>NC_135487.1:970732-1262747 GCF_052094955.1 Ictidomys tridecemlineatus
ACTGGTCTAAAAGCACCCACTCCTGAGGCTTCCCAAGGCCTCTCCCTGTCCTGCCCAGGCCACCCTGACCTGGAGTGCAGGCCACAGGCACAGGCCTGGGGCTGCCCGCGGAGCATGGGGACGTTACTTACTGTCTTGCTCGGCTCCTTTCAGAAACGCACCAATGGCACCCAGGTAGCCTTCGTGCCTCAGGAATAGCGCCTGGACTTCTCCCTGCCATGGCCCAAGCCCCCATGTGGCCAGTCAGTGTCCAGAGTCAGTTCTGCTTTAAGCCACTGCACCTATGGCCCGACCTCTGAAAAGCTGACCAGCCAATGGTCTGCCTATGTGAGCAGCAGAGGTGTCTGAGCCGCCTAAGGAAAACTAACAACCGCTCAGCTGATCTGGCCTGGAAATCAGCCTCACCAGGGGGGACTAGGTGGGAGCCCTCAACAGGTCCTTGCACCAGCCAACCCCAGTGTGCCACCCTGTGGCCACTGGGCAGTCCCCACAAGTGCTGTGAGCCTTTGAGCCAGTGCGAAGCCTGCTGGAGCGAGGGCCATCCCTTGACTGCCTACCACTGGTGAGATGCTCACACTCGACCTGCAAGACACTCCGTGAGACAGGGGCAGGACGCAGCAGAGGCCGGGCTGTGGGCACCAGGCTCCTTGGTGGCTCATCTCCTGAGGACCCAGCTACCAGGGCACCAGTGCAGCCTATCCCTGCTCCTCCACATGGTGCCCCTACTATCTGTGCAGCTTCTGCTCAGCACAATGCCATTTTTGGAGACCCTAGGGATGGGTTAAGACTGATTGGGACAAACCCGGTCCAGGGCAGTGGTCCAGGGAGGGGAAATGAGTCACAGTCACCTTGGAGAAGAAGTTAATACTGTAGGTGATGGTGCGCATGGTCACAGGGTGGCCTCGGATGAAGAAGCCCCCAAAGTACACCCTGTCCAGACAGTGGAGCCTTGCGTATAGACAGGCTAGCTGCCCAATGTCATTGCTGATCATGTGCAGCAAGCTCTTGGCCATGTCTTCTTTGGAAAACTCTAAAAGGGGGACAAAGGCAGGATGCTCCTCAGGTCACTGGGCCCAGGGTGTGACGGGAGCCCCACTGGGTATGGGAGGCACGGTGTGGGGTAAGCAGCAGGGAGTTCTGGAGGGTGAACTCGAGCTGGACAGGACCCAGGTCACAGGTGCCTCCCCCTGACAGGGCCACAGGCCTGCCCAGTACCTCTGTCAGCAGTGGCCGACTTCCCGAAGCTGCTTGCAATGAGGTTGCCACTCAGCCCCAGGGTCTGGTGGGCCCCTCCGTAGATGTCCTGTACCAGCATGTCCACGTTGGCATGTTGGCCCTTGGAGGCCAAGTGCAACAGCTCATCAAACTTCTGCAGAGGCAGAGCAGAGTAGTGAGGTCCCCGTAGCGGGTGGGATGCTTGCTACCCCAGAAACCAAGTCCCTAGAGCAGGCAAGTCAGGTCAAGCACTGAGAGCCCTCCCTCAACACATGGGCCCAGGAGGCTTGGGGGAGAGGCGACCTGGGTGCCGTGACCACTAGCTGAGGGTGCTCTGGCAGCCCCAAGCTTTCAGAATGCAAACGGCTCCGGCACAGGGTCCCAGTCAGAGCGAAGGCCTGGAAGGAGCAGCCTGGCCACAGCCTTCCCGAGATGGGCTGGGAAGCGGGAGTGCCCAGATGCAGCCGTGCCCTCTATCGTCCTGAATACCTTTGTTTTGGTGAGGAGAGCCCCAAGCCCCCAGAAGGTGCCGCCTCCAATGGAGCTCCCACCGACCCACTCGAACCTGTCCTCCGTCTCCACCTGGAGCAGAACCAGGGCGGTGCGTCAGCAAGCAGACCCTCACCAGGCAGGCCCTGAGCACTGTGGTCAGGGCTGGGCCTGCCCCCCTGGAGAGCTGCCACAGGGACCATGCTCTTGGCGGCAGAGTCCAGTGGCACTGATGTTGGCAGCGGGGGCTCCACTATTCCACCTGCAGGGCCTGCGCGCTGGTGGCCTCACTGTGGCACATCAGGTCTGCCCCACACCCAGTGCTGCCTGTCACCACGCATTTCCCAAAAAGCCGCTGCTGCACTGCCCACTGGTCTGTCTGGGGAGTCTCACCTTCACGATGGAGACTCCAGAGCCAATGTTGACCAGGAGGTAGGGGAAAATGTTGGGGTGGTTTGTCTGAAATCGGAACTCAGGGTCGGAATCTTTCTGATACATGAAAGCCTCTTGGGGGATGTTCTTCAGCACAAAGTTGCACCCCTTTATCAAGCAGGTCATCACGTCCTCCTTGTCTACTCTGAAAAGGAAGGAGCCCAGTCGTCTGAGGCAGTGCCAGTCCCAGAGGGACACCTGTGACCCTTGATCAAGGATCCACAGTGCATTTGCCGCACAACGGAGCCGAGCAGCCACCCTGCTCAGGAGGTCCCCCTGGCGCGGTGTGCTCTGGCTTCCCACCCTCCGGGCAGACTTGCTTTTGGCAGCAGGTACTGCCAGGCAGTGCCACACACAATACCAGCTGTGCCCTACGCCAGGCCCCTTCAGCTGGGCCACACCACAGAAGTCACCGTGGTGCATGTCCCTGCCTGGGCCCCACTTACTTCAGCCGCAGCTTCTCCTCGATGAGGTCTTTGAACTTGTATGCCCCACCCCCGGTCGCCTGGATGACCTTCGTCTCTGTGTTGACCAGGTGGTCTTTGATGAAGTCCAGGCAGGCTTCAATGTAGGTATTCTCAAACTTGACGAAATGCAGACGAGCCGTGATCTCTTCCTGGACCGAGATCTCGTAGGGTGGCTCATGGTCCTGCTCTGCATCCTGCAGATAAGTCACAATCTGCATGGGGTGCAGCACACAAGCCCCCTGGTCCCTGAGCATCCCAGCCCCAGCGGTGCTGAGAAGGAGGTAGTGTAAAGTGGGAGATGCTTGATGTCAACAAGGGGCCCAAGACCTTCCAGCCGCCCAGCCACGAAGGATGCTCCCTAAGGGGCAGGGCAAGTAATGCTGCCAAGGTGTGAGGATGGCCTTAGGCCTGAGCCTAAGCAACTCCATTTTTAAAACTCCACTTGAAACCTGCAGTCTCACCAGGCACACCCAGAGCCCTCCATGTGGCCTCAGACAAGTGAAGCCCCCGCAGGCTGTGCTCGCCTGATAAGAGGAAAGGGGAGAAGACCAGGGTGGAGACCACCAGACCAGATGTTTCTGACCCCGGGTAAATGATGTCACTGAGAAATCTGGTGGTAGCTGTTAAGGACTGGAAGGGGGGGGTCAAAAGTCCCAAAATCTAGTATAAATAATAGAGCTGATGAGCAGGGATTCAGCCAGCCGAAACAAGGATGCACTCGAGCTGGGGGCCTGCTGAGGACCATCCCTTGTCATCCTTCCTGATCCTCTGTACGGTCCTCACTACTCTCAAACTCTACCGCCTCGTCTGGACCTTGGTGAGAGCTGCAACTTCTCCCTATGACCCTCTCCTCAACCAGCCGTCCACTCCACGCCAGAAGCCTGCCTTAGTTCCAGACCTGATCACCGCAGTCTGAGTGAGCGTACATCTGCTGGACATAAAGCCTAAGGCTTAAGACTTTTGAACTTAGCACGCAGAGGGAATGTCTGTCATTAGCCTGTCGTGATTAAGTGTGTTTGCAGTGCTCAGAATTAATCTAGAATTGTAAGCTGTGAATTGATTATGTCTACTGCAGTGCCTAGCATTAAAAACTGTCATTTTCTTGATTAAGAATTTATAGAGTGAAATTGTATTGAGTAATTTGAGTGAATACAGCATTGAAAGGGGCAGAAGAGCGTGGACATTCTTTACTTCTCCCCTCAACTGCATACGTCAAATTTTGCCCCCTCGAGATACAAGGTCAGGAAGAGAAACTGAGCAAGGAGTGGGGGGGTGGGGACACAGACACCTGCGACTTGCAGGACAGCTGAGGTGCCTCTGCGAGCAGCAAAGCGTTAATCAACAAGCAGCAACAGTACCAAGCCAGGACCTCAGCAAGCAGCCACCCCGCCCCATGGTGCCACCTGAGCCCAGGCAGCTATGGCAGGCTCACCTTTCCCGAGTGGTCAAAGGACCTCACTTTGGCCACCTTGTGCTGCACGGTTGAATAGTAGGCCAGCTTGGTCAAGGATCCACCTGCAAGGGGCAGAGTCACAGACTAAGCAATATTCAGAGCCAGGCAGAGGGAACCTGGGGTCCGACCTCCCATGAGCTCTCCTGGCACTTCGACACTTCAGTGAACAGCCTCCTCCTGGGACTGGGGTCTTGGCAAGGCACTTGGTGCTACAAGAACTTAAAATCTCTATGTATACAGAACAGGGAAGGGGAAAAGAACTACCAGGATGCTGGGGGACAGTGCCTCCCTGTGGGACTGTCCCCCAGTATCCTGACCCCTTCTGTTTCCTCTTGGATGGGGAGTAGGAAGCCAAGGCCTCACCTTGATGGGCTTCTCAGGACTGGGCATTGGGTGGAGGTGGGACTGTGTTTTGTAGAAACCAGCCTGTCTGCCCTCCCAGTGCCCTACAGTTGATATGAGTTAAAACTAACACCAAACCAGGATCCGCAATCTGGGAGTTTGTAGTAACTTTTGATGAGTCTCTTAAAATTTCATCCCCTTTGCATCATCTGTTTCTCTTTTTAAATTTGTTTGTAGTTGTTGGTGGACTTTTATTTTATTTATTTATAAGTGGTGCTGAGAGTTGAACCCAGTGCCTCACACAGGCTAGGCAAGCACTCTACCACTAAGCCACAGCCCAGCCCCATCTGCCTCTTAAAAACGGTGTATTCAGAGGCGAATCAGGCCAGTGTTCTAGGGAGACTCTCTGAGGCCCAGACCAGAACTGGGGGTTGGGGGAGAGGTCAGGAGGCTCAGCACCTTGGGCCAGTGGAGATCAGGCTCATGCACCTGCACTAAAGCAGGCATGGGCTTGTCTGTGGCAAGGCACAGGACTGGGGCAGGCAACTTGCAGCAGACCGCCTGTGGTGAGCTCAGAGGCCGTGGCTGGGTGTTGTTAAAAGGAGAAATGTGGCTTGCAGAAACTTTGGTGTTTCCAAATCTGTGTGCTGACTTGAGTGTCCTCCTGTGATCCCTTAGTATTTTCTCAAAACAGCCCCTTGTCAGTGACTTTAGTTTTCTTTCTCTCCTGGTGAGGGCTTTTGCCTCATTGCTGTCAAGGTGCCATAAGAAATGCAGTAAAGGTCACTTTGTAGCTGGTCTCCTCTTTTCATTTCTGCTCTGGTTGCTCACGGGGCCTTCAGATCTGTGAGTAACCTATAACCTGGAGAGTTCTTCTCTGCCTGTAAGGGCAGCTGAGCTCATCCTTTTTTTTAAAAAATTTATTGTTTAGGTTTTGGTGGACACAACACCTTTACGTTATTTTTATATGGTGCTGAGGATAGCCCTGTGCGTGCCAGGCGAGTGCGCTACCCTTGAGCCACATCCCCAGCCTGGGCTCATCCTTAACAGTGCCTTCTCTGGGACCCTTCTGGCTTCCCCTGAAGTGTGTCTTGGTGGACAGAGGCCTCTCCTGTTTCTCAGTTTCCTGGTGTTGAGCTCAGCGTCTAGTTGCATGTAGCATTTAGGAGAATTCGGAGACTTAGAGACTGGCCTGTGGCGTCTGACTTCCTTCAGTGACTTCAGGGGCTTGGGCTGGCTCCACCAGAGCTAGGAGATGCTTTCTGGCCCTGATCCCTACCTGTTGGTGAATCCTACCTCCTGTCTGCATGCACCTGAGAAAATGTTCCGGTAGTGCCAGGCCTGCTTGTTAGGAAGAATGGTCAAGTGTGAGCTTCTTTAAGCAAAAGACTTCTGGATGTGTCAGCCTACATCTTTGGGTCACTATCAAAATCAGAGTTTAAAATTAAAATTTCCTAGTGCCTAGTGCACTTGATAGCCAAGTGCACCCAGAGGCAGACATCTCCCTTTCTGCTTTAGGGTTTCATGCTGGGAGGAAACTCTTGTACTCAGATTGGCTAAGGACCCGAGAGGAACAGAAGTACTAAAAAAAAAAAAAAAGATGTTCCAGGGGCTGGGGTTGTGGCTCAGTGGTACAGAGTGGTAGAGTGCTTGCCCGTCATGTGTGGGGCACTCCATCCATTCTCAGGGTCCCTTGGAATCAGAACCCAGGTGAGGTTTCCGGCACACTGTGAGTACCAGCATGCAGCTGGTCTGGCTGGACACAGACGTTTGCTCACTGGGGCTCTCGAGTCCAGCCCGAGGCTGGCAGCAAAGCCTGACAACTGGGAAGGAGCGTCCCAAAGGTGCAATCACCCATGACCTCTTCAGCACCAGAGCCACAGCTTCTGATCCATTCAGGCCCAGGAACTATTCTCCTGCCAGGGCTTTCCACTTTGGGCAGCAAGGAAGGGCAGGAAAGCAAGGTGCACACCACTTCCTTGGGGCCCCTTCCTGCCCAACATGCCCCCTAGGAAAGCCTCCCCACAGCCTTCAGAAACTTAGTGAAGTCAAAACTTCAAGGACATTTTCATAAACAAAGTGTCCCTGTTGCATCCAAAGAGGAGAATCAACCCAGCTGACGTTGGTGTCCCCATCCAAGAAAGGGAAAGGGCTGGCCAAGAACACAGAGCAGCTGAGTTTCCTGGATCCACACACTTGGGTGAGGGAAGAAGAAATGGGAGAAGCCTGTTGTCGCACAACACTGCTGACAAGCACTCTGGCTTCAGGAGTGTCTGGGCAGAGGACCTCCACCATCAGCTGGGACCCCCTCTGTCCTCACAAACAATAAGCTGTCCTTTTAAGACCAGACTCAGGACCTGTACCCTGGGGGGAGCTCTCAAAGAGCAGAATGAAGCCCAACCCTACAAACATCCCCTAGGAATCCTTCTGCCAAGAAACCCAGGGCCTGGCCTTGGGCAGCAGGACCTTCCACAGGCCTTCCTGAAGTGAGCCCCGTTGTTCCAGCTGTCCCCCAGTGACACCTGCAGTTGATCTCGATAGCTTTTCAGATGCATTTAGTGGATTTGTTCCCACTGACAGCACCCTCACCAGTGTAAGTCCACAGAGCCTTTCAGGGCATATGCCCAAGTGGGGACAAGCTCTTGGAAGACTCAGCCTCTGGAGGGCTCGTCACTTCCAGGCCCAATCAGGAGTCCCTTAAAATGCTTCTCCCGAACTCTGATGTCTGCCTGTCAAGCCCTCCGGAATCACCACCCCTCGTGAGCACACCACAAGGTGAGCAGTCAGGACAGGTCATTGCGTTGTACTTCCCTGGGGGACTCCTCCTCCCAGGATAGGGCACCTCGAGAGACTGATGCGCCAAGCTCATGATTCAAAGTGACCAGAGAACAGAAAAGCAATGAATGCTCTCAATGCCCCAGATTGGGAGTCCGTCTCTGACCGCCCAACTTTTGCAAAGAGATGAGAATTGGGCGGCACACGTGTTCTTTCCAGGATTGACCGAGTGGCCTCCGGGGACGGCCACAGGACGGCACAAACTGTCCTGCGCGGTCCCTGGGGACATCCACAGGGCGAGAGGCCTGCAGCAAATCTTCCAAGGCCTCAAGAAGCCCCCGACGGCAACGAGGGTCGTCTGGGCGCCACTTCTGGCGGCCCCTCGCCCACCGGGTGACTCCGCGCACAGCAGGCCCCGGAGGCCAGGCGGAAGGCGCAGCCGGGAGCGCGCCGCCGCCGGCTCCCCCCGCCCCCCTGCCGCCGCCCCGCCCCGCCCCCGCCGCCGCAACCCGCCCCCCGCGACCCCCGCGCGGCGCCTGCCGGGAGCGCAGTGCGGCCGGTGAGCAGCGCGCAGGCGCCACGCGACGCGGCCCGAGAGGCAGCGCGGCCCGCGCCCCCGCCCTTCGTCCTTCGCCGCCCCCGCGCCCGCCCGCCCGCCCGCCACGGTGGCCCTCGCCCCGGCGCTGGCCCGCCGCTACCGATATCGATGGCGAAGCGCTTGGCGTTCTCCAGGTTGCGGAAGATCTCGTCGGGGGGCAGCGTAATGCTCTTGTCCAGGCTGTCCCCGCTGCTCCCGCCGCCGCTCGCTCCGCACTCCGCCATTTTGAAAGTGCCCGGCCAGCCTCATCAGCCATGGAGATATATGCGCATATATTTGACTGCTAAACGCCCCCGCGCATAGATTATGCTAATGAAGTCCAGGCCACGCCCCGCCTGCCTGGGCCGGAGGGCCAGCAGGGGCCAGTCCTGCCTGGGCCAGGGTCTGAGAGGCCGGTGCGGTCTGCAGAGGGGTGGGCCATTGTCCTCCAGAGGTGGAGCATCTACAGAACACCTGGAATGTTCTTTTTCTTTCCTCAAGATGGCCAGATGTTAACTCCAGTGTTGTAAGCCCGCTGAGACCACTTCCAAGAGGCCACCTGGATCTGGTGCTTGCCTGTGTGAGCTTGGCCCTGCAGGTGTTCACGGTGAACGGGTCCACAGGTCCGTGAACGTCTCCTTGCTAGGGTGCCCCACCCCTGCATCCAGTTCCCCAGAATGTGGGATCTTAAGTGCTAAAGTCCCACATGAACTGGGAGATTGACCCTGACATCAAGGAGCCCTCTGCCAGAGTGGCTCATGCATTCCCACCTGGGGATGGCATACTCTTAGATGGCAATCTTCAGGGAACAGGGAGGCTACCCAGAGGAGGGCACCTTCTGGCAAGGTGGGTTCTGGAAGGAACAAGCTGAGGAAACAGCCCAAATGGAACAGGGGTACCTGTGGAGGCAGGGCTTCAGGGTGAGTCACTGGGGGCACCTCAGAGAAGGGTGTTACTCAGAGGCCCTAGTGTTTGGAGGCAGACAGAGCAGGCCTGAGGTGGCTTCACTTGCCTCTGGTCACGGTGGGACCCAGGCATGCATTCTGGAGGACTCCACAGGGTGGTGGCCTTTTCTCCTACCTTCATGTACAGCTGCACATTCATTAAACACCCAGAAGGAATAGGGACCTCCCATCCTCTGCTCACCACAGCCACAGATTGGGCAGGGACCCTGAGAGGCACTGAACTAGCCTGGGAGGTGCCCCATTAGATATTCCCTCCAGAGTGGGTAGGAGTGGAAGGTGGAGAGGGGTAGAAGTGGTCAGTGGGAAGGGCAAGGGCAGGGCCCACATCTGACTTGTCATTCAGAAAATATGTGGAGGTGTTGCTCCTTCCTAGACTGGTGGCTTTTGGTTCTAGGTTCTTGCAGACTCACAACAACATGTGGTGGCCTGCCTAAAAATAGGTGCCCTTCTGAGGCAGAGGATTGCCCCTGGTAGGTTCCTGGCTAGCACTGCATGGTTCTGCAGTCAGCTGGTTCACAGGGAATCACCTGTGGACTAGCCAAGCCCCTTTTGCTGCAGCAAGAGGTCTACTGTGGTCCTAGTTTTCTGTCTGTGGACAGAGCCCTCTTTGCCCCTAAACCCCACCCTGCAGGGAGCCAGCGAAAGACTGGGGCAGAAACATTGAGTCAACAGTTCTGCAGGTCCCAGTCTCTCTGGCCTGCCCCTCCCCTGCCTCTCTACCTCTCCTCCCTTCCCTGCACCCCTCCTCCCTCTCTCCCTCCTTCGCTCAGCCAGGACCCAGCCCTTTTTCCTGTGTTCAGAAGCCCACTGGCAAGTGCTCCTCCCCGCTGTGGTTGCATATGACAGTAGTGCCACTCCCATTCACCGCTGAAGACCTGCCCCCGTGGATGGCAAAGACATATGCGAGGCACAGACAGTGAAGAATGATAGATTTTATTAGAAGCTTTCAGAGCAGTCCATGGGCTCTCACATGAGGAAGAGTTTAAATTCTAAGTACAAAATCATCCCGCGGTGCACCCACCCACACAAAGGAATCCTTTAAGGATCATAGTGGAGACCCCTCTCCCCAAACAGCCCACTATGAGCCTCCACCAGACATCCAAGCCATGTGGACTTTAGAACCACCACATCGTGGTCCAGGCGCCCAAGCAGGCTGAGTACTTCCTATGAGGATACACCTGGAGTTCCGCCTTCACAAAAGGCAAGCGTGCCCACGGCACGGCCTGCCTGCAGGGGCCCTGCCCAGCAGCAACAGGCCCTGAAGAAAGTCCTCTACAGGATGGGGCTTCGGCAGGCCCAGCCCCTGACCCTACAAATATCATAGAACCCCGCAAATGGGAACTTCCCAGAAGTCACTTGCTGAAATGCAAACACAGAACAACCCCTTGGGGTCAGACACTTGGCAGAAAATGGGCCCTGATTGTCCTAAAATGACAAGGACATGGCACACATTCTCTTGAGAATGACCCTCCTGCTGGCCTGCCAGCCTGGGGAGGGAGCCTTCCGGAGAAGGGTGCGTGCCTTCCGGAGAAGGGTGCGTTCCATCCGGGGGCCGGACTGCGGCTGGGAAGGTCTTCCCTACACTCTAGAGGAACGGCTCGCCCTCTGGTCCTAGACCGGGCGGCCCCGCAGTCGCCCGGTCACCAGGGCCGCCAGAGGCCGCAGGCGGGTTGGCGCGCGGCGGCGGCGGTGGCCGCTGCCTTGACCGAGGAGCGCACGGGCGGGGCAACGGCGCTGGACGCCTGGGGCTCTTTAGCAGGCGCCGTGGACCCGGCCGAGGGCCGCTGGAAGTGGTAGAGCAGTTTCATCTGCGTGTCGCTGGCGGCGTGCAGCGTCAGGAACTGCACGGCCTCTTGCAGGCACCAGGAGTAGCCCTCGCTGTAGTCCTGGTGTAGGCTCTTGGGGCCCGCGGCCGCGGCGAAGGCTGCGGGGATTCAATGGGGAGACAAGGCGGCTTGAGCCGGGCACGGGGGCACAGGGGCGCGGCGGGGCGCAGGGCGCGGGCGCGCGGCTCACCTTTGCTGTGCTTCAGGTAGCTGACGGCCATCTCCAGGATGTCTGCCTTCTCCAGCTTGGAGTTGGGCTGGTGCCGCGCGAACTCCTGTTCCAGCAGCAGTTTCAGCTGCTCGATGCTGCTATTGATGCGGTCGCGGCGCATCTTCTCCACCACCGGCTTCCGCAGCTGCGGAAGGAGGGGGCGTCAGGCGGGCAGGGCTAGCCGGGACCGCGGGGGACAGGACCGCGCGCCGGGGCGGGCTGGCACTTACTCGGTTCTTCTCCTTGGGGCTGAGCAGCTCCACGGCCACAGTGCTGGGGGCCATGCCTGGCACGGAGCAGGCGAGCGGGCGAGCGGGCGAGCGGTGCGGAGCGGGCAGAGCCAGGCGTCCCGGGCTGGCGCGGACACGGACCCGCGCGCCGGCCCTATATAGGCGCGGGCGGCGGCCTGGCGCCTGGGGCCCGGGCGCCGCGGCCGTTCCCACACTCGGCGGCCAATGGCGGCGCGGGCCGCACAAAGGCGCCGGCCCATTAGCGCACGCTAAATTGCCTGTGAATTGGCGCGGGCACAATGGGCGCTCCCCGAGGAGCAGGTGGGCCGCGCGGCACAATGTCCGGGCTGTGGGAACGCGCTCGCCCTCATTAGCATCCCGGGGCCTGATGCTGGGAGCCCCGCGCCTCAATATGCTGCCTTTTCCCAGGCCGCGGGGAGGAGGAGGGGGCAGGAAGGAGCGGCCTCCTCCCTCCCGTGTCCTCCCCTTCCCTGGCCACTTTCTACTGCTGGCTGGCAAAGGCCACAGGCGCAGATAGGGGAAAGCTTTAGAATTAACAAGAGCAATGGCTTTCAGGGATGGGCACCCTCCCTGATGGGGACCTGCTGCCTATGCAGAAGGGAGACAGAGGGGACCACACTCTCCTGGACAGGTGCTTCTGCCACCCTGTCCACAGGCCTAGGGTAAGAGCCAGGCCCATGCTCTTAGGCTCAATCCTTCTGGCCTCTGTTGCCAGCCCCCAGTCTGTCACCTGGGCTTAGAACTTTCCCAGAGCTGGAGTTGGTGGTTACATCTCCCCTGCCGACTTTGGGCAGCTTCAGGTGGGCCAGGGTTTGTGCATACAGCCTGGCACAGGCGGCCCCCAGAAAGTGGTATTTGGGCTGCTGTGGAGCCAGCAGGTGCTCCTCAGGGTCCTCTCCCACCCTGGAGGAGTGGTAGGAGTCAGTTGCAGAACCCTGGAGCTCAGGAGGGCGCATGGCCCCCACCATCTCCAGGAAGTCGCCGTTCTGCATGGTTTGTGGGAAGTCCTGTCTGCATTGGCTCTCTGCACAGCGGGGGCACGAGGATGGGCTTTCCTCAGGCGTTTTGCCAGTGGGCAGGTTGGGGGTGCCAGGTGGCAGACAAGAAGATCAGCCGAGCTCCCTGGATCCCCTTAGGATACGCTGGTAACCCTGGTACCTGGCCAGTTGCAGTGGCAGCTTTGGGACAACTAATCACAGCCTGGACCCTGCTAGAGGAAGGACACCTGGGAGCACCACCCCTTCCTGCATCAGTTACTGTCCCCTGATTCTTGGTAGCCAGGAGGAGTCCCATTGTCCTGCAGGAACTGAGGGAGGGGTTGGAGCCTGGGCCTTCTCCTAGAGGCAGATTGGGACCCAAAGCAGTCCGAGCAGGAGGCAGAGCCCAGCCCTGGGGGCCAGGGGTCTGTGTCAGGACACTCCGGCAGAGTTTAATCCAGGAGCTGGGTTCCCTGGATGGATGGCAGCCACATCCGAGTGTGGCTGGGAACTGCAGGCCTTAACGAGGGTCTAGTCACAACCCTCCTCTGCCCTGTCTTGGCAGTGACCTGCACTACATGGCCTGCCCGGTGGGCTCCAGTAGTCCCTCAGCCTGAGGACCATGTGGTTGCTACACACGGTCCAGTCCAGGGTAGCAGAGGAAGGGTTGGCTTCCGGCCGGTGCTGGTGGCCTTCCCACGGGCCAGCTAGTCACCCATCAAGACTCACCTTCCCCCAGACTTCCCATTACACACCTCCCCCCCAAGCAGGTAGGGCCCTCCCATGACACTCTGGCCCTTGTTTGAAGTGAAAAAGCAAAGGGCACCTGGCGAGCCGAGGACGGGGTATCATGGCCACATGACCGTGCTTTGGCTTCTGCAGTCCAAGCCCTGTTAGCGACTGGCATTGGGGGGTGGCCAGGTGGGTCCCACAGGCTTCAAGGGGAACCCAGTGAGGCTCAGTGGGGCCATTTTGGCAACTAAAATGGAATTCAGGTTAGGTGGCAGCCACATTTGGCATGTCCTGGGGCTCCCTAGGGTGGGCTGGGAAGAGGGAGGGCAGGAGGACTTAGTCCCCTGTGCACCTGTCACCTATGTCCTGCTAGCGCAGGGCCCAGCACCGAGGAGGTGCTCAAACAAGGGCCGAGGGCTTCAGAAACAGTGGAGCAGGGTGAGCCTGGAGCCCAGCCTGCCCTGGCCTGGGCATCCACCCGCTGGAAGTGGGGTGGACCCACCGCCTGGCTGCTGCCTGCAGGGACCCGGGCTGTGGCCGGGATGGGGGAGCGGGGGCATGCAGGCTTGCTCCCCAGGCTGGAGGGCCTGTTGGCCGGGGCTCTGCTTCCCTCCTTGAGCTTGCTCCTGTGCCCAAATGAGACGCGTGCCAGGAGATGTGGTCCAGCCCCCACCCCACCCCAACTGCCCGCCCACCCGCTGTGGGCCAGGACAGCGGCCTGCCGGAGGTGAGGGTGGTGGGTGGGCCCGGGTGGGGGCTGCCTCTTCTCCCCTCCTCCTCCCTCCGCTGGACTGGAGCAGCTTTGATCCTATTTTCAGCTGTGGGAAATATGAAATGAATGGTGTCAAGTCCCAGCCGGATGAAAGGCGGGTTCCCTCCCCGAGTGCGGGCCAGATGGCAGCTCGGGCGGCCTCCGAGGCACACGCCTGGCCTTTGTGGGCCGTTTAACACTGTGAATGGGGCCAAAGTGTGGGAAACTGGCTGGGCTCCTGGCTCACACCATCCATGTGAGTAGCTGGGGAGGGGGAGGGCCAGGGCTGCTCCAGGCTGGCGGGCTTTGCCCTGCAGAGCACTGGGTGGGGTGGAGGGCGTTGGGTCCTCTGCTTCATCTGCTCCCAGCAGCTCTGGATGGGAGGTACTTTGAGGAGGGAGGGAGGGAGGGAGGGAGTTTGTCCTGCCTGCAACTTCCAGAACCCCCACCCTGGAAAACTCAATAAATTTGAGGGGTTCAGTAGCTGGGGTGGGTCAGGCTGTCTGGAGTTGATGCCCCTCTCACTTAGGGGTGCACTTTACTGTGGACATACCTGGGACCTCCTGGCAAGACCTACTAGTCCAGCACAGGCATGCTTGCATCCACATTGAGGACCCAAGCCACCTTGCACAACCCACAAGACAACACCACCCTTTTCCCAGGCTGACTGGGGAGGTGGGGGGAGAGACCCTAGAAAGGCACCCAGAGGCTCTGGAGACCAGGGGAGGACTTCTTGTTGGTGGGAATGTGAAATCATGTAATGCTGTGATAGACAGTGTGGAGTCTCCTCAAAAAATTACACATAGAATTACCAAATAAAGGATGGGGATATGGCTCAGTTGGTAGAGTGCTTGCCTTGCATGCACAAGGCCCTGGGTTCAATCCCAGCACCACATTACCATGTAATCCAGAACTTGTATTTCTGGTTCTGTACCCCAAAGAATTGAAAGCAGGAGCTCAAAAAGATATCTTTACACCCATGTTCATAGCAGCATTGTTTGCCAAAGCCAGGAGATAAAACAATACAAGTTTCACTGGTGAGTGAACAGATAAAGAAAATGTATTATAGCCATACAGTGGAACATTACACAACCATTAAAAAGAAGGAAACTCTGACACCTGCTGCAACATGGTTGGACTTTGAGGACACTCTCCTCAGTGTCCTGTATGATTCCATTTGTGGGAAAGACCTAGAGTTACCAAATTGACAGAAAGTAGAATGGCGGCTGGAGGACTAGAGGGAGATGGGGAGCCAGTGTTTAATGGGGACCGTTTCCACTTGGAAAGATGAAAATGGACATTGGTGAGGGTTGCGATACATCGCGAGTGTTTTTACAGTGCAGAGCAGCACTTAAACCAGGCACGGAGGTGCACAACTGTCATCCCAGCAACTGGGCAGGCTGATCGGAGGATCACAAGTTCAAGGCTAGCCTCAACAGCTTAGTGAGACCCTGTCTTAAAAAAAAAGAGGGGGCGGGTTCAATGGTTGAATGCCTTGGGTTCAATTCCCAGTACTAAAAAAGAAAATGAGAAAGAAAAAGAAAGCAACAAAAAAAGATGGGAAAAAGAAAAAGATTGATAGGTTTTATGTTGTGTGTATTTTGCCACAATCAGAAAAAGGAGTCAATTTACTTTTATTTGAAGAGCCACCAACTCCCTCCTGCAGCACAGGACCCTGCAGACAGTGCAGTGCTGGTCTGGAAGAGACCCTGCCACACCCAGCCTGCCTTCTGCTCGGAGGTACACGGCCCTGCCCCGGCAGCCTGGAGTGTGGTTCTCAGGGACTCGGCGCAGTGTGTGGAGTAGGTGGGGCTACTGGACCGTGGAAGTGCTGCCCTCCCTGGCCTCTGCTCCTGGACCCCTGCTCCTGGTTCCCAGTGGGGAAGGTGAGGAGCAGGCAGACCTAGGAGGGTCAGAAACCAGGCTCCAGGCTTCTCTCCTCTGACCCCACAAACCCGAGCTTGGGGACAGTAGGTAGAAACTACCTGAAAGGGGCGGAAAGCCAAGTTCCTGGGGGGGGGGGAGGCAGGGAAATGGCTCTTCTCCAGATTGTGGGGACAGTGTCCCCCATGTACAGGGCCACTCCACGGTAGAGTTGTTCTGTGCTGTGTGCCCTGCCTGGGCTCTTTGTCAGCACCCAGCGGCTTGCAGCAGGCCAGGCCGGAGGCGTGGGCCCTTCCCCAGGTGGACTAGTATCAGTCACCCATCCCCAGTGACAAAGGACAGAGGAGGCAGGAGGCATGTGGTAGTTGTGTGCTGAGTCTGCCTGGGCCTAGGACGGGCTCCGGGCAGGGGATGCATTGGGGAGGGTGTAGGAGTCCCCAGTTATTGCACGTGTGCTAGGCCCGCGCACGGAACACAGATCTATGGCTTCTCGGGCCAGCCTGATGCGGCTGAGGGCTCAGAGGTCAAATGGCTGGCCAAGGCCCTGTGTGCTGCTGGTCAGCCAACCCGACGGCTCCCAGTACAGACTGGCTACCTGCAGGAACGACACCCCTACACAGGCATGCCGGCCCTGAGAGGTGGCTGAGGCCATGCAGGAGGGTGGGCTGAGTTGGAACGAACAGCACTTGCTCTCCGTCCTTCCTGAGCAGCAGGGGGTGGTGGGAGAGGAGGAGGGTGTGGGGCTAACATGAGGGGTGCTGTTGTCCCAGCCCCCACCCCAGGCACACCCTGGAGTGGGACTGAGCGGAGCTGGGAGCCTGCACTCCAGATGGCGGGTGGCCTGACGGAAGGACAAAGGGTAGCCACAGCGCACAAGCGGCCAGTGATGCACACGCTGCCCTTTGTCACCAGACAAGGCTGCCCGGGGCATGGAGTGTGGGAACTGTCGGCTGTGTGGCCCCATCCCGCTTGGGGTGCTCTGTGGGGTCCTGGAGGAGACACCCAGGCCCCTCTCTTCCCGGCCCCCTGCTGAGTACCTGCACCCTCCCCTCTTGAGAACAAGACTCAGGAGCTGGGTCCAGAAGTGGGGTGGTTCTTGTCTCCCCCAACTCCCATTCCTTTGGATAGCAGAGGCCTGGGCCCACGGGCTGGGCAGAGGACAGGCCTGGCCATGCACTGGTGGGCAGGGGAGTGCTGAAGGGGCTGGGGAGACCCTAACAAGTAGGAGGTAACTCGGTGGATGCAGAGTGGGCCCACCACAGAGTCACAGCAAAGACTGCAACTGGCCACGACAAGAGGACAGCCCTGAAAGCCAGCACCGTTAGGAGCCTGAATTCGGCACTCGCTGGTGTTTCCCTAAATGAGCATTTGCCACTTGTACAATGTTTTCAAAGAGCTCCCAACACAAACACACTCTGTACACACACGCACACAGCACTCAGAGACAAACACACCCCATACACACACGCACACAGCACTCAGAGACAGACACACCCCGTACACACACGCACACGGCACTCGGAGACAGACACACCCCGTACACACACGCACACGGCACTCGGAGACAGACACACCCCGTACACACACGCACACGGCACTCGGAGACAGACACACCCCGTACACACACGCACACGGCACTCGGAGACAGACACACCCCGTACACACACGCACACGGCACTCGGAGACAGACACACCCCATACTGCAGCTCCCCAGGGAGCACACTGGCATCTGGGGGGCTGGGCTCTCCTGGCCTCAGCTCAGTGGGCCTTGGCAGGTAGGACTCCCTGAGGTGGGAGGGAGAGGGAAGCTGGGGACAACCAAGGGGCGCCCTAGGTGGGGTGGCCCCTGAGGGGGTCCTTAAAGGAAGTCAGCGCCTTCCAGGTGGAGTTGCAGGAGCTCCTTCCAAAACAAGAGTGGAAGGTCACAGGTCAGGAGAGCAGGGACCCAAGTCGCCAAGTCTGTCCAGAAAGAGGCTTGAGAGTGTGACTTTGTGCACATGCGTGTGTGCTCACCTCTGTGTGTCCAAGCACTGGTGCCTGCACATGTGTGCTCCTATGTGTGAGTCTACACACACATGCACGTTCAGCTCAGGGCTTGATTTGGCCCCTGTTCCCTGCTCCCACCTCCCGGAATGCCCAGGTCGGCTGGGCACCGTGCTACTTCCACAGTTCCTAGGACCCGGCATGAGAGTGGGGAAGCCCTCCTCCCCTGGCACCACCTCTAGCAACACGTAGAGGCAGGCATTTATTTATTTATTTATTTTTATTTTTATTTTTTTTTTTTGAGAGAGAGAGAGAGAATTTTTTTTTAATATTTATTTTTTAGTTCTCGGCGGACACAACATCTTTGTTGGTATGTGGTGCTGAGGATTGAACCCGGGCCGCACGCATGCCAGGCGAGCGTGCTACCGCTTGAGCCACATCCCCAGCCCAAGGTATTTATTTTCTGTGGTGCTGGGGTTTGATCCAGGCCCTGCACACACTAAGCAAATGCTCTACCACTGAACTCCATCTCTCACCCCTTTTTTGTTTTGAGACAAGTTCTCACTATAAGGCCTGGAGCTTGAATTCCTCCTGCCCCAGCCTCCGGAGCAGCTGGATTACAGGACTGGGCTATCATGCTGGCAGCGCAGGCAGGAACCTAGCCTCTGTTGTGTAGGTGGGGAAGCTGAGGCTGTGAGGGGGGAGCAGCTGGCCTGCTGGCTCCCCACCTTCAGCTTCTCAGCTGGTAGCTTGACTCTGCTTGGGGGACTGCTGGGGGGCTGTGACTGGAGGTGACCCAGTCAGTCCCTTAGGATGCCCGAGCCCCAGGATAAAATTCAGGTCACAGGGGGTCTTTGGGGAAGGAGCTCTGTCTCTGCACCCTGACATGGAGGGATGTGCTCTGTCGGAGGGCAGGCTGCAGACACCCTGCCCCGAGAGGAAGCTGGCAGGCCCTTTTCATAGTAAGTCAGATGAAGCCAGCAACTCCTGACCCCCAGCACATGCAGAGCCCAGGGAAGGCTTCGCACCTGCACGGGTGCTCTGAAGGACGACTTTCATCAGACCCACTGTGCAGAGGAGGAAACCGAGGCTGCCCCGGAGAACTTCACCTCGGTCAGCTGCTCGGCTTTGTTGGGCGGCCACTTCCCAAGCTTCCAGTTTCCAGGCTGCGAGCAGGTACCTGCTGAGACCACATCCCTTGAGCTTCCGCCTCCCCTTCCAGACCTGCCTCCAGCCCCCAGGGCACCCTCAAGAGCCACACAGTGTCCAGGCAACAGCCTCCCTCTACGAGGCTGGCTGGGGGGATGTGATAGATGTGGGTTGGTTGGGTCCAACTGCACAGCCTGGTCCCACAGTTCTCCTGGTTGCCCTGACCCTGCCTGTAAAGACAGACTGCTCTTCCTGCACAAGTCTCTGTGACACTTCAGTGGTGCACTGGGGCATGGAGCTGGGGTGCAGAGCCTGAAAGTAGCTTGACTCTGTGCCGTTCCTCCACAGCAAATCTAGTTTTGGAGAGGCCCCAGGATCAGGCCTTGGGTGGGCTTGTGGAGGAGACAGGTCCAGGCAGGGCTGGGCTGTACCTTTGCTCTCTCCTGCAGAGACTGGTAAACACATTCAGGGGCTTCCTGAGCCTCAGTTTATATGCAAGATGGGCTTTTTTTTTCTGGCCAAGGCTCACCTGGGTCTCAAGGAGCTGGCTCCAGGTAGTGAGGTGCTAGTAGTAAGGTGCCCTCAGGGGTGGCTGAGAAGAGCCCCCTGTCATTTCACCCACTTGACCTCAGCCCAGAAGGATCATGTTCAGCTGAGCTGAGCTGATGGCCCAGGATGCCAGCCATCCTCACCCCAAACAGCTGCTGTGGCCCAAACAGGTACCCCAGTCCCAGCACTGCACAGAGCACCTAGCCAGAGCCACCAAGCTGAAGGACAGGTCCTCTGCCCACCTCCTGCTCTTACACCACCCTGACCCTTGAGGGTGAGGAGCCAGCTTTGAGGGCTCAGCAGGGACGGCCTCATTTTCCAAGGTCCACCTTAGCTCGTCTGGCGTAGTGGCTGCTGCAGGTCACGGGCCTGGTACTGGTGGGTATGATTCAGGGAGTCCTGAACCCTTCTCCCAGGAGCTGCTCTGCATTCCAGGGTCAGCTCTTGCTCCCAGGGTGCAGAGGGGGACAGTGATTCTGCTCTCAGAGCTGGGGTGAGGGTGACGAGGACAGTCACCTCCTAGAGGCTGCTCCCTCCTCAAGACCCCTTTGCTTGTCTGGCTAGGGTAAGGCTCCACCTGGGACCTGGGACTTGGGACCAGGCAGGACACCCGCAGCAGCCTCAACCCCAAAGTTAAGCAGGTTTGAGAGCCCAGGGATGGCACCCAGGTTGGCCGCCACAGCCCACTGGCCTGGGGTTTGGGCCTGGTGCCTCCAGGTCTCATGGGGCTGGGGTTGGCATCCCCTTGGCTCTGTCCAGGGTGCTCCATCCGCTCCAGGGGCAGCCATGAAGCTGGGACTCGCGTTTCTGAAGCTCAGAAAGTCTCCTTCGGCCTGTGGGGGTGCCCCACGCACGGCAGCCCGAAATCCCAGGCTAGACTTGAAAATTCCCAGCTTCTGCCGCCAAATCGGGTCCCAAGTTCCGAAGGGACTGGGCTCCAGACCCCAGGGATGCAGACGCCAGCCTCCATCAGCCTGGCCTCTAGGGCCTCGGCTTTCCCTGCGCACAGCCGGCTGCCCCAGTGGCCGCGGGGACACGCGGGCCCCGTGGGGTGGGCTGGCGGCGCGCGGAGGCGGCGGTGGGAAAGCCGGAGGCGCGGGCTCTCTGGGCGCGCGGATTAGGGCCGCCAGCCCACGTGGCCACGCCTGGCCGCCCGCCCCCCGCGCGCCGGGGCAGGGCCGGGTCGCCGTCCCAAGCTGGTTAAAAACCCCGCGGTGTCAGAGAGCAGCTCGTTCCCACCCCCTGAAAGGCAGACGAGCCCTTTATTGCTCTATTATAACGCGGAGCCAGATGGTCTTTTGGGAGTTGCCCCCCGCGCCCCCCCGCCGCCGCCCCCACTCATTCAGAGGCAGGCCCCGGCACTAATGCCCGGCGCAGGCACGCTTCCCGCCCGCACGGTGGGAACCGCGGCCGCGGGCGGGGCTCACCGGCCCCTGCCTCAGTGTCCTCACCTGCCCAGTGGGAACAAGGGTCGGCCCCTCGGAGGTCTGGGGAACCAAATGAGCTGGTGCAGGTAGAGCTTCCAGGCGGGAGTGAGCACCGGGCCCCTCGGTTGTCCTACCCAGCCCCGAGAAGGCTGGTACATTTTAAGATAACAAACATCCAAAGCAGAAGAGTGTTTCCTGACTTGTGAAATGAGACGCAACTCAAATGTCAGCATCCATAAATAAGATGGAGTTGGAGCAGAGCCAGGCGGTTCCCCAGGGCCAGTCCACATCCCCTTCTGTGGCCGCTGGGAGCCGGTCCGTGTGGAGTGGCCACCTCTGGAGGCTAAGCATCATCCTGTCCACTACGCCGGCAGGCAAAGACAGGCCCAGAGAATTCGAGGCAAGGCTGCCAGCTGGGGGCTGGAGTGGACTCTGGGTAGGGGTAGGTGGGCAGCGTCAGCCCTGAGGAAAGGATGGAGGGTGGGCTCACTCCTGTGGGCTGACCACCCCTCACATGGCCTCAAGCACTTCTCACAGGGCCCTGGGAAGGCAGATTCCTAAGGAGAGGCAGCCCAGTGTCCTCCCTGCTGGACTGGCAGGGGTCACCTTCCACCCTAGCACTCCAGCTACCCGTGGGCTGGCCTGGCATTTCCCAGCCTGGGTGGGTCACTGGAATATCCATAAACAAATATGCTTTCTTTGTGGGGGGGGGCGGTGGCAGAATCCAGGGCGAGGAGCAGCTCAGAGGCAGCAATGAAGGCTTTGGGTAGCAGCAGCCAATGGCACCTGAATGTTGAGCCTAAGAGAACCCAGGACCCTCCTGTGGCCCACCAGTTGCCTGCAGGAGGGCTGAGAGGTCCTGCCCAGCTGTGGGACTCCAGCATTGGAAGTCCCCCCCCCTTTTTTTTTTAATCCCACTGGCCTGCAGAGTGTTGGAGCCCCCAGTGCAACAGGCTTGGCGGACTGCCCCCACCCAGCCAGTCCCCATCTGCCAGAATCCGAGCTCTGCCAGCTGTCCAGCATGGGTGGGAGGACACTCTTGCCTAGGAACCTCTGCCATCTAGGTGTTGGGGGGACCCAGGAGATGACAGATGGGTATAATCTGTCATCCGTGTAGAGTGGCCACTTCTGGAAGCCCAGCATCATCTTGTCCACTGCACAGGCAGGCAAAGAGAGGCCCAGAGAACTCGAGCCTGAGAAAACCAAGGCCCTCCTGTGGTCCATCAGTCACCTGCAGGCCTCATGTCCCCAAGGAGCACTTATCCCTGATCTCCCAGCCCCTCCCCTGATGCCCCCTAGGACCAGGACCCTGCCCAGCTCCAGCATAAGGGGCCACCCCTCATCAACACTCTCTTGGGACATGGCACCCACAGAGGCTCCCACGTCTGGCAACCCCATTACCACTGTCCAGTCACAGCCAGCCATTGGGGAAGGGGGTTTCCAGCCCATGTTGAAGGTCACCTCGGTGAGTCTTGGTGGTGGCCAAAGGGAGGGCCCACACTCATGACCCTGGCAGAACTGGTACTCCCTGCGACCACAGGCAGGGGTCTTCTGGGACCTGAGCTGAAGGAAAGAGTGGAGGGAGTTAGAGGCCAGTCAGCTCTGGGACCACAAAGGCCGAGCTTCAGAGGAGGCCGGTCAAGCCGCCCATCCTAGCAGGGCAGTAATCGCGCGTGTTATTAAGTAGCTACTGTGTGCCAAGTACCCTGTGCTCTGGTCTGGGGCTGGCATGGCGTTGTGGCGGGAATGGGTGAGCCACTGGGCAGCGGAGGGGCTCTGAGTCCAGTTCACTCTGGTTACCCCTGAGGTCTGTCAGTGGCCCCACCTTCCCCTTATCCCCCAGATTGAGGAGGGTCTGGCCTCCAGCAGGGGAAGAGCGCGGCACCCCACAGGTGACACTCTGGCCCTGAAGGTCCCCCAGCAGATCCAGAAGGCCCTGCTCCCCAGGAACCCGGGGCAGTGTCCAGCACTCCCCACACCCTGGGCAGCCCACCCCACCCAGAGGAGAGTGGCAGCCCTCAGCCGGCCTTGGGTCCTGTTTCTCTGTGTGAGGGAGAGGAGGGGGCCTCCATGGAGCCCGGTCAGTCTGAAGCCACACGTAGGGCCCAGAGTGCTGGGCAGAGCTGAGGCTGCCAGGGCAGCGCGCCCAGTGCTGGCTCCTCAAGCTTTCCAGGCCGCCGCCGCAGGCCCGCCCCCCTTCCAGAGGGGAATTTGGGCGGGAGGCCTGCTCAGGGTGGGTTCCCACACCCCGCCCCCTGCCAAGGACATTCATCTTGCACAAAAGGCGCGTGTGCGGCAACAAACTCCTTCGCCATGGGGCTGCCTGGGCTTTGTGTGCCGAGCTCGGGGCCCCAGAGGCCATCTGGGGAGCAGTCGTCCCAGTGGGCGGGGTGGGGGCTCCCCTAGGCGGCCTTTCAGGCCCCGGGAAGCAGCTCCCGGGCAACCGCACCGGGGGCTGCACATCTGGCCCTCCCGCGCCTTCCTGTTCCCACAGCCCCGCTGTCCCCTCTCGCGGGCCCTGGCATGGCTAGGTGTGAGAAGAGGGCTAAGGGACACCTGCCTTCCGCCCCATCCCTGCCACAGCAGAGCCTGGTGGGGAGGGCCGTGGGCACAGGGCCGTGGCTCTCTGGGGCTCAGAGTCTGCAGCTGTGAAACGGGGCTGTACCAAGGATTCAGGGTAGACTGGGCGCCCAGCGGCCAGGGCTCTGGAGCCCCAGCCAGGCGCTGCCAACGCTCTGCCTCTGCCTCCGTCTGCCTTCCGTTTCCTGGCAGGTCCACGTTCGGGACTGCCTGGAGTCTGACCGAGGGTCAGGGCAAGGCCTGGAGAGTCAGGCAGCCTGGGCTTTGGGCAGTCCTGCCTGCCCTGGTGGGCCTTTCTGAGTCTGGGCAAGTCGGGTGGTGGAGCAGGGAGCAGGGTGGCCAAGGGACTTCTGGGGCCAGAGCCTGGCGGACAGGGCCTCTGTGGGGTGCCTCTGCCCCCATCCTGGCTGGGCGGCACGGTCCTTGAGAGGGTGTCCTGCAGGCCCAGAGATAATCCCAGCTTTGAGAGGCTGTGAGAGGCTGGCTCAGGGACTTTCCCACAGCCCCACATAAAGGGCCGGCGCCAGCTGCTCTCCCACAAAAGGCGCCTGGCCATTCAGGGTCTCCAGGTGGGCGGGGCCAGCGGAGCAGCAGCCACAGGCTACCTGGCCACCCCCAAGCCAGACTCAGTGGACAGTGCGGCGCCTCCTGGCCTGCGTTTCTCACTGCTGGCACACTTCCTCGCTCCCAAGCCTCGCCTGTCACGTCTGCCACTCACTTCCACTCCTACCCACCCAGCCCCTCACCCTGCCCCTCAGTGTGAGGGACAGAGAGGGACATGATGAGGCTGAGACCTGGGGAAGACCTCCTCCCTCATCTCCGCTTCCTCACTGGAGATGTGGGACAGCACTGCCCCTTTTGGGGCCAGTGGAGGAGGCTGTCTGAGGCCAGCTGTTTAAATCACCAGGTCATGGGAGGGGCTGGAGTGGAGGGCTCTGGGGTCCCTGCTCCCAGGAATTTGGAGCATCTACCATGACCAGCTTAGAATATGAGGACCAAAGCTGGGTGTGTTGTGCACCTGCAATCCTAGCTACTCTGGAGGCTGAGGCAGGAGGATCACAAATTCTGGTTCATTTTAGCAATTTAGTGAGATTCTGTCTGGAAATAAAAAGGGCTGTGGGTGAAGCTCAGTGGTAGGGCACTTTGCATGTGCAAAGTCCTGGGTTCAAACTCCAGCACAAAACCACAATCACCACCACCACCACCACCACCACCACCAGCAGCAGCCTGGAGGAGGAAGGCAGAGGGGGCTCCCTGGAGGAGGTGGCCGCTGGGGCCTGCACTATCAGAGGTGCAGGAGGTGGGTGGGAATCTCTGGGAGCCACAGTTCTAGCCTCTCTTTGTAGGGTCTGGTGTAAACGTCCCATCCCAGACATTTCTGGGACTGTCCTGTCACTCTGTAGCCTCTGTGGGGCGGCTGGGAAGACCAGTCCGCGGTGAAGATAGGTCAGATAGCGGCCGGCTTTTTGGCGGGACGCGGAGGGCGGGCAAGGAGCTGCTCTGGAAGCAGGCCCAGGGATTACCACTTCCCCTGTTCTGGCGCCTGGCTGGGCCACGGGGACCCCCTGCCGGGTGTTGGCGGGCTGGACTCCTGGCAGGGAGCCTCGCAGACAGTGACCCACGTGTCCCCAGCCGGCTCCCCATTCCCGCACCTGATGGGGGCGGGGCGCACTGTGATCCCCAGCTCAGCTGGGGAGGGGGCGTTGTCTTTCCCTGGCCACCGATTGGCTGTTGGGCGTGAGAAAGCGTCCAGGCACGCCCCCAGCCTCCTCGCGGCCTCCGGGTCTATAAAGGCGCCTGACCTCTGGCCGCGGCCGCCTAGCACAGCCCTCGGAACCCGACGGCCACCTCCCTGTGGTCCAGTGCCGCGGCAGCTCGGGGTCCGCGGGCACTCCTTGCCTCCTGCTGCCCCTCCGGGCACCATCACAGCTTGATCGGGCCGAGGAGCAGCGTCCCAGGTGACCTTCGCGCCCAGACTGGCCGAGGGTGGTGGTCAGGGCGCGCGCCCGCGGGCCTCCTGCTCCTCTAGTCCGCTGCTCGGCCGGCCCCCTTCCCTCTGTAGCTGACCGCCCCAGCGGCGAGGCCTTCTCACCCTCTCCTTGCACGGAGTGTGCCCAGGAAACCCAGGAGCGACTTGCCGAGACACCTGGCACGCCCCGAGAGCGCGCAGCAGCCTCTGCCGCAGGGAACCCAGCGGCCGGCCGGTGAACACAGCGCCAGGGCCCTGGAACCAGAGGAGAGGGCCCGGGACAGGGCTCCTCTCACAGCAGCGATTTTGCTCCCCACCCGTTCCGTGCCCAGCGTCAGGGCAGGGGTTGAGCCGTGCATGCTGTGTGCAGTGCACAGCAGTTCTCAAAAGGGCCATAGACGTCACACTGAAGGAGGGGTCCGGGGCGGGTTCTGTGCGCTGGGAAGGCTGCAGACTGTCTCTTGTGCCTGCAGGGGGAGCTGGGCCAGGCCCTCCAGGAGGGACAGGTGTGGGGAGGCCCTGGCACAGCCTTCTCAGCCAGGCCAGGGGCTGGTCAAAGGTTCTGTGCTCTATGTTAAAGCGGGGCTGGGTGGGAAATGCGAGGCCGGGGGCCTGCAGAGGCTGTCTGCTGGGTATTGAGGGCTGTGTGCATGGTGTGTGTCTCAGAGTTGTAGCACCACGGAGTTTGAATAAAGATGCTGATCTGCAGCCTCTGCCTGAATCTCTGGCCCTCACTGAAGCTGCCTGCAACCTCTGAGGTGGGGAACCCTGTCCATCCCCTAGTGGCCCTGTGCCAAGGACTTCCTGGGCTGGACCCCTGCCCTGCTGGCCTTTTCCTTGGTCCTGTAGTGAAGGCCCAGCACCATCCCTGGATTCTCATGACCAGGAAGACCCTCAGGGAGGCTCTGAGCTGGGGACCATTCTCTCTCCCCAGGTGTGTTGGAGGAGACTTACTTGACCCAACACAAGCCCGACATGTCTCTTCCTTATTCCCTGTGTCAGCTCTGCCTTCTTCAACTTCCTGGCCTTGCCCAGGGTCACTGTTGACGATCAGGACCCAGGGTAGCCCTTGCACTTCCCCCTGGGTGCATTGGGGGGAGTCGGATGTCCTTAAAGGTACCCAGAGAGTGGGGCCCATCCCATCCCCAACACTGGAAGCCCCACCCGAGGAACTTCCAGACTGACCGCTGGGGAGCCAGGGCTGGGTTTTGCTGCCCCCTGGTGGCTCCTGGCCTGTCCTGCAGCCTACACAGCAGGTAGGACCAGGGGTCTGGAGTCTCACATAGAAGCTGTAGGTGGATTGTCCTAGGGGTCTGGGTCCAATCCAGCTGCACAGCTCTCAGCAGCCACCAGGGGTCACACTCTGGCACCTGGCTGAGGGTGGCGGAGGGGATAGCAGGAAACCCAGGTCTGGGCGGGTATTTCCGCAGATTCTGGGAAGTTGGTCTGGGAGGCAGAGACCCAGACGGGAAGTCATCTGTCTGGGAAAACCCCAGGTCCAATGGAGGTCCCCGGGCAGGTTGTGCCCTGGCTGAGGCTTGAGGTTCGGCAGGGGCAGCAGTGGGTGACCACCCGAGCTGTCTGTGGCTGTCTGAGGACGTCCCTGTGCCTTCGTGCCAGGTGGGCTCCAGCCCGCAGGGTCTGAGTGTACCTTCTTAGTTAAGGGTGCCTCACATTCACCCAGCAGCATGTCTCCTCCGAGGGCAGGGCAGCCTGGCAGGCATCCCGTGCCCCTTATCCAGCACATAGGAGGTGCTCCATAGATGGGGGCTTGATAGAGCATGCTTCCTGGAGCCCCAGGAGCCCTGGACTTAAGGTGAGGCCCAGCTGGCTGGGGGCCTCCTGTTTCCCCTTGAGGTGGGGGCACACATTCCACAGAGCAGCTCCTCCCCGACCCAGCGGCACTTGGGGCCTCTGGTCAGGGCCAGGGAGGGATTGCCAGGGTCAGCTGTGGCTTCTTGAGCTCTCTGCTTTCCTGGTCAATAGGTGGTTGGTCATATGGAAGGCCAGTGGCCCCAGGAAGCTCATCTGCCCCGGCAAGCAGTACTGGGGTTCCTGATGACAGATTTTTTTTTTTAATGGTACTGAGGATTGAACCCAGCCTTGCTTATGCCACCTACAGCCTCAGCCCTTTTAATTTGGAGACAGAGCCTCGCTAAGTTGCTGAGGCTGGCCTCAAACTTTCGAGCCTCCTGAGTCACTGGGGTCATTGGTGTGGTCACCAGGCCCAGTTTGACAACGTATCTTGTTCAGGGACATTCTGAGCACTGGTGCTTGAGGACCTTGCTGGGAACCCAGGATCCAGGCTGGGGATGAGCGGACAGGCTCGCTGCAGGATGTCCCCATGGCCCAGGACTCAGGCGGCTCTTCTGAAGTCTCATAGCACCCAATGTGGGGTCTGGTCCTTGTTCTGGAAGCACTGGACATGCTCATGGGGTAGGCTGGGCAGAGTTGGCAGGCCCAGGTGAGTGGCCAGCAGGTCAACTCACTGGAACAAGAAGGGAAGGGCCAGAGTATCCCCAAGGCACCCCCTGCCAGACTCTGTCCACTCAGCCCTCAGAGGAGATGACCAGCTGGCTGGCACCTCCTATCTGGACATTCTAAAGCCCCCTGGAGAGTGTGGCCACCGCACCGTCCAGCTCCAGAACTTCCTCATCAGCCCTGCTACAGCCCCACCAGCTCCCTGACCTCTGTCTGCCCTGTGTGTCTGTGGGCCTCCTGTCCAGGGCCCCCTGGGAGTGAGGTTGTACAGCATTTGTGCTCCTCACAGTTACATGTGGTGGGTGTCAGTGTGTGACTCCTGTGGGGACGTGCCACATGTGCCACATGTGGGCAGATACTGCGTTGCTGAATCGGTGGGCACAAGCCCGGGAGGTGGCCGCTGGGCACAGGGCTGGACTGAACACCAAGTCTGTGGCTGAAGGGTGGGAATGGGCTGTGCAGCCAACCTGAGCCCCTGACGGGGAAGTTGTGTGTCCCCTGGGGCTGCCTGGTGGCCAGGCCTTCAGGGCCATGCTTGCTTGCCTATTTCTTGAGAAGGCACCATATTCAAAAGATGTGGGATTGAAAGTAGACAGCCGGTGGACTTCCCCGACCTGCCTGGGCAGCTCAGCCAGCACTCTGAGGACTCAGAGGCACATGTTCACACACAGGTTGCTTGTCACAGACATCAGACGGAACCTGCCATCTCCTGCGTGGGTTGCATGTGTGTTTGACGGTGTGCGAGCCCCTTAGCCAACCACCTCGCCAAAGCTGCACCCATGTCAGCAGGAGAGGGAGCGCTTGGGTGTCTGGAGGCCTCTGCTGGAGGGACCCCCGTGTCCAAGCCCTGTCCTCAGGGAACTGACGTCTGACCGGAGACAGTATGGACTGAAGTGTCCTCCCCCAGTTTCCACCTTCACCCCAGGTGCCTGGAGGTGGGGCCTGTGAGGAGGGCTGAGGCGGAGAGAGGCTGTTGGGGCTGTGGGCGCCCTTAAATGAAGCGAGGACACACGGGAGCACCAGGGTTCTGTGAAATGTGTCCTGGGCGGGCAAGGAGGGGCCTCAGGAGAACCGGCCCTGCACACCTGCAGCTGCCAGGGCTGTGGGCATAAGGTCTGGTCCAGCTGTCCCGTCTGTCCGTGCTGTCGCTCAGCCCTCCCAGCCAGTGCCCAGCCCGGGCATGGACCGTGCTCTGTTGGCTGTGCTCTCTGGCCTCACATAAGCACAGCCCGGCTGCCCGGCGTGGGGTGTCCTCACTCGGTCCGCATCCAGATTCTTGCGGGGTACTGAGCATGCCCACAGCTTGCTCTTCCCTTACTGCTGAGGGTCAGTGGTTAACCCGTCTCTGGGCTGGCTCTGGGGAGGTTTCCAGTTCCCGGTAGTTAGGAATCACTGCAAACTCCTCCCACAAGTCATTCGCCTGCTTGTTTGCATACAGAGGAGTGGAACTGCTGGCTCAGACAAAGGCGGGTCCGTGAGAATTTGCCTGAACATGGCTAAAAGCCGCTGCACCTCTTGACATTCCACCAGCGACACCTGAAGTCTCCCCCGCACCACACCCTTGTGACACTTGGATTCTGACACGGACAGGGGTGTGTCGCGGTGGCTTTGATTTGATTTCCCTCCTCGCCAACGATGTGGGGCCAGTGTCCTGAGCTCCCTCTGTGTCTTCTTCAACCTTTTGCCTATTTAAAAAAATGGTCTGTTTGGATCTGGAAAGGCCCCCAAAGGCCACATGCTCAAGGCTCGGTCCTCGGGGTGGTGCCAAAGGGAGGTGGTGGCCCTTTAGGAGCTGGGACCCTCTAGGAGAGGGTTGGGTCGTGGACATGTGCTGTAGAAGGGTATGGAGACCCCAGCCTTTCCGCTCTCTTGGCTTCCCCTGCCACGTGGTCGTCCCATGAGGGACTCTCACCACAGACCCAGAGCAACGGGGTCAATCGACCATGAACTGAAGCTTCCAGCCAGAAGAGAACTTTCCTCTTTTTAAGATGATTATCTCAGGTATTGTATTAGAGTAATGAAAGTTGACTGACATCTCTTCTCATGGAGCTGTAAGAGTTTGTTAAATATCTATGTTTTTGGATACAAGATTTATGAACTGCATTCCCCCGCAGTGTGTGGTCTGCCTTTCATTTCTTTAACATCGTACTTTGAAGCCCAGAAGCCCAGCTCAGCAGTGTTTCTGTTGCAACTCACTTGGGTTTGAAGAAAGTCTATTTACTTGCAATGAAAGTCTGCAGGCAAAGTCATGAAGTCCAAGTCACGTGTCTTCCTCTAGCTCCATTCTGGACCAGGGGCTGCACTGTGTGCAGAATTCCCAGGCCGTGTGTGGCCTCTGGGGAAGTCCCTGCAGCCTCCTCCCGGCTCTGGGTGTGCCATTGGCCTGAGTGCTGTGCTCAGTGCTTGCCTGCCTCCTCTCTGGCTGTGCATCCTGTATTTGTCCTTGGCTGGTGGTGGGTTTCCTTGGTCTTAGAAAAATCACTGCTACTGTTGTTTCAGGTGGTCTCCCTCCCTTCCTGGGGGGCGGCGGAGGGCTCCAGGCCCACTGGTGTTCCACGCCCCACCTTGTCCAGGGGCTCCTGGAGGACCTGCCGCTTCTTCTTCCTTCTATTTGAAGTTCATTTTGGACGGTTCTCTTCCTCCACGCTGGCCCATGTCCTCCTGGATGTCCACCTGCTGTTGGCAGGTGGAGGCCTGAACAGGGGAGAGGGAAGGCTGTCCTGAGAGGCGGGGGCTGGGGAGAGGTGATGAAGGTCAAAGGTCACATGCTCCCTGGGGCCATGAGGACTGGTCCTGGAGAAGAGGAAGGTCAGACAAAGCTGGGGGGCGGGGTGGGGGGTGCAGACAGCAGGCAGGATGCTCAGCCCTGCTTCATGAGCCTCATCCTGGACCTCCTGCCTCGGGAACCACAAGATGATAAACAGCGCTCTCCAAGCCTGGGGGCTTTTGTTATAGCAGCCATCCACAACCCGTGTGCACACTCGGCACTAAGACACTAATTTATGCATGTTCACCTGTCTTTTTTTTTGGTTACTGAGAATCGAATCCAGGGTGCTCCACCACGGAGCCACACTCCCAGCCCCTTTCATTCTGCATTTTGAGACAGGGTCTTGCTAAGTTGCCCAGGCTGGCCCGGAACTTGCCATCCTCCTGCCTCGCTCGGCCTCCCGAGTTACTGGGATGATGGCAGGTGTGACCATAACTTTCATTTCAGGTTTTAGGAAGTATCACTGAGTTCTTTTTTAGTAACTCCCATTTCTCTCATCCTGTTGACCTTTTTCTCCAAAGTCTGTTTTAATTGTCATTTCAGGGGCCTTATCTGACAGTTCCACCATCGCTCTCCTCTCAGGCCTACTTCTGCTGACATTTGGTCGCATTTCCCTGGGTTCTAGTCTGTGGGTGGCTTCTGCGGTGAACGCTGTTTTCTTGTTCTGTTACCCTGGGCCCAGGGTGGAGCTCCATTTAAAAGATGACATCAGTTAGTGGCTCACCTTGATCTTTTGTGGATTTTTTTTTTTTTAAAATAAGTTTGTTAGAGCAGATCTCCAGTGACTTTTGCTCCAGGGACAGTTTGGCTGCCCTCCAAGGACTGGCCACTGTGGGGTCTCTACTGACCACCTGAGTGGTCCCCACGGCCTCCCACAGTGGCTGCTGGGGCTGGAGCTGCCCTGAGTTCCTGGGGACGGCAGCTCCGTGGCTCATCCTGCCGAGCTGAGCTGCTTCCTCCACCCGCGGGGCCTGCAAACAGGGGGCTCTGGGACTGGAGGGCTCTGGTCTCTGGGGTCCCCTCCTTTCTGGAGTGCTGCTTAAGCAGTCCCGAGCACCGGACCCCGCACGACTCCCCCCGGCTGCCCTGGACCAGGGTGGTGCCGTCCAGAGCTCCCTCGACTCTGGACGCTCCTCCCAAGGCCACGTGCCCACGTTGCTCAATTTCTGAAAACAGTTGATTCATACATTTTCTGTTTCTAGCTTCTGAGGCAGGAGGGTAAACCCAGGCTGTAACCCCAGCACAGCTGGAGCGAAAGGAACCAGTTCCTCTTCTGAGAACAACTTGGGCTGTCTCCGGGGTCCTGGGCTGCCCTGGGCAGTAGTGGGCACTCCTGCACACACCCCTGGGCTCCCATGAATCTTCCTGGGATTTATAAACCTTCCCTACCTACCTCCAAATCACTGCCCAGTGGGCAGTACCCTGACGGCGTGCGGGGAGTCCCAGGCCACAGTCCACCTCAGGTGGGTCCCTGCTGTGCAGCTGGTCAGGGACGCTCCCCTCTGTGCTGTCCTGGCCCTCCTCCTGTGGCTTTCTCTTCCTCTGTCCACAGGGACACCGTCCCCCTGGGCACAGGGCAGCTGGCTGTGCCTGCCCAACTCGGAGTCCAGGGGCCCCGAAGCCCAAAGAGTCTTCCTTGCTGCAGCGATCTGTGGCTCTCCCCTGTGCCAGGTCCTGTCCACAGCTCAGGAGTCCACACGTCTAGTAAGGAGGCAGGAGGAGCCTGCCCTGGGCCCCTTCCAGCCCCTCCACCTGCGCCCAGAGCTGCCTCCTTGGGTGAGCCTGGGGTGTGTGGGGCAGCTGCTTGGCTCTGGAACCTCTTCTCAGGTCCCCCTGGGCGGGAGGCCTGGGCCTCCATGTGAGGAGGTGGTGTCTGGCACCTAGGGTCACGGCTGTGTCCCCACCTGGGTTGCGGGAGCATGGGTGTCCACCAAAGGGGAGTGTGCAGGCCTTGCAGTGGGCGTGGCAGTGGGGCCTGAGCAGAGGAGAGCCCGGGGGGCCAGGGACAGGAGCTCCCGAGAGGCCCCTGAGGGTCAGGGAGAGGGCAGCGTGTGGCTGGAGTCACAGCTGACTGCTGGGACTCCAGAGAGGAGAGCAGCAGAGTGGGGACAGGGCTGGTGGAGGGCTGCCCTGGGGTCAGGGGGGTTGGGGAACGTCCTGCAGGTGGGATCCTGGAGCCCAGAGGTGGCAGGTGGTCGGGGGCCTGGTCCCTGGTTCCCAGTTCCTGCCAAGGCACAAGCAGGGAGAGGAGGACCGAGGGTCTCCGGAAAGGTGAGCTTGAGACGCAGCTGAGATGTCCGAGATGGCAGACGCCGCGCTGCCCTGGAGCTCGGGCTCCCCAGCTGGGAACTGGCTTGCGTCACCGCGTTCCGCCTGAGGAACAGGCTGGGTTTCCAGCAGTCGCCTGACCGCTGGGAAGTCCCAGGCTGCCCCAGCTCTCAGAGCCTCCTGACCATGTGTCTTGCACCCCCGACCCTCTGCAGAGTCAGCTTCTCTGTCTGCCTCTACCCTCTGCTGTGGGAGCTGGACGGTCCCCTATGGACATCCTGGAGCTGCCCTCCGCCCGCTGCCTGGTCTCTCGACAGTTCCCACCTGGGTGGCCGGGCTCCTCCGCCAGGTCCACCCTGGTCCATCCTCCTCTACAGCCTCCAAGCTGGACCAGGTCTCTCCAGCACGGAGGGGGTTGGCGCTCTGGCCCCCAAGGGCACCCAGCACCCCCCTGAGGGTCGAGGACTAGTGGTGCCTCATCAGGGTGGACCCCAGTACCTCTGTCTGCTCAACCCCTGCCCTCCCACCTCGAAGGCACCCAGCTCCCCTCCAGAGCCCCAGGTGGATTAGCTGCACAGACCAGAGCCTGCTGCACCAGAAGGTGACCTTTAGACTGCGCTCCTTCACTGGACCGTGGCCAGGAGGGAGGAGCCAGGCCTGTCTCTCAGCCCTGCTGGGCAGGTGTCCTGGGCTGCACAGAGCCAGGGAGGTGGAGGCTGGCCTGGAGGCAGAGGAGGGGAGGGGCCTGGTGCCTCAGGACCCCATCCTCACACCCTCCAGGACCCCGTTCAACCACGTGGGTTCCAGACACTTCCCGCCCACCCCCATTTCCCCGGATACTCCCTGCAAGAAGAAAGGGGAAACGTCAGGGGGACTTCCAGGCAGGCTGCTGGAGACTCTCTTGCGGGGAAGCTCCATCTGGGGATGACACACCTGAGACAGTAGCACCCTGGAGACTTGGCTCGCAGAGGGCCCCGGGCAGTGGGGCTCAGCTCTGGGAGGCTGCCCTCTTGGATTCCTGCTGCTGCCACCGAGCTGGGGTGGGGAGTAGCTCGGCCTGGTCTTGGTGGGAGACCTGTGTCCTGCGTCTGTGACCACCTGCCTCACCCCAGCCCTGAGGGTGTGCTGAGGTGGGTGGCCAGCAGGCCTCCTGTAGACACAGGAAGGAGGGGCCCAGGGAGTGGACTCCTGGGCCACCCACAAGGAGCATGAAACCCCAGAAGCCCCAGGGAGCCCCAAGCCCCACCTCTCCCTGCTGATTCCTGTGGGCCAGGGTGGAAGGGGGTGGGGAGTCCCCGCAGGTGACGGCCAGGGCTGTGGGCCACCTTGGGTAGGGAAGAGCTGGGTCCAGTCTGTTGCCCAGAGCCCTGAGCACGATGGTGATGCTGAAGGACTGAGCCAGGGACTGAGCTGGGACGGGGCCTGCATTTCCACTTCTTGCCCTGCTGGACTTTGCCCCCAAGTGGGGAGGGGCGGCCAGGCACAGCCTCCCACAGAGGCACAGGGTTCAAACAGCCGTCAGAGAGGGCCTTGGAGAGAGGTGGCCCAGACGGCAGGGGTGGGGCCGGCCCAGGAGCTCCGGGGGCTCCTCCAGCCGCCTGCTGGGTGCAGGTCCTGGCCTCACAGTGCCTCAGTTTCCCCACTTACGGGGGAGATGGTGGATGAGATGGTCTCTGAGGGTGTACTTGCTGGGTGTGGTGGACTGAGGGCCTGGGTGGGGGCCCTGGGGGCTGGACCAGGTCTAGGGCCTTATCTCCCTCAGAGGAATCCTTTGGCCTCACTGAAGAGTGTCCCTGGGGGCCTGGGGATGTCCCTGCAGCCCAGAACCCCCTGTGTACTCTCCAGGGTTCACTCGGGTTGGAAGAGCAGGGGTGCCCCTTCCCCTTCACTGGAAACCCCCCCATGTGCTGTGGCAGAGCCCAGGCCCAGCTGTGAGGTGGGTGTGGGAGCTGGGGTGTCTCACCCTGCTCCTGTCTGCCCCCACTCAGCCTCGAGGCGGCTGGACAGCTTTGCCCCTTGGTCTGCTCTGCTCCACCCACCCTGCCAGCCTGTCCCTCCTAGGCCCGGCTTTCCTCACCCACCATGTGCCGTTAGGTAGTGACCATGAGGACACTGGTGGCTGTGGCCCTGCCAGCCAGTGTGTCCTCTGCTAGGGGAAAGTCCTCCTTGGGACATCTGGACACCCCAGCTGACCCCAGTGCCCACAGCCAGTGGTGCTGGGAGCTTCCTAGTGCGGTGTCCCTGTCCCCAGGGCTCTGCTTCAACTCTCTATGCCCAGGCACTCATGGAATGTCCTCCTGCAGACTGGAGGCACAAAGGGGTGCCGCAACCCGGCTGGGCACAGAGTCACAAGCCGCTCGAGCAGAAACAAAGTTTTATTTTAAAAAGGCCGCCAGTGACCCGTGTGCGCCCCGCTAGCAAGCCGGTCCACACACGTGTGTGCGTCTACCGGAACCGGGGGCCCCGACCTCCCCCGGAAAGGGGTATGTGTGAGATAATGCCTCTGGGGACACAAGGGCCTGGGGCTGGACCCTGGAGAAGGACCTTGGACCACTCAGGACCTGGAAGGGCTCCAGGTCAGCCCAGGGCCAAGGGTCTTGCAGACTGGCTCATTGAGTGGCCTCTGGTCTTGTTAGATGGAGAGCCACCTTTGACTGACCTCATGAGGTCAGCAGAGGGGTGCTAGGGCCCGTCAGGGAGGCACGAATGAGATGGGGTGAGGGACCGTGAGGGGTTGCTGGGCTGCCTCTCATGAGCCCCTCGCTGGGAGGGTGGCAGTGGGGGAGGGCAGCCCAGCGGGGAGGAGGTCAGGGTCTGGTGGAGTTTCCACATGGGAGTCCTGAGCAAGGCTCTGTCGTGCTCCAAACTGCCCAGTCTGCTTGCCTCCCAGGGGACGAGTGGGGGCCCGCTCCAGGATGGCAAGGGGGTCAGGCTGGACCCTGCTCCCAGGTGCTGATGGACAGTCACCCCTTCCAGCCTGTGCTGGGAAGGAGCAGGCAGGAAGTGTGGGGAGGAGCCTGTGGGGGGAGTGGCCTGTTGGAGGGAGCACACTCAGGGACTAGGCCAGCAGCAGGAAGCGGCAGGAAATCCTCAAGTCGCTGGGAGCTACGGTGGGCCTGGAAAGGTAGGCGCTCTCTGGGGGGCGCTTCCGGAGGACCCAGAGGGGGCTGGGCACGGGGCAGGAGAGGACTTTCTGGGCACCCCTGAGCTGGTTCAGTGGCTCTGAGGCTCCTGTCCCACGGGCTGCCTGCCGGCCCCTTCCTAGCAGTGTCCATGCCCTCTGCTTTGCCTCCCGCAGGCCCACCCTGAGCTTAGTGGGACCTCAGCTTGGTCCTCTCCATGGGCTAAGACCCTCCTGCTCTGCAGGAAGCTACCCTGGCCCCTCCAACCAGTCACTCCTGTGTCAGGGCCCAGGGGGCAGAGGGCTCTGCGGGGACTGGAGCTTGCACTCCAGTCAGTTTCTCTTTCTCTTTCAGATGCTGGGGGTTATGAGGGCGAGTCCTGGCCCTGAGCCTGGTCCTGCGGGTGGGGCTCCGGGGCCTGAGGAGCCCTGACCAGGGACATGCAGCCTCTGCCAGGCTGGGGGCTTCCCTGGTGGAGCCAGGAGCTTACAGCCAATGCCCTGAAGCTGGTGAGTCCCCGAGCTCTTCTGTGTCCCCATGCCTTCCAACCCCTCCTGCCCCAGAGTCGCCCCCAGCTGTGTCCCCTCCCCTGGCCTCTGCACTTGGCCATGTCTGGGTCCCCTCCCCTGGCCTCTGCACTTGGCCATGTCTGGGTCCCCAGCTCATATGGGCCTTTGTGTCCCAGATGTTCAGCTTCCTGGAGCTGACCCAGGTCTCTGGGCACTGCCCTTGTCCTGGGTTTGGGGGCAGGGGTGAGCCCCAAGGGGATGGGGACTTCCCGCGGCTCTTGGCAGCCGAGTGCCCCGTGTCTTCGTGTGGGCCCTGGAGCAAGTGGAGCCGATCTCCCCCACAGCTCTTCTGCTGATAAGCACCACGTGTGTTCAGGGCAGATAGATAGAGTCCAAGGGCTGGGCGAGGACTGGCTGGGCAGATAGAGTCCAAGGCTGGGCAGGGACTGGCTTCCTGTCAGGGTGGCTTTCCTGCCTGCCCCGATGGGTAAGCCCAAGGTCCTACCAGGGCCACCCTCTCCCGGGCCCTGACCAGCCTGTCTGCCCAACCCAGGGTGTGACCTCCCCAGGGGCAGCAGCCCAGCAGGGAGGCTGGCAGGGTGTCTGTCCAGTGGGACTGTGGCTCCTTAGGGAGGTATGGGGCTCTTGGGTCCCACATTGTCAGGCAGGGGATTGGAGGCTGGAAGAGTGTTCAGTTCCACTCCACTTGAGGCTGTGAGGGTCTCTCAAGGTCATACCCTGAGCCCTACCAGGGCCACCCAGCCCTGGGGTGCTGTTTCCCCACTCCACAGATGCCGCAGTCTGGCTGGGCACAAGATCTCGAGCCACTCACAGCTTTGCAGATTCAAACAGCAATTCTTTATTCCCGAACTCACACAACGGGAACTCAGGCAGCAGGATACGCCCTATTCCCAACAGGAATAACCTTAAACCTGGAACTGCCCTAAACCCAGATTGTCCTAAACCGGGAACACCCTAAACCCAAGGAGCGAGGATACTTCCTAAAACCTGCAGGATACACACTAAGCTTGGATCCACCCTGGTCCTTGAGCAGGGTCACCTTTCTCAAACACACATGCAATGTCACAGTGAATGTCCAAGGCAAGTCCATTTCCACGAGTCCTTCCTCTAAGCAACATGGGGTACGCTGGCAAGGAAATTTCGATGCGTCATTCCTACTTGGCAATGGCCCTCAGCATCTCCCCCCTTCTGACTAATTAAACAACAAGCAATGTGGCTTAAGGACCGTGCCTGGTAGGTTGTCCAATTCAACATATGGTTCTTACCCGTCATGGGAAAAACTGATCTCTAGGCGTCAGCCTCCTGTCTTAGGTTGATACCACTGCAATCAGATCAAACCCGTCACTGACTACCGGTCCAGCATACAGCCACACCTGTGGATAGGCCTATGCACCAGTGTGTGGGGGGGTGAGGTTCTTGCCTCACCTCTGTTGGCCCCCAAATTTAGCCTTGGTGCCAGTGTGGGAGGGTGAGGTTCTTTGTCTCACCTCTGTTGGCCCCCAAATTTTAGACCATCACTAGTAGAAGGGAGGAGGATACAGAAATGCCACGACACCAAGACAATTGACAGCTCCTTTGGAAAAAGTGCTGGCATATCTTTGCTGGTGACACCATCAGCAAAGATATACCAGCACTACCACAATTCGCTGCACCAGACGATAGTTCACAATGCATACAACTGATATATAGTCCAGGCAAGTTCTGCAAGCAGTTCAAATCAGAGGAGTCTATCAATATGTCCATTTCCTCCCAAAGTAAATCGAGTCCTTGATTGAGCATTACTTGTTGAGTTATATTCATTGATGCATCAGTTTATACAGTTTACTGTGATAGCTATCATAGAAGCTGTAGTTTGGTTTTATCTTAGTCTTCACCGACACTGGGATGGAGATGGGAATTCTGGCAATGATGCTAAAGAGAAATTATCCTGAACAGAATTATTAAATATAATGAAAAGGAAAGGTGAAAGTAAACAAACAGATCTGTTAACCTCCTTTAAAAACAATCCTTAACAGCTGTTTACCTAATTTAAATTAGTAAACAAACAGACCTGTTAACCACCTTTAAAAACAATCCTTAACAGCTGTTTACCTAATTTAAATTAAACCATTTAAATCACGTGAATAAAAAAATAATAATTCGGATCCATTTTTTCATGAGCACTCCTCATATGAAATATGGACATACACACATACAAACATACAACACAAAACAGAAGTGTACACATAATATACAACACATAAGACAATAAAGGCCTTGTAGCTTTACCCAGGTGAAATCTCCATTGCAATGTTTAAAAACTCCAGTCAAAAAATAAAACTGATCAGAAAAACATTAACCTAGGTTTGTATGAGCTCAAAAATAAAATAGAACTTTATGATGTGGGAAAAATGCAATAATAAAATAGATATTGAAAAAAGCATCCTGGTTAATCACTGTTGTAGATGTAAGGATAGCCAAGCTGGAGCTCTGGATATCAGCTGTTATGGATTTGAGTCAAATCATCTTCTTTTTCTGTAGAAATTGCTTTAGTTAATCTCTCTGGAATCCAAATCGGAACCCCGACTCCAGACAATCACTGGGTCAGGACCTTTCCATTGTCCTGTTAGAATATCTTTCCAAAGTACCTTGGGCTTATGTACATTTTTTGGATATATATGTCTTTCCGCAGCACTAAGTCCTGATGAATCCAAATTTAGAAAGTTTAGAGTAAAAAGCGTTATTTTAAGTTTGTCTTTGGGGGATATATACCCCTTTCCAATTCCCTCTTTTTGCTTTAATAAGTACGTTTTAATAGTTTGATGAGCTCTTTCAACTATGCCTTGTCCCTGTGGATTGTATGGGATTCCTGTTATATGAGTAATGCCAAATGATGAGCAAAATTGTTTAAAAGAGGTAAAGTATAGCCAGGGGCATTATCTGTTTTTAACTGTTTAGGAACGCAATTTTGTAAGCAATGAGCTATAACATCTTTAGTTTTTTTTCCGGCATGAAGGGAGCCCATCAAAAATCCGGAAGAAGTACCAACTGTAACATGTAAATATTTTAATTTTCCAAATTCTGGCAAGTGTGTGACGTCCATCTGCCAAATATGGTTAGGTATCAGTCCTCTAGGATTGACTCCAAGATTAACTTGTGGTAAAAAGGTCACACAATTTTGACATTGTTTTATTATATGTCTGGCTTGTTCCTTAGTTATTTTAAAACGCTTTTGTAAAGTATTAGCATTAACATGAAACCTTTTATGAAAATTTGTAGCTTCTTCTACAGTAGAAAAAATATGTATATCATGTGTAGTTTTATCTGCTAAATCATTGCCCAAACTAAGGGCTCCAGGCAATCCTGTATGTGCCCTCATATGTCCTATAAAGAATGGATCTTTTCTGTCCCAAATTAGACTTTGTATAGTGGAAAATAAAGAGAAAACAGTAGAGGAAGGGGAAATCCTACCAGCATCTTCAAGGGATATTATAGCATTAACTATATACTGACTATCAGAAAATAAATTAAATACAGAATCTTTGAACATCACAAAAGCTTGTAATACTGCATTAAGCTCTACCTTTTGAGCTGATTGTTTGGGTACTAAAAATGTAAAAGTTTGATCAGGGGTAACTATTGCTGCTGTACCATTATTTGACCCATCAGTGAATATAATTGGAGCATTCATGATAGGTGTTTTTCTTGTCATTTTAGGAAAAACTACAGGATGCTTAGACCAAAAAGACAACAAAGGATTAGATGGTGAATGATTATCAAATGAAACATTCGATTTACACATGATTATTGCCCAAGTATTTAACTCATTAGCTAACTCATCAATTTGATCCATAGTATATGGAGTAATAATTTTATTGGGAGAAATTCCAAACACTGCCTTTGCTGCTCTTATACCTTTGAGTATTAATTGTCCTATAGCCTCAGGATACCTAGTAAGAATAGTGTTAGGAGAATAAGATAAATGTATCCACAATAATGGACCTTCCTGCCAAAATACTCCTGTAGGAATATTTTTTGTTGGTAGTACAATAAATAATAAAGGGAAACTTATATCAATTCTATCCAGATGCATATTTTCCATATATGTTTCAATAATTTTTAATGCCTTTCTAGCGTTAGGAGTTAACATTCGGGGTGAATTTGGATCTGATGGACCTTTTAGGATATCAAATAAAGGTCCCAACTCTCCTGTTGGTATGCCTAGATAAGGCCTTATCCAATTTATGTCTCCTAATAACTTTTGAAAGTTGTTAAGTGATTTGAGTTGATCTACTCGTATTTGAATTTTAGGTGGACGGACCATGGTTGACGATAATAGAACTCCTAAATAATTAATTGGAAAATTTAATTGTACTTTATCTATTCCTATCTCTAGATTATAATTTTTTAACAAGTTTGTAAGTGTGGCATAACATTCTAGCAATGTGTTTTTAGCCTTGTGTGCTGATAATACATCATCTATATAGTGAAATATTTGTAGTTCAGGATTTTGATTTCTAAGTGGCTGGATTGCTTTGTTAACATAAATTTGACACATAGTTGGGCTGTTAGCCATCCCTTGAGGGAGTACTTTCCATTCATATCTCTGATCAGGACCTTCATGATTTAATGCAGGGATAGTAAATGCAAAACGTGGACTATCCTCGGGATGAATTGGAATCGAAAAAAAAAGCAATCTTTAATATCTATAACTAAAACATGCCAGGTTTTTGGTAAAGCAGACAATTGAGGAATCCCTGATTGAGCAGGTCCCATAATAACCATTTCATTATTAATGGCTCTTAAATCTTGCAATAATCTCCATTTACCAGATTTCTTTTTGATGACAAAAATGGGAATATTATGGGGAGATACGGAAGGTTGTATATGTCCCTCCGCTAATTGTTGTTTGACCAGGTCATTGGCTGCTTGTACCTTTTCTTTAGTCAGGGGCCACTGAGGAACCCATACTGGTCTTTCTGATTTCCAAGTAATTTTGATTATCTCAGTGGCCCTTTCTGAAAATCCAACCCATGTCTGTCTGTTCCTTGATCTATTTGTATTGGTGCTGCTATATCTTGTTCTTGTTTTCCTAATCTTTTTTCTTTCCTAAAACCTTGTCTAGCCATAATAGTGGGCACATTAGGATTGATGTTATTTGTTAATGTCAAACCTAGTTGATCTAGGACATCTCGTCCCCATAAATTAATCGGAAGATGATCCAATACATATGGCTGTATAGTTCCTTCACATCCTTCAGGATCCTTCCAATCTAATACCATCGCACTTCTATGGGGATTAGTTGCCACTCCTAGGCCTTGAAGCGTTTGAGTGGCTTGTTGTAATGGCCAATGTTTTGGCCATTCTTGAAGAGATATGATGCTAAGGTCTGCACCTGTATCTAGTAGCCCATTAAAGTCATGTCCGTGAATATTTAATTTTAGCATTGGGCGAGAATCTAAATTTAAAGACAGCATAGCCCAATCTACACCTGTGGAGCCTAATCCCTTGGAACCTCTTTCTACATTACAACTGGAAAATTCATCATGTAGGCTGGGTATTATTAACAACTGTGCTATTCTATCTCCAGGTGAAATTACTGATATACCTCTTGGAGAACTAGCTATAATTTTTATTTCACCTACATAATTGGGATCAATTACCCCAGGACTTATCATAAGTCCTTTTAATGTAGATGAACTACGTCCCAATAATAAGCCTACTGTTCCTTGGGGAAGAGGTCCTTTTACTCCTGTGGGAATGATTTGAACTCCCATCTCTGGAGTTAGTACTGCTCTGGCAGAGGCACAGATGTCCAACCCTGCACTCCCTCGGGTTTGTCTGATGAGGGATTTAATGGACAATGTGTCCTGGGCACCACCCTGATGGTGTTGCTGGGTTCCTCCACTGCCCCGTATATTTGTGGTTGTGGGCCCCGGAGCATTGGGCCCCCCAGTCCGTTTTTTGGCAATGAAGCCTGATGCCTTTCTCCACGATATCGTGGGTAAATACCTGATCCTTGTCCGTGTTTTGATAAGGGACAAGGATCAGGTATTTAGATCAAACCTCTATGGTGGTTTGAGAACGGCATTCATTAGCCCAATGTCTCCCTCTACGGCATCATGGGCAAATACCCGGTATTCTATTCCTTTGATTTCTAGTTTTGTTAAACCCTCCTCCTATGGGGCAACTCCTTTTAAAATGTCCTGTTTGTTCACAATTGTAGCATGTTTTTGGCCTGGCATCTAAAGCCTGTTGTACTGCAGCTGCCAAGACTTGCCCTTGTTCATTAACATCTCTACATAATCAGCGTACCCCATGTTGCTTAGAGGAAATTTTGATGCGTCATTCCTACTTGGCAATGGCCCTCAGCACACAGAGGGATATCGAGGACATGCACAGCCTGATGGAGCCCACGGGGCAGCGGGGCAGCTCCTCTCCAATGCCTGTCCCCTTCCTGCAGGCCCTGTGTCTCCTCCTCCTGGGATCCCCCCCGTGTGCCCTTGCCCAGTTCCTGTGCAGAGAGGAGGAGTACCCTGTGGGCACCGAATGCTGCCCCAAGTGCAGCCCAGGTAGGAGCCGCCCTGAGGCCAGCTCCCTGAGCCTCTGTCCTCTGCCACACTCAGGGTGGCGTGAAACCCCTGGCCCCGGGGCAGAGACAGTAGGGGCAGTCCTCTGGAGCCTGGCTCCTCAAACCGTGGGATTCTCGCTGCTCTACTACCCAAGTGTGGTCCTGGGGGACAGAGCTGGCCTGGATGGCTGCAGGCTGAGGCTTACAGGGGGACAGGACCACAGCCAGGTGAGGTGTCCCAGGAGGCCCCGTGTTCTGCCAGAACTTCCAACCTGCTCCAACGCAGGCCCAGCCTTGGAAGAGCTGGGGCTGCGTGTTCCCCGGGGAGCAGCGCAGTGTCCTAGGGTCCTTATGGTTGGTGTCACACCTGCTTGGGGCTCGGATGGCTGTGAGGGGTGGGCTCCCGCCCGGCCCCCTGTGGCTGAGAAGCTGTGGACACCCTGGGCTGCAGGTTACCACGTGAAGCAGGCCTGCAGTGAGCTGACAGGCACAGTGTGCATACCCTGCCCCCCGGAGACCTACACCGCCCACCCCAACGGCCTGAGCCAGTGTCTGCCTTGCCGCGTCTGTGACCCAGGTAGGAGCTGAGCAGCTGCTGCCCCAGCACACCCACCTCCAAGGGCTCTCCCTGCAGGAGCTGCCTGCAGGTCATGCCACCTGGGCCTCCCTGAGCTCAGGCTCCGGCCCTTCATGGGGCACCACCAGCCGGGGGCAAATCCCCACCTGGCCACAGGCCAGCCTGCCTCCATCGGTGAGGAGGGTCACAGGCCCCAACTCCTCATCCCTGGGGTCCCATCTGCATAGCCATGCGCCCTGTGGTCTGTCTTCCTCCTTGGCCCTCTGTGTCCAGCACCTCAGAAACTGGCAGCGTTGGGGCCCCGAGTGCTCCCCATCCCCAGCCCTCCCCGGGCCTGGGGCCGAGCCCCTAGCCCTCCGGAGCTGTCCAGTTCCACCCTCCCATTGGAAGGGACACTCCTTGGCCCCGGCAGCTTCCTCGCTCTCAGAGGCTCTCTTGGGTTCCAGCCTTGGGCTTGGACACCAGGCAGAAGTGCTCCAGCATGCAGGACACGGTGTGCGGCTGTCGCCAAGGCTATTTCTGCGAGGCCGAGGACAGGGACCACTGTATCATGTGCTTGCCCCACACCATCTGCCACCCTGGCCAGAGGGTACAGAGGAGAGGTGAGCCGGTCGGAGGCGTCTACCCCAAACTCACCTTCATTCCCAGCCACCCTGCTGCCTGAGCCCCTGATGCCCTGGACATCATGGCCAGCTTGGGGGTCTTTAAAGGGACAGAAATCTTGGCCAGACCAGGCCCAACCCTCCCAGCCCTGTCCTGGCAGCAAGAAAGGAGGGAGGCCCTGCAGCAGGGGAGAGCGGGGGGGGGGGGCAGGGGGGAGTGGCCCTGGTGGCCTCACCTCGTGGTCAGGCCCTGAGTCCTCCCACTTCTCTCACACACCAGGCGGGGAGCCCAGGTGGATGGGGTGGCCTGTGGTCAGGGCACCATGCTCCCTGGGTGTGAAGTGTGACCCCCAGCTCCCACCCAGTGTCGTATCACCTATGGAAGGAAGGCCCAGGGGACCCTGGGATCTGATTCCCTGCCTCTGGATGACCAGGACAGTTCCAAACACCATCCCCACCATAACCCAGTCCTTCAGGAAATGCAAGTCCCAGAAGAGACAGACCCCAGGCCCCGCCCCAGGGAAGCCCAGTTTCCACCTGGCCTGGAGCCCATGGCCCCTCTGCCTATCCCTCTCCACCCCCAGGTACAGATAGCCAGGACACAGTGTGTGCCAACTGCTCACTGGGGACCTTCTCACCCAACGGGACCCTGGAGCAATGCCTTCCCTGGACCACGTAGGTGATCCCAGGGGTCTCCCTTTGCCCTAGGGAGAAGGGGCTCCTCCAACTGCCCTGGGAAACGAGGGCCCTGTCCCCAGAGGCAGTGCCTCATGTCCCACACTGGGTGGAACCTCTGTCACCAGCAGAGCAGCTAGGGGCCTGCACCCCACAAACAGGCCACGTGAGTCTGGAACGCAGCCTTGGAGCAGCTGCGTTGTTGGGTCCTTGCAGCCACGCTGATGTGGCTCCTGCAGGTGCAGGTGGGTCCTGCCTGGAGCAGCCCAGCAGAGCTGCTGCTCACCGTCCACCTCTGTGGGCCTGGGTCTCGGGTGTCCAGGTCGGGGGCTGCCTGCACTTCTGGAAGGAGCAGTTCTCAAAGTGAGGACCCCACTGCTCCTGAGCCAAGTCCCAGGCCCCAGGACTGACCTGGGTCCTGGGGGGCCCTGTGGTGGAGGTTTGCTCGCCCTAGGGAGGGTGCAGGCCCTGCCATCTGACTCTCGTCCACGCCCCGGGGCTTTCCCTTCGTTTCCAGCTCAGGCTCCCTCCCTGGTCTCTCTGCCTCTGTCTTCCCCAAAGGGCTTGGGAGAGTGGGACAAGCCTGCGGTCACAGAGCCGCACTGAGCCACCCAGAGCAGGACCCTCCTGGGGTCTGAGGGCCTCGGTTCACAGACTGCTGTCCCCTAGGTGCCGCGGACCTTTTGCCGTGGAAGCCGAGCGGGGGACCAGCAGCAGGGACGCCTCCTGCTCCCTGTCCCGGTGGTTCTATGTCTTTGTGTCCGTCCTCCCCCTCTCCGTGGTGATCGTCCTGATGATGTGGGTGAGGAGGAAAAGGCTATCTGGTAAGCAGTGTGGCTCTTTCTGTCAGGGTTAGGGCCCCAGCAGGGGCAGCTCAGGGACGCCACAACTGTGTCCCCACAAGCCCTGGGGGGCAGCCACCAGGACATCCCCGGGATTCTTGGCTCTTCTCCGAGGCATCATTAGCGGAGGGGGCTGGGTTTCCTGCTTTGCCCGGGGCCCAGGTGTCAGGCGGCTTCCCTGGGGGACCCGAGGGTCCTACCTGCTGCCCACTGGAGCAGGGGCCCTGGCCCCCATCCGCCTGTGGGGCCTGTGGGGAGGGAGAGCCTGGGGCTGGGGGTCGGTGGCTGGCCACCAAGGACAAGGTTGTGTCCCCACTGGGCAGCCCAGGCATCGTCCACCTACCCACAAGCCCTTGGCCAGCGTTCCACTCTCCTCCCCGGCTGTGCCAGGCTCAGCGCAGAGTGTGCCGCCCTGGGCACAGTCCAGGGGAACAGGCACCCCACAGAAAGCCAAGGGGCCAGGTGGGCCACACGCTTGGGCTTTGGGTCAGACACCTGTGTCTCAGCCCTGGGTCTCCCAGGTGCAGGGCACTGCAGCAGGCCAGGAGTGGCCGGTCCCCCTTCTCAGCCCAACCCAGGGGCTCTGCTCCTGGGAACGGGGCCTCCTCTATGAAGTGCCGTCCCTGCTGTCAGGTGATGTGGGGCTGCAGCGAGCCTTGGCCTGGGGGTGCCAGGCGCGGTCGGCAACTGTTTCTCTGTGGTGACCCAAAGATCTCACAAGAACTGTTTTTGAGGGAGAAAAGCTTATTTGGGGCTCATGGTTTCAGAGGTCTCAGAACACAGGTGGCTGACTCCACAGCTCTGGGCCCAAAGTGAGCCAGAACATGAAGGCAGAGAGTGTGGGGGAGGGAAGCAGCTCCGGACATGGAACCAGGGACACCAGGAACAGCACCCCTGCCCACCCCTCCTGCGGTGGACCCTTGCCCCTGAACCGATGCTCTGATCAGCGTCCATAACCCGTCTCACCTCCGAACACTCCTGAATGGTCTCCCTTATGGGCTTTGGGGGCGACCTCCCGTCTAAGCCGTAGCATCAGGCCAGGGCCTGTTTCCCTATGTTAGACCCCGGGAATGAGGCCTGGTAGGGAGCTACGTCCCTGGACCATCTCACCTTGTCTCAGAAAAGGTCATTCTCTGGGGAAAGGCCACAGAGCAAGAGGCCCAAGACCTGGCTGCCACCCCGTTCTGTGGGCCTGTGGGCCCTGGTGGGGGACTCTGGCCCCTCCTGACGCTGTCTTTGTATTACAGGCTCTGAGCCCAGCGAGATGGCTGTGCTGCAGGTATCAAGGCCCACCCGACCCCTGGGGCTGGTGTTCTAGGCCGGTGGAGGGTGGGAGGGGTCTCCCAGCTGGTCAGTGGCCCTGGGTCCTTATCTTGCAGCCATGCTGATCCCTTGAATGGACTTGGGTGCCCCTGGGAACCAGGAGGCTGGGGTGGGGCCCTGAAGGCAGGTCTTCACCCTGCCTCATTCCTTGCAGCCGCAAGTAGCGGAGGAAGCCGGTGAGTCTGCAGTCACCCAGGCTCCAAAAGTCACCACGGTGGCGGAGGAGGAGACAGCACCGGTGTTGAGGGCAGTGGGCCCCCATCGATGAGCCACAGGGTTGGGAACCGGGTGACTCAACCTACCGGAAGCAGACGCATACCTGGCAGGAGTGCGGCACCTGCCCTAGGCTAGCTCCAGCTGCAGGAGCAGGAGAGACAGGGCTCTGGCTCAGGGAGATGTCACAGCGGTCCCCATCGGTCAAAGGGGGTCCAGAGCCCCCCCAGCAGCCCTGGTGCAGCGTCCTGCAGAGGCCCAGCACCATGAGGACACAGCGAGGCTGCCTCTGGCTCCAGCCCTCCCGAACCTCAGGCTGCTCATTTGGAGGGTGTGTCTGTGGACGCTACCTCACGGGGCTGGGACTGCCAGGAGTGTGGCATTAAGTGACTATTCCAATTTGGGGTGATTTTGTAAGTGGTTTCTGTCCTCTCACTTTTGTCATAAAGTACATATTCTGGTTAGATGCCCACCACTGTGTGCATCTCACTGACCACCGGACTCCCCTGCGGCACGCGGTGGCAGCAGCACCTCGTCATGGCGGCACAGTTCCACTGTCCCAGCCTCCTGCTCTTCCCTCAGGGAGTGGCAGTGTTACCGCTGTTGACCGGTGACGAGTCCTTGCTTCCCCGATGTTGAAGAATAACACCAAAGAAGCACGCGAGGCAAGGTCAGAGTAGAGATTAGAAGTTTATTAAAGGACAGCAGAAAAGAATTCTCCCGGAGGAAGAAGGGGACCCAGGAGGTGGAATCCAGTTGGCGGGCAATGTGTTCCCCTTTTTATAGTTTTGGTGATGGAATGTACGTTGGAGGGCCCGAGGAGTGGGACCCAGGTGGACCTAATTATCACCTTTTGGGATGGGATTATCACTTCTCTGGGATGGGCCATCTCCAAATCTGTTGGGGGCTGTTCATTAACACTTCTTCCAGGTGGACTTTGGCCTAGGGCCTTTCCGGAACTTCATTAACATTCCATGAATTGTGTGTTTTCCCTGAGCCATTCCCAGCATGGCCTCCATCTTAGATTTCACTCGATATTAGACCCGATTTACCTAACTACACTGACTACCTAACTGTAAAACTGCTTCAGCAGGAGGGATGGCAGGGTGTCTCTTCCCCTCTGCCCTGACACTGCTCACCTGCCCCTTGACTACAGTCTCTAGTTCTGCCCCCAGGGTTCAAGTCCCTGGCTCCATCCAGAGCACTCCTTTGCCCAGTCCCCACCCCTCAGTGACAGCGTCCCTAAGTTCCCGCCCAGCAGGGCCTGGCCTCCAAAGAGCCCTGGTTGCTTCCTAAAGAACAGAGTGTCAGACCCACCCCAGGAGCCACAGTGACGGGCCAGCCAGCTTCCGGGTGTGGGGGGACAGACCTAGGATCACTCCCCTGCACGTGTGCGGCACCAGGAGCCAGGTGTGCGGGTGTGTGCGTGCGGGGGCACTGGGAGGTGTAAGCCCAGGTCCACTCGGGTCTCTGGCTCTGCTTGCTGTTAGGGTCTGTAAACTAGTCGGGATGGCGCCTGGCATTTTGCAGAGGGAGTGGTTTGTGAAGTCACGCCAGCGAGCCCTTAAGTGTGGAGATTCCTGGTTGGCTGACTGCTGTATCTCCTTTATGTTAATTAAGATAAGCTGTGTGTAATTAGTTATGTATATAGACCCCTCCTGTCCTACAATGAACAGCTCCCACTCCTGCTGTATCAATGTACACAAGTTGCTGGTCACCCCCCCGGTTATTTTGCTGCAGCCGGACTGCGGCAGCTTGCGACTTGGCCGGCCCCTCTGCCTGTGCAGCTCCTGCTGATGGACAGCTGGCTCCTCCATGCCGAGCCCCTTGCAGGGCGACCCAGGCTCAGAGCTGCTGCCTGCCCGCAGGCTCAGGGAGCTCCGTGGCCTCCTTTCTGTAGCTCCATGTTCAGCCCAGGTGTGCAGAGAGGGATGTGGGCTGCTTTTTATTTCCTCTCCCTTTTATTTTTTTTTTTTGGAGTGGTCATTTTTTTTCATGTGAAATATAATTTCCTTCATTATGCGAGTTTCAATTCTGTTTTGCAGAATTTATACCCTATTCTTGTTGATTCTCTCTGTATCTGTCTACCCATTTTTTAAATCTGTGGAACATTAATAAAGAGTTAAATGTTAATGTCAGTGGCCCAGGCAGAGACAGTGGCTCTGTCAGTGACAGAGAGGCAGAGAGTGGCAGATTGTGGAAGAGAATGCCATCGGCGAGAATCCCATTCTAAATATCTGCTGTGGGTAGACTGGGCAGGCGTGAGGGAGACCGCATTACCCCAGAGACGCCACCCCCAGGAGTCCACAGGCACAAGGAGGGACTTCACTACCCTGGGGGGCTCAATCCACCAGAAAGCCACATCCACTGTGGGGATCCCGCCTGACCTCGGGTGCCGCCCTAAGTGTCTTGGCCACTGTGGCCTCTGAGCACCTGGCCTGCGTTCCCCGGATGATTTCCCAGCAAGCTCTAAAGGGCAGGCCATGGGAGTGGGACGTGGGCTGTCGTGCAGCCGTGGTCCAGAGCGGGGCCTGCCGACCTGCACGTGGGCTTGAGATGAGCCACGGACCTTTGGCTGTCTGACAGCCCCTCCTTCTGACCCAATCATGGGGCAGACCCTTCTTCTGCTGCCAGGCAACTTTGTCCCTAAGTCCCCAGTAAATCTCATTGGGCACAGAGCAGACTGTCTGCCTCTGTTGGGTCCCCCAGCCCTGGGGCACGGGAGGGCCCTTCTGGACTGGCCGTTCTGGATCATCACCCAACGGCAAAGCTCCAGATGAACTGAGCAGCACTGCACAACGGGACGGAAGGGCACCCCACCCACGGCTCCCAGGTTGGCAGAAGGAGCAGGCCGAAGACCTCAAGCACAGAGGTGGACTTAGCCTGACTCAGGAGCAGAACGTGCTCTTTCCAGGGCCCACGGAGCTCGATCCAGGAGCAGGAGCTGGGTCTAAGAGCATCGCTGTGAGCTGAGATGTGGCCAGCCGAGGGGGACGATGCTCCCCAGCAGCTGGCCACAGCACCTGAGGCTGCTAGAGGGCTCCGTGGAGGTTCATCCTGGAGCCCCCGGCCTTTCCCAGGGGTGCCCAGAGATGTCTCGTCAAGGGCCACACCCACCTGCTGTGTGAGGTCTGTGGGAACAGCACGGTGCAGGACGCCTGTCCAAAGAAGGTGGCTTTATTCTGTATTTGGATTTCAGACAGCTTCTTCACCCTGGGCAGACTGCCCTCCCCAGGAGAGCCAGGTCATTGGGCAACGAGGGACAGTCCCTGCCTCCCAGAGTCCACTGAAATGTCTCACACTGTGGGTCCTCAGCCCACTCACCCTGCCTCGCCTGGCCTTTACCACAGAAACCACAATGGAGGCTCTTGCCCCAGCGGGCCCTCGTTTCCTCTGCCTCCGACAGACCCCCGGTGCTTCCCCACGTGGCCCTTGGTAACACGGGGCACTCCCTCCTCCAGGGATCTGAAACCAGCCAGCTTCTCGGTGGTGGGGGGAGGGGGGTTTTCAGTCTGCCGGCCTTGCTACAGTGTGCCGGCCTTACTACAGTCTGCGGGCCTTGGTACAGTCTGCTGGCCTTGCTACAGTGTGCCGGCCTTGCTACAGTCTGCCGGCCTTGCTACAGTCTGCCGGCCTTGCTACAGTCTGCTCGTAAACTGTGCCGTGGAAAAGAGGCCACTAGACAGAAGTGGGGTGTCTAATCAGGGAGGGCCCTTGGAGGGACAGGGCCTGGTGGGACCTCAGTGCCAGGTTCTGGGGCCCTGAAGAGGAGACACTGAGGTGGAGACCGGGGGTGGGGGTGGGGTGCTGGATGGGGAAGAGGAAGGTGCCATCCTGCCACGTGGCCTCCGGAAAGCCTCAGCTGAGTCAGCTTGACCCTCCTCCGCCAGTCACTGGACAGCAGCTGCTCCAGGTAGCTAAGGGTCAGCCCTGGGAGGGAACCTGGCTGAGCATGGAGTGACCAGGAATCCACTCTTTCAGGTCAGAGGCGCCTGTCCACCTGGACCCCTCTGCAGCAGACCCTCCCCCCAGCACCATGCCAGTCACTTTACCCTCCATCCACCAGGCCGTGCCCACAGGACACACGCGGAGAGGACACAGGCACCAACAGGAACTGGCCAGCCGGGAAAAATGCTGAGAGCCCAGTGTGGAGTCAGAGGAAGAAGCGGGTGGCCCTAGCTCTGCCCTGCGGGGGGCAGCCCTGGGGGCTCAGGGTGGGCTCCTAGGGCCAGGAGTCCACCAGGGAAAGATGGCTGGGGGCATGGCTGGGAGGTGGGACCTCCAGGGTGGGGCTGTGGGCTAGGGCCCCTCCCCTCATTGCCTCCATCCCGCTGTTTCCCTGAAGCATGGCCCTGACCGGTCTCCTCCCCAGCTGTGGGGCAAGAGGTCTCATCTCACCTGCCAACGTACATACCTGGACCAAGGGGCCCCGTGCCCTCTGGGGTTCCTGGGCCATGCTGGCACCATGCGGACTGCACACAGCGGGTGTCTCTGCCGCTGAGACCCTGAGCTGGGGGAGCCCTCTGTTCCTAGCTCTCTGCTCCCCTTCCTGGAGGGTTCTCAGGGTGAACTTGAGCCAGGAATAAGTAAAGCTGGGAGACGGTCAGGAGCAGAGGGTCACCAGACTGCCACCACCTACAGCCTTGCCGGCGGGCCCCTTGCGTGTCCCTCACACAGAAACCCCTCCCCTGGCCTAGGCTCTGCCCAAGGGGCCAAAGAGAGGGCCCGTCGCTCAGAGCCCCCGCCCCCGCCTTCCGTGGGGCAGTTTTCCCTGGCAACTGCCCATCCAGTCCCTGGCCAGCATCACCCTTGTTACTCATGCTGGTGGCTCAGGATTATTGTGTCAACGTCACCCTCCACGTTTTGCCTTCAAAAGTGTCTCCTTGCCTCAGCCTTCTGAACAGGCTGGAGCTCATTGTGACATGCGAGTTCCCCTTGCAACGCTCCACTAATCCCAGATACGTGTCATTTTTCCTTGGAAAATCCTTCCCTGATTGTTATTAGGTTGAGAGAGTTTGGGCAAAAATGGGCAGTGAAGAGATAAAGAGGTGAAGACCCGGTGGAAGGATCCCAGACGCGGCAGAGCTTGTAAGCTCTCACGGGCGTTGCTGAACTAGTGACCGCTTCCTGGTGGGAAACTGAGCCTCAGCTCAGGGGCCCTGGCCATCGCAGCCACTGAGGGCCTTCTTGCCCATGCAGGGAAGCAGCAGGCATGGTCCTTGTCCTGCTGCAGGGGCCACCTGGGCACAACACCTATTCTTTGGCAGAGCCTGGGCTTTGCCCCCCGCTTGAGACAGGCTGATGACAACCCAGATGTATTTGGACTTTATTTTTTAGAGTAGTTTGGTTTACAGTAAAACTGAGCAGAAGGTATGGAGAGTCCCCAGATGCTTGCGGTACATTTGATTTTTAACCTCCTCTTCCCAGAGGTGAAGAGGGCACAGTGCCCTTGGGAAAAATACAGGCAGGACCCTGTGGGTCCACCCGCCAGTTGAGGAGCAGGGCCCTCAGGGGGACACTGTGGATCTCCACGCTTGTGTGGGATGCACCATCACAGCAGAGCAGGCACCCTGAAGGTCCACCCCCGAGTGCTATGGCAAAGGGCCGGCTCTGCAGGGGACGGGTGGGTCTGCGTGTGGACAGTGCATTGGATGTGCATTCAGTTTTTGATATTCATTTGGTGCAGTTTGAGTGACCTGCGAGCCCCCGACCCCATTCTGCTTTCAGAGAGTCTGACCCAAGAGGGTCAGTCCTGCAGCAGTGCTGGGGGGCAGCCCCCAGGCAGGGTGAGTGCTGAGCTGCTCTGGAGGGAATGAGGCACACTGGGTCAGGAGTCTGCCCTGAAAGCAATGGGCTCAGCGTGTTAGGGATTAAACCAGGGCTTTGTGCACAGGATGCCAAGCAAGTGTCCTACCCCTGAGCCACCGGTACCCCCAAGCTCACGGGCAGTGTGTGGACTGCAGGACTGGGCAAAGTCAGCTGTCCTTTACCAGGGGCTCTGGAGTCATTGCCTGAGGCTCGCTTCTCCTGGTGCACATCTCAGGCCTTGCTGGAGGGGACAGGCAGGATGGCATGTGCAGGGTCCACTTGGGACGCAGCTGGAGGCCTCAGCATCTTCCAGCCCACAGGTAAACTGGGGTCCCCGCTTCCCAGGGTGTGGAGAGCATGCTCCCAGAGGCTGAGGACATACTGTGTGGTCAGCAAAGGTGGACATCAGGGTCTGAGACTCAGACAAGGTACAGGAGGCCCATCCAATGTGACTCAGCAGGACCTGTCTTGGGTCCAGAGATCCCCACCCTATCAATGACCCTTCCTCAGGCACATGTACGCATCTGTGTCCTGGGCAGACCTTTCCCAGTGTTTGCAGAACTCGGGCAAGAGCAGAGAGGTGACATTTGGGGAGGCAGGAAGCCACGTTCAGCAATCAAAGAAAAGGAAGCCAAACCACAGTGTGAGGCAAACGTGGGAAGACAGCTCACCCTGTTCACAGAAAAGCAGATGAGGACTTCCTGTTGCACGGGGACCCAACGTATTCATTTGTTTATTTATGGCTTCTCAGAATAAGGAAGAAGAAGAGGAGGAGATGAGACAGCATCGTTGTGACACAATGGCAACCCAGTTCCCAACAGAGCAAGATGCCAACCATGGCACTGCTGGCCCCCATGCTGTAACTGTACCCAATGCCCACGATTTGTCCCCGCTCCATTGTGAGGGTGTTAGGAGGGGCCTTTGGAACGACTGGGATCACTGCCTTTACTTCAGAGCCCCTGAGAGACTCTTCTCCCTCTGTCCACGCTGTGAGGGGCTCTGTGAACCAGACACAGGCCCTCACCAGACACCAAATCTGCTGGCACCTTGACCTTAAATCTTGCAGCCTCCAGAACCGAGGAGAAAAGTGTCTGTTGCTTATAAGGCACCCCAACTATGCTCAGGGTGAGCGGCAGGAACGGGCTCAGGGCCGGCCACCTGAGACCACTCTTGTCAGACATCCGACAGCGGGCAGACTGGGCTGTCATTCCAGTGTGAGCTCATCCTGAAGGGTCACTTGTCTGAGGGCCCTCTTGGGTCCCCACACACTGCTGAGGGTGTCAACAATGGAAAGCCCTCAACACTGTCCACCCAGCAGCTGCCCAGCGTGGAATTTGTCCTGAAAACCCTTGAGGGGAAGAGCAGCAAGCTCAGTGCAGTCCAGGGACACTGGACTCCCCCAGCTCAGGGCCCCCCAGCAGCAAGGATGCCCACCGTGTGCGCAGCCCCGACAGGCCCTGGAACGTGGGGCGACACACAGTGGCCCATGTGATCTGCACCACCGTGAGGAGTCGAGTCCTCTGTCTCTGACCCAGGAGTCGTGGGTCTCCTGCCAGCATCCGTGCCACAGCAGGCCAGCTTATTCTTAGACCTGACGGTGCCCTGTCACCCTCCAAGACACACAACGAGCTCTGGCTAGCAGCCCATGAGCAGAAGTGACCTGCCGCAGATCTGTGTGGCTGTAAGAGCCATGATGTGACCTCTGTCTCCTGCCCTCACCTGCCTGTCAGGAGACTGGCACGTTCCAGATGCCACTGCTGACTCAGCCTGGGTCCCAGAATGAGGGTGGCGTGAAGAGCACAGCCACACTGTGCCAACAGGACACATAAGCAGGGGTCAGACACAGCTGATCGGCTGGGGCTTGGGGCTCATTTGTACGTGCAGCAAACCCAGCAAAGCTGACCAGCAAGCTGTGGACGGACGGAGTCTATAAACAGACGGTAGGAGCTGTCCTCTGAGGATGTCTGCCCTACTCAGATAAAGGCAAATGCATCTGTATGTTTACCTCCAGTTTTGTGTCATATAAGAATGGAGTTCAGGACCTGGCCCTCCAGCACCCGCAGAAGACTGTTCTGACCCCCTTTCTGTTTCTTAAAAGTAGAAAATGAGACTAGAGCTGTGGCTCAGTGGCAGAGCACTTGCTTTGCATGCAACAGTCCCGAGATCCAAAGCGCCAGGTCCTGGCGCTCACCTAAAAAGGAAAACAAGAAACCAAACAGATGGAGAGTTTACTAGGTGAAGTTCCTCCCTCCCCGCCCACTGGAAGTAAAAGCCACATCCTTATCTTCATTCAATGAGAAGCTGCAGCCATCGCAACAATTCTGCACTGGCTTTGTTAAAACAACTGCTTTTTGGCCTGTAATCCCAGCTCAGGAGGCTGAGGCAAGAGGATCGCAAGTTCGTGCCAGCCTCATTCAGCAATTTATCGAGGCCCTAAGAAACTTAGCCAGACCCTGTCTCAAAAACAGCAAACCCTCTGACCTTCTCCCTACCCCCAATTTAGTTAACCTCTTCCCAACTTCCTATTCTTTGTCCAGTGAAGTGAAGAAGACGGGCTTCTAACTGCTTCTTTGTGTTCTTTATTTCCTTAGAAGGATTCCTGTGCCCAGGCTCCAAGTCCACTCACCCGCTCGGCCCCGCCTCCCCGCTCGGCCCCGCCTCCCCGCTCGGCCCCGCCTCCCCGCTCGGCCCCGCCTCCCCGCTCGGCCCCGCCTCCCCGCTCGGCCCCGCCTCCCCGCTCCGCCCCGCCTCCCCGCTCCGCCCCGCCTCCCCGCTCCGCCCCGCCTCCCCGCTCCGCCCCGCCTCCCCGCTCCGCCCCGCCTCCCCGCTCCGCCCCGCCTCCCCGCTCCGCCCCGCCTCCCCGCTCCGCCCCGCCTCCCCGCTCCGCCCCACCTCCCCGTGCTCCGCCCCGCTTCCGTGCTCCGCCCCGCCTCCCCGTGCTCCGCCCCGCCTCCCCGCTCCGCCCCACCTCCCCGCTCCGCCCCACCTCCCCGCTCTTCGCTCCGCCCCGCCTCCCCGCTCTTCGCTCCGCCTCCCCGCTCCGCCCTCCACCTCCCCTGGCTCCGCCCTCCTCTCCGCCTCCCAGCCCTTGGCTCCGCCTCCCCGCCCTTCTCCTCGTTGTCCCACCCCATCCCCGCCCCCACAGGGCCGCGCCGCTGCTCTCTGCGCAGGCGCACCGTGTGTGGAAGACTGACAAGCTCCGCCATTGGTCGCCATTGGTCAGCGGGCTTATGCATATGTAAATGAAGTGATCAAGTCCCGACCCGGCTTCGGCTTTGGGCCGGGAACCAGGGGCGGTGCTAGGGGCGGTGCTAGGGGCGGTCCGGGCGGAACCTGGACGCAGGGCCAGGCGGTACCAGGACCGGCGCAGTACCGGGACCGGCGCGCTACCCTAGGCGCAGCCGCAGTGGGAGAGGATCGCGGCGCCAGGACCTGGCGCTTCGGAGCTCGGCCGAGGCCATGAGTCCTGTGGACCTTTCCCGCGTGGGCGCCTGTGTCCTGAAACACGCAGTGACTGGGGAGGTGAGCGCCGCGCAGTGGCGTCGGATCCTGCAGCGCCTGGCTGCGCTCGAGGCTGCGGGGGGGGGGGGTCTTTTGGGGGCGTGACTGGGCGTGGCGGGGCGTGGGGGCCGGCGCTTCTTGACCTTACGGCCCCGCAGGCCGTGGAGCTGCGGAGCCTGTGGCAGGAGCAAGCGTGCGTGGTGGCCGGGCTGCGGCGCTTCGGCTGCATGGTGTGCCGCTGGATCGCCCGGGACCTCAGCAACCTCCAGGGTGTCTTGGACCAGCATGGCGTGCGCCTGCTGGGCGTCGGGCCGGAGACCCTGGGCCTACAGGAGTTCCTGAACGGTGGTTACTTTTCCGGAGGTGCGACCCTTCCCCAACTCTGGGTGTTTGCTGTCGCTCTGCCCAGCCCTGGCCTCGAGGTGCTCTCGGGTCGGAGTCCTCGGACTCCTGCGGCATCCTGGTCCCCCTATTCCACCGGTCACTTTTTTGTCTCAGTCCCTCTTCTCAACAATGGGGACACTCACCTTACCTTGGCCCTCCTGACCCAGGATGGGTGAGCTGGGCACGGTAATTGGTCAGGAGACAGGACAGGATGCAGGAGGGTGAACCTGAGGGGGCCAGCATGGGGCCTGGGACACATACTTGTGCTTTCCTTTCCAGAGCTTTACCTGGATGAGAGCAAGCAGTTTTACAAGGAGCTGGGCTTTAAGCGGTAAGTGTGTTGGGGTCCAGGGGTTCAGGTGTGCATTGCCCCTTTTCCTGCTGCCCTCTACTGGCTCTGCCCTCAGTAGGCTGGCTGTGTTGGCACTGCAGCTCCAGCCAGCTCCTCCATCAGCCTGTTTCTGGGGTGTTACTTGTTCTGTAACAGGCTTCTCACCTAGGGTTGCCTTTAGCAGGCTGCAGTGTCCAGACTGCCAAAGAGGGTTTTGGAGTCCAGTGCCTCCATCAGGGGCCATCCCAGCCTTCTGGTGCCACAGGCTGCCTGCCTGCCCTGATTGGCAGGGCCAGCTGAGCACATCATTGGGCATGCTCAGCTTGGGGCCTGGTCCCCACACTTCACACCCTTGGTGGGGCTCCAGGCCATCTGTCCCCAGGCTGGGTGTCCTAGGGCTCCAGTAGCTGCTCCTGGCTGGGTGGTTGCTGATCTGATTGCCTTGTGCCATCTCTGAGCCTCTGGTGAGATGAGTGGGCAGGGCAGAGCTTGAGCCATAGCTGGTCTGTGCATCTGCTGGAGGACCGGAGGGTGGGCTCTAGGGCTCGGGCTCCACCAGAGTCTGGGCTAGCAGGCTGTGTGTTTGCAGGTACAATAGCTTGAGCATCCTTCCAGCTGCTCTGGGGAAGCCTGTGCGGGATGTCGCTGCCAAGGTACTGTGATGGCCAAGGTCAGCAGGAGTAGGGACAGTTCCTCCCTCTAGGAAATGACTTCAGCCTATTCTTTTCCCTCCAGGCCAAGGCTGTTGGCATCCAGGGGAACCTGTCTGGAGACCTGCTGCAGAGTGGAGGGCTGCTGGTAGTCAGCAAAGGTGGGCTCGGGGGCTGCAGGCCACGTTCTCAGTGGGAACGCCTGGGGAACTGGGTGGCTGTTTTTGGCTTTCCCTCTGCCCCAGTTCCTCCCCGTGGTGTGTTCTGGCCCTCAGTGTTGGCTTGGCAGGGTGGGCTGTGGGCAGAACAGCTTTCTTGTCTAACTAGGTGGAGGGTGTGACTGGCCAGGGTTGCCAGGGTCAGCTGGTCTCCTGTCACATGAGTGCAAGGTTCAGGTGGCCTCCCAATGTGCCCTGATCATCTGTCTGCTTTTATAGGTGGTGACAAAGTTCTGCTGCATTTTGTCCAGAAGTCCCCAGGTGATTATGTCCCCCAGGAGAGCATCCTGCAGGCTCTGGGCATCTCTGCAGAGACCTTCTCCAGCGAACCCCCTCAGGTGAGCCGAGGCCTGCCTGCTGCACACAGCACACCCCTCCCCTGGGCCAGCACTGAGCTGCAGCCTCTGGGGATTTCTGTTTTTTCCTGCTCATGGTATCCCAGGATTTATGTCGTTGTGACCCCACTTGCAGAAGGGATCAGAGTGTAAGGGACTGAGGGGCAGTATGACCAGGTGGACAGGCATGTCTGGACCCACCCCTATGGGTGGTGGCTCTAGGGCAGAGAAAGGGCTCTTTTTTGAGCCTCGGAGGCTGGGGAGGGCTTGGGTTTTTCCAAGGCTCCTCTGTTGGTCACAGTGCGGTCTTGGTGGCCAGCTTCCTGTGCCCCAGGTGGAGGGGAGAGAGTGCTCTTCAGGTGGGTGGCCTCCTGCCTTAAGTAGGCCCCTTTCTGTATGCGGGTGGGTGAGCCCCCTGTTCTTGGCACCCGGGGAATGTGGCTGGCCTGACAGGACCCTGCTGTCCTTGCAGTGTGACGAGGAGGTGTGTCGGAGGTGAAAACCTGAGCTCCTCTGACCTGGGAGGCGTCTGCTGCCTTGGGTGTGCTGGGAATCAAACCAGAAGAATCGTCACAGAGCTGCTGGGCTAGGGTGCTGGACTGTTCTGCTCCTCTGTTCAGCCATTAAAACTGCAGCTCCTAGGTCAGCACGTTCCTCCACTGGCTCTGCACCTATGTCCTCTGTGGCCCCCACCTTCCTCTGGACTGGAGAGGCAGTCCTCCAGGAGCCAGGGTATCGTCTTCCCACCATGCAAGTCGTTGCCCTTTGGAGGGGACCCGTCCTGCAGTCTGCAGACTTCAGGCCCCTGGCACATGTGGCCCTGAGGACAGCCCTTGCTGTCCTATCATTTCCTCCCCAGGTGGCCTCATGCTCTGAGGATGGAAGTAGGCCAAGGGTGGGGAGAGGAGGGTTTGGGCAGGCTCTGGCCCCAAGCAGTGCTTGTATCTGAGGGTCTCCTGTGGATAGTTGGGTTTTCAGGGTGGAGATGGTATCAGGTGTTGTGCAGAGGCTCTCCCACTGGAGTTTCATCATGGCCACCCTGCTAGGGCTGCTGGCCTGGGAGCCGCCCTCCCTCCAGGGTCCACCAGGCCTGCAGCAGAACTCCAGCGCCCCTCCCACTTCATTTCTCTCCTCTCAAGGGCTCCCTTATCCACATGGCTTCTGATGACCACATCAGCACCTCCTCTGTCTCCCTAGTTCAAGCTTGGGGACCACAGTGTCCTCCTGCATGGCCTTGTCCCCCACCCACACACCAGTGGTCATTTTGCAAAAACCGGGCAGGCGATACGGCCGTTTGCAGCCTGATAACTCCTTTGGCTTCAAGTTACACAAAACTAAAATTTCAGTGCCAGGCTGAAGCTCCGCAGACCCCCTGGGCCACCGCCCTCCCCACCTCAGCTCCTTGAGTCAGTGGCCCCTGGAGGTGGCTGTCTGGCACATCCTGGCCACTGCCAGGTCCCCACTAGGATGCTGGACGCTTGTTCAGAGACCGTTTCCTCAGCAGCTCACTGGGGTGTTTGCCGCCTGACCTCGTTTGCCCGGGCCGCTGCCCCGACCCCCACCGGCCCGTCCTGCACACACGAGGCGGTAGCCTTCTTTCAAGCGTTTACTCGGCTCGCGTCTGAAGCTCACAGACGTCTGGCAGCAGCGAGCTTTCAGAGCGGGTGGAAGATGGTGGACGGTGTCTACGGGGCTGCATGGGGCTCTGACCCCCGAAGGTGGATGCGGAGGTGTCAAGTGACCGGTGTCAGGTGGTGGCTGTGTTCCAGGGTGGCACGGAGGTCGGGCCGGCACCATGGCCACCTGGCGGGGTGCCTACCAGGTCCCTGCTGGCTGCACTGTTGTGCTGCAGGTGCCTCTGGGCAGCGGGTGGGTGTGGACCGCACAGTGTGGTTCAGCCTTGGCTACCAGACGCGGCATCGCTTCTTGGGGTGCATGCGGGACCCCTGGGTGCAGTGGAAGGTGTCAGCGAAGGCAGCCAGGTTCTGCAATGAGCCCAGCACCCTGCAGATGAGCGGGTGGACAGAACAGCCTGAGACAGGAGCCTGGGTGGGTTTGGGGGCACGGGTGTGGGCAGGGGGCACTTGCCTGTACTTCAGGGGACTGTGGACGTCAGTCTTGATGGACTGGATGGCAAACTCAGGCCGGTAGGACCCGCACCACACCTGCAGGTGCACCAAGGGCGTGGCTACAAGGCTGTGGGGCTGGAAGGGTGCCCCTGGTTGTGGCAGGGGCCGGCAGCAGTCCCCACGGCCCAGGCTGCCCCTCAGGTGGGAGAGGAAGCCAGCAGGTGCTCTCCTCCCTGCACACTGACTGGCTCTTCCTAGCTCCCTCCCCTGCCAGCCTCTTCCTCCAGAAAGCCCTCCAGGACCACTGGTTCTGGTTCTGAGGTCTGGCCATCTCACAGTGTCCCTCGAGGCCCTCTAGTGGGCCCTCCAGAGGTGTGGTGGGGGGGCTGGGGGCGGGTGGGACAGGAACTGCACCTGGGCGTAGTTGATGAAGAAGAGCTGATCGCAGGTCAGCTTCAGTCCTGGCAGCTGCTGGTCCTTGCCGCCCTCCTTGGTCCACTTTAAGTAAGCCTGCAGGCCCAAATGGGTGCTGGGCCTGGCCAGTCCTGCCAGGCCTTCTGAGCCCTTTGATCTCCATGCAGAATGGAGGTTGGCTCCAGGACCTGTGGACGGGGCCCTGCTCTGCAGCTTAGGGCCCTCGGGCACACCCCTGATTCCCAAGCTGCCTCTGCATGCTTACTCCAGCAGGGCTCCTTGGGGTCTGGCCAGGTGGCCTGCCAGCTGGTGCCCACCCGAATGGGTACCTGGTACCTAGGGCTCATCCATTCCTGGCTGTAGGTGAGGGATGCTGAGGTGGGTGGACATGCGGTCACTAGTCCACTACCTCACTTGGAGATGGAAAGTGGCCACCTCAGGCCGGTTGAGGCCCAGGGCCTACCCGTGGCCAGGAGGTGCTCTGGGGCAATGCTGCCTGCCCAGTCAGGAAGAGTCCCCAGGACACAGTCTCAGCCCATGCTGAAGGCCCTCTGTCCCCTGCTCAAGGCTCCTGCTCAGACCCACCTTGTACGCCTGCCTCACTCCTCCATTGTCCGCGATGTTCTCCCCCAGGGTGCTGTATCCGTTCACCTGCGCACAGAAGACAGGTGGGCGTGGCCCCGGCCCCCCTTTCCCGCAGCACCAGGGCCGAGTGCGGGTGGGCGTGGTGGCGGGCGCTCACGTTCTGCTTGTCGGCCAGGTCCCAGGTGTAGTTGCTGTACTGGTAGATCATGCACTCCGACTGCTTCCGGAAGTGCCAGGCCGAGAAGTTGCTCCACCAGTCCAGCATGTTGCCGTTCTTGTCGAAGTTTCGGCCTGAGCAGGGCAGTGCGGAGCTGGCTGTTCCCCAGCCCCAGCCTGTACTTGCCCTCCCCCCAGCCAAGGCCTGTCCATGGCCTCCAGCCGACCCCAGGAGCTGGAGCTCACACTCCTGGGCAGAGCCTGAGCCCTGCAGAGCTGGACACGCTCAGAGGGGACAGGGTGTGCTGCAGTGCTTCAGCCCCAGAGAGGGAGGGCTTCCGTGGTCCCCCACACCCTGACATTAGGGCCTGCTGTTACTGGGTCCTGGGGTCCTAGGGACACTGGGTTATGGCTCCTCTGGACATGTGCTAACTTTCTAAACCCCAGGTGAGGGGACAGGGCCCCCACGGAGCACAGGGGTGCCCTTGGGGGATCCCCATGACCATCTTGGGGAAGTGACCTTGGAATCCAGCCCCTGTGCCCTTGCTGTGCCCCTGCTGGTTTCTCTGGATGGGGCCCTGGGCGGCATTCAAGACCTAATCTGCCCCAGCTCCCTTGAGTCCAGCACCTGTTCCCCTGCCCTGGCCTGTGTCCCCCCGACCTCCTTGGAGGCCCCAGAAGCTCCTGGAGACAGGTGTGTGGCTGGCAGGTGCAAATCTGGTCTGGAGACCCCGGCAGCCCCTTTACCGTTGTCATCAAAGCCATGTGTGATCTCGTGCCCAATCACCATCCCGATGCCCCCGAAGTTCAAGGCCTGCGGCTGTTCCTTGCTGAAGAAGGGTGGCTGGAGGATCCCAGCGGGGAAAACTGTCCCCAAGGGGGGACAAAGAATAAACTGAGTGGGCACATCTGTGCGCCATGCTCAGGTGTCACCTCCAGGGTCCCCCATCCACTCCCGTGGCTGGGAGATAGACCCCCCCCCAATGTATAGCTGAGGAAACAGGCTTAGAGGCCGGGAGGGTGGGGCTAGATTGGGGACCCTCTGGCCTCTTGGCCACTGTGTGCCTTCAGGGACTGCCCCCTGCATCCCTCTGACTCCTGCAGCTGCACAGCCCTGAGGGCGACAGTGAGGTGCACTCCCCTTCTGGCAACCACGGGGGTGGGGGCTGCCCAGGACTCGGGGCGGGGTGGGCAGCGAGGCGGCAGGCATACCAATCTGGTTTCGGTTTGGAGAGTAGAATGCGTTGACCACGGCAGCCCCAATGATCCAGCTGTGGTGAACACACCGTCACCTGGGCCCACGTCTGCTGGGACCTGCCCTGGGCGCCTCCCTGCCCTGGCTGGCTAAGCCTGTCCTGTCACAGTGGCCGTGCCAGAGCACGTGCCATGCCTGGTCGTCCCAAGATCCAGGTACTCTCTGCACCTCCCCCAAACGGGGTTGGCGGGAGTCTGAGACAGGCCCAGTGTCCCTCCCCAGCCTCAGCCAAGCACAGGGCCACCCCGACCCAGCAGGTAGCTCCTGAAGGCCACACTGGCCACGCCACTCACAGATTCTGGTCCACCTTTTCCCGAAGCTTCTTGAGGCTCCTGTGGGCATTGGCCTTGAGGTTCTGCAACCCATTCTCAAAGTACAGGTCCTCTGAGAAGTTCAGCTATGAGAGAGGGGCGGCCACGGCGGTGCTCAGGCTGGGTCCTCAGAGGGACGGGCAAGGGGTCAAGGGTGGTCAGGGAAGGGCCTCGAGACTCGCCAGTGGCCAGCAATGGCCCCGGCTCTGGGTGCAGACGGTGGGGTGGGGGGATGAGTGGGGCCCTGGCCCTCAACATCTACCTCTGTGACTCTGAACCACCTGAGGACCTGAGTCCCCCGCCTGTAAGCTGAGATGGGGCTAAAGCCACCCCAGGCAGTGGGAGGGTGCCTGGCCCAGAGCCCCGCGTCCCCTGTGGCGGCTTGGAGGCAGGGGCTGGGCGGTGGGCAGGACAGGCAGAGGGCACTGGGGGTAGGGGCGCACGCTGGAGTACTCCTCGTCCAAGTGCTTGTTCTCCTCCAGGATGTAGTCTGGGTAGCCGATCTGCTCCCGGATGCCCATGGCCTGAGGGCGAGAGGACTGGTTGTGCCCCGGCCCCCCGTAGGAGGCCACCTGCCAGTTCTGCCCCCTGCCTGGGACTAAGGGCCAAGGCCCCAAGAACTGTGTAGCCAGCCAGGGCCTGGGGAGTCGCCTATTTGTCCCACAGGTGCAGACCCCCACTCCCTGGCCACAGCCCCTGGCCACAGCCTGTTCCTGGAGTGGCGGGGATTTCCATTCCTGATTCCCGCCCTGGGGCCGCCCCAGTGGGTGGAGGTCCTGACCTCGGGGCTACTGGGGGGGGGCTCTTGTGGCTTGCCCACCTTCTCCCGGGCCTTCTTCTTAGACTCCTCGTCCATCCAGTTCAGCTCATCCAGGGTCTCCACAAACACAGCCCGCACCTTGTTGATGAGTTCTTTGACCTGGGGGCACATGGCCGGGTCCTGGACTCATCAGGGGGCTGTGTGACCCACCTTCAGGGACTTTTGGGGAACGGATCTAAGACACCTCTGGAGGTGTCCCTGGGCTGCTCCAGCTGGGGGCCTCCTGGGTGAGGTGTGGTGTGGGTATGGGGGTGACCACCTCCATGTTCAGGGGCCCTGCCCTGGGGCTCAAGTCCTTGCAGACGTGCAGAAGGCCTGCTGGCCCTGGGCTCACTGTGTAGATCTTGTGCCTGGCTCAGGTGGTCTGCAGGGCCCAGGGCTTGGGGCAGCAGGGATTTGGGGGTCAGAAGCACTGGGTGGCAAGGTTCCCTGGCCTCCCTCTGGGGCCCCTGGGACAAACACGTGCCCTCTGGATGTCCCTGAGCGAGATGCACAAGGGCCTGGCCTGGGTGTGCCCCGTGTGGAGGGCCCGCCTTCCCGTGGCAGGAGGCAGCACCCACCATGTTCTTGCTGTCCTTGGAGAAGGCCTTCTTGACGTAGAGGGAGCCCACGGCGCTCTCCATGTTGCTGTTCACGTAGCCCACGCACTCCTGCCAGCGCACCTCCTCCACCGTGGTGCCGTACAGCGCCTGGCATCGGGGTCTGCCTCACTGCGCCTGCCCTCACGGTGCACCCTCTCGCTGCATCCACAGCCCAGGTCCCGCGTGGGGCCCTGGGTCTGTGAGGCCAGCAGACCCACCCTGTCCCTGGTCTTGGGGTGCCACCAGCCAAAGTGGGACGTGGGACATGGGATGTCTCAGACTTGCTTCCGAGTGCTGGTTGTGGGTGTGGGAGCTGGACAGCTGTGGGGCTCCCACCCACCCAGGCCAGGTGCTGGGCCGCTACTCTGGGAGAGGTGGGGTCATCTGCTGGGCCTGTCCTCCCTCCGCCCTGGTTATCTGCCTCCAAGACACAGGGCTAGTATTGACCCTAGAGCAAGCTCTGGGGACTGTGTCCACCCTGGCCACCAGCCCCAGCCCCCTGGGCCCTGTTTCCCTACCACTGAAGTGGTGATGAGACCGCATGCCCGTGTGTCCCCAGGGGTGGAAGGGGAAGACATGGAGATGTGATCCGGCCAGCGAGTGCCCTGCCCGGTGCCCGGCTGCCCCTCCTGGCTGCGGGGTTGCCTGCCTTTGGGAAGCTGGCTTGCCCCTTTGCTGGGTCTGGCCTCCTGGGCTGCCTGTTCCTGCCCCTGGCCTCTGCCCTGGCTCTCTGCTCCCTGCAACTCTCCCCTGGTCTCTTTACTGCTCTGAAGGTCAAAGTCACCTCCTTGTGGCAGCTTGCTCTGTTCCTGTCCCCTCCCTTCAGTCACACTTGCTTTGGACAGGAGATTTCTGCTTTGCTGACTGCTGGTTGTTGACTGCCCCAGGGGGCAGGTGCTGGGCCTGCACAGCCCATGCTTTGCCCTGTGGCCTCCTGTGGGGTCCCCAGCTTATGCTCAGTCACCTGTGAAAGAGCAGGGCCCGGCCCCGGGCAGCCTGGAGCCCCGCAGCAGGGAGTGCTCACCTTGCGATAGTTCCCGCGGGCGTCCTTGAATCGCTGGCTCAGGGTGCTGATGCGATCCAGCACCAGGCGCCAGACCAGGTAGTTTTGCATGGTCCTGGGGCAGGAGGCAGGGCAGGGGCGAGTGGGCTGCAGCTTGGCCAGCTCATCCTGCCCACAGAGCTCCGGGTGCCAGAGCGACCCAGGCGTCAGTGGGCCTGCCCCTCGTTTCTACATCAGGCTCCACAGCTGCTAAGGGTGACCTCCCTTGTCCCCGCACCTGAGGGCACCTACTTGATGCAGCCCTCTCCTGAGAGCGGAGCTGTGTGTGTGGAGGGGGCAGCGACACACAAGCTGCGGCCCTTGGGCCCCTCTCTGGGCCTCACCTGGGAGGGTACATGTGGATGATCTCTTCAAGGTTCTGCAGGTAAGGAATGCCATAGACCACCACCTCCTCATCGGGCAGCAGCGTGATCTTGACCGAGGACAGCACAGATTGTATGAACAGAGTCCAGTTGAATCCCTGCAGGAGGAGGGAGCAGGGAGAGATGGACAGCTCCCGGGCACCCAGGAAACCCAGCCCCACCAAGGAGTTCCCAGAGGAGGGGAGCAGGGAGCAGTACAGCACTTGGAACCAAGAGAGCAGGGGTGGCCGTCCACAGAGTCCAGGGGCCCGGAGGCAGGTGAGAGTGTGTGAAAAGTTAAGTGCGATTAATGAAATCCCTGTGAGAAATAACAGTAGAAACAACGAGCAGAAAATATAAACGGTCTCACAGGTTAAGTAAACTGACTCTTTCAGTTGAAATAGTCCCACAAATTTCCAGGCCCGTCTGTTTTTTCCAGTGCATTCCATCTGACATTTAGGGAGAACAGACTGTTAATCTTAAGCAGACTCTCCAGGGAGGAGAAGAAGGAGAAAAAACCATTTCAACTTGATTAGTGAGTCCAAGAATAACCTTAGTATTAAGGACCAGGGTAAGGAGATAATGAGAAAACACTAACCAGTGTTATGATAGTACATGCAAAAATTCTGAGCAAAATATTAGCAGATAGAATGCAGCTGATCCCAGGGGTCAATGGCGTACGTCACAGGCCAGCTGTTTGAGGACTACAAGTTTGGTGTCACGTTTCAAAATCAAATCAGTAGAATTCACTGTGGTAACTGGATAAATGAGGAGAGTGACATGATAATTCTGATAGATACAGAAAGGGCACTTAGTAAAATTCACCATCACTCACTATAAAGACTCTTGGCAAGCTAAAAATAGTTCTGTGGCCTGATGTGGGAAATCTACAAACAGTTCCAGCCACGACGGGAAAGACTGGAGAGGCCCAGCCTGGCTGCCTGACCCAGGGCAACAGGCCGAGTCTCCCTCCAGGACGGCAGGCGGCGTCCCACCAGGGTGAAGCGGGACCAACGAGGATTGGCGGGGGACACTTCCGGCGTGGTGCTTCCCCAGATGGCATGATTTCTTGTGTATAAAGCCTGAGAATCCGCAGATGAATTATCAGGACTAACCGGGGAGCTGAGGAACACCCTGTTTCCCAAGCTGGGATCTCTGTGCGGGCAGCCAACCAGGAGGTGGACTGACCACACAGAGCACTCACCCCGGCACGCACAGAGGCCCTGGGAAGAAACCTGGGGCGAGCTGCCTGAGGGCTGGGAAGCCAGCTCCACAGAACTCAGAGAAATGGGAAGTCATGAATGAATGGAGGCTTCTGTCGGGCTCAGAGGTGGGAAGTGCGGAAGGTGCGGTGCAGGCCAGCTGCCCGTTTTCCTCAAAGCACTTCCTGGCAGAATCCCAGCAAGCGCTTTGTGCTGATTGAAGGTTTTATATGAAAATGCAGGGGCTGGGCTGGGGCTCAGTGGCAGAGCGCTTGCCTAGCATGTGTGAGACACTGGGCTCGATTCTCAGCACCACATATAAATAAATGAATAAAATAAAGGTTCAGCAATAAACTATATTTAAAAAAAATGCAAAAGGTCCAGAACAGTTCAGGCAACCTTCTTTTTTGTACTGGGGATTGAACTCAGGATGCTTTACCACTGAGCCACACCCCAGCCCGTCTTTAAAAAAAATTTTTTTTTTAAAGACGTTGATGGACCTTTATTTTATTCATTTATTTATACGCGGTGCTGAGAATCACACCCGGGTCCTCACATGCTAGACAAGTGCTCTACCACTGAGCCACAAGCCCAGCCCCGGCCCCTAGCCCTTTTTATTTTTTATTTTGAGACAGGGTCTTGCTAAGTTGCTGAGACTGGCCTTGATCTTGGATCCTCCTGCCTCAGCCTCCAGAGTTGCTGGATTACGGGCCTGCGCCACCATTCCTGACCAATACAGAGAGTCTTTTGAAGGACCAAGTTGCCAAACTGATTGGATATCAAGACTCCTCAGAAAGCTGCAGTAGTGAAGGTGACCGTGGCTGGCACATGGACAGAGACCAACGGAACAGAAGAGTGTCCAGAGACACCCAGAAACACACTTGGTTTACACCAAAGATGGCACTTGCCAGTGGTCAGGGGGTCATCTTATCAGCAGATGGAGTGGTCATGGGAGATTCCTAAGGAAGAGACCAGACGACTCACCATCTCACTGTGGCTGCCAACCAGTTCAGGGCAGACCGCAGGCCTGGACGCCCTGGAGGGCAGAGAGTCCAGACAGACACTGGAACATCAGCATGCAGAGAAGATTGCTACGCCTTTGATAAGTCGATAAACTGGACGAAAGAAAGGGCCTGCTGTGGGATGGGGACGCGAGCTGCTCATAGGAGGACACTGGCCATCAAGGGGTGCTTCTGGAGCAGGCAAGAGCTCCGCCAGCAGCAGGGGAAAGGCAGACAGCTGCAAGACCAGGGCAAGGGACGGAGCGACACTCCCAGAAGAGGGAGCTGAGGTCAATGGACGGAAATGGCACCCAGCCTCGTGGGCATCGGGCAAGCCCAGCTGGACCCAGATGCAATGCCACACACGCCCGAGGTGGGTTGGGGAGAAAGGTGGGCGCCACCCAGCCCTGGTGAGGCGTGTGGACCGTGAGCCGCGGGGAAGGCCTGCACGTGCCGCCCACAACTGAATGGCCCCTCCCACCTGGCACTGCCCGCGCACCGCAGACGATGGTGCCGGAGCCCATCATGGAGCTGTTCCGGGAAGCCCAGAGCAGGGCTCTGCCAGCCCAGTCGGGGGCTAGGGTGCAGCTGCCGCGTTCCCAGCTGTCACTCTGCGCTAGATGCAGGCATGTGGGGTCACCTCGAGGTGTGGGACAGGAGCCTGGGGTCAACATCAGGCGCCACATCCCTGCTCCTCGTGTGGGGGTGAGGGCGTGGTGCCCGGGGGGAGATGGCCGCAGGGGCAGCAGGGGCACACGGGGGCTCTGGTGCTTTGGCAGTGTCCTGTCCCTGGGCACTTCACAAGCCTCCCACCACTCCCAGGCCACCCCAGGTGCCTCCAGGCCACCTGAGGACTTCCTCCCGCCTCCTGCATCTGGCCCCGAGGGCTCTTCCTTCAGGATCAGCACAGCCTCCACCATGCCCACTGCCCGGCCTGCCCTGCCCTTCCTGGCCCCAAGCCCTCTCACAGGAGTCCAGGCCTTTATATGGCCCCCAGGCTGATGCAGTCCACTGACTCAGCCCCCTGACCCCTCGCAGCCCTGCCTTGGGCCCTTGGTGGCCCCCATAGCCAGGCAGTCTCCCTGGCCCCTCTCCCCATGGCCAGCGCTGGCCCTGCGTGGCTTCCTGCTTTCCTGCACATTCCGGGTCACTCGCCTGCCGTCCCTCCCTGGGTGGGCCAGGCTTCGTTCTGTGCCCCGATGGAGCCCAGTCCTGGCCCTGCAGAGGTCTGCTGGCCAGGGAGCCAGGGGCTGGGTTGGGGGAGGGGCAGTGTGCAGGACAGGGACCGGGCCTCCCAGGACAGCAGGGGTGATGCGCGGGGTCCAGGGCTCTCTCCAGGGTTCCAGTCTTATCCTTGGGAGAGCCGTGAGTGTGGATGCTCATGTGACTGGTAGGAGGGAGGAGCTCCGGGTCCGTTTTCCTCCCGCTGACTTCCTTTGCCACAGCTGCTGAGGTTGGACCTGCACTGCTTCTGCCCCTCCTGGATACCCCTGGAGCAGGCCAGCCCCTCAGGGCAGGGCTGGGTGGGCTGAGCCACTGCCGGGCTGGGGGCCAGATCCCTGCCCTTGGCTAGGTTGCTTCTCTGCTGCCCCCAGCCCAAGGCTCTGATCTCCAGGCAGGGGAGGGCCGTGGGAGCCACCACGGTCAGGGTGGGCAGAGCCCCTGGGTCGGGAAGACCTTAGGACCGTCTGCAGCCCCTCATCCTGTTTCCTGATAAACTGGGGTCACCCAACCCTCATGGTGAGACATGGTGACTGTCCCCAATGACAGGTGGTGACTGCTGTCCCTCTGGGATTGGTCACCATGCTTGGTTGTGCTCAGCATATTACCCTTGGGTGCAGCGAGTTGGGCCCTGCCTGGGGGTCATGGTTGAAGCACATGGGGGTGAGGTCAGGCCCGGGCGGCGCTGGTGCTGGCCTCCGGTGCGCGCCAGCCTCACCTTCAGGGAAAACTTGTGCTGGAGGTCTTTCAGGTTCATCCTGTGGTACAGGGCCGTGACGTCGTGCCTCTCCTCCTGGGGCACTGTGGCCTGCATGTAGGCTGGGGTCACGTGGGGTGGGTGGCCGGAGCCTGGCCGAAGACCCCTGGCCCGGTCCCCGGCCCCGCCTCACGTTGGCCAGGTGCGTCTCCAGCTCCAGCACCTGCGTCATGTCCTTCCGTACTAGCTTGTTGTCCTTGGGGAGCTTCATGTCCTTCCGCAGCATGGTGGCCACCGATATCATGAACTGCAGGTAGGCTTCCCGCACCTGGGCCAAAGGACCGTGGATGGAGTTGGGCCGCCTCGGCCGCCTCGGCCGCCTCGGCCACCATGGAGCGCTCTGTGGGGTGGGGTGGGTGATGACGTGGAGCAGCCCCCCGGGAGCCCGTCTGGCCAACCTCAGCCCCCAGGCTCTGCAGCACACAGTGCCTGTCCTGCCCAGCTCAGGGCCCTGTGGCCCCATCACACTCCCAGCACAGCTGTGTGCCCGTGGACCTGCTGTCCACCCAAACTGTGGTGTCGGGCCCCACCCAGGGTCACACCAGACGGCTCACACTAGGCCGCTCCTGACCAGCTCCATCCCTGCTGACCAAGTGACCCATGCCCCAGCCTCTGTGGCAGAGGGCTTTGAAGGGCTGGCCCTGCAGGCACCTGTGAGGCTCATGTTGTGGGAGGAAGCCTGGGGTGGGGGCTCCTAGCCAGACTGAGACCCCCTTTCCCCTCCCATCCTGGGAGGGGCTTTCCTCAGGGCGAAGGAGCCGCAGAGGCCACCCCTGTACGCTGTTCTGCGCCAGGCGGAGGCCGCCCCCGTACGCTGCCCTGCACCAGGAGGGCCAGTGCCCCCTGCAGGTCTGATTGAGGTGGCCCATGGACAGGACACTCCAGCTCCTGATGTCTGAGGATTCTCCCGACCCCTGGGCTCCATGCTTCCGAGTCAGCCGTCCTTCTTCCTGACCTGACCATCCTTCAAAGCTCAGCTCACTGCCCCTCTGCCAGGAGGTCCCCAGGGCTCCCAGCCCTTCCATTGGGGCCACCCACACCTCCTGCCTTTCCTGCTCTGCTCCTGGGGTACCCCACCCCTACCTGCTCTCTGCTCTCTGACTCTTCCCCGACCCCAGCCCCCTTGCCCTGGCTGGCCTTTCTGGACACTTGTCTCTCTCTCCTGACTGAGCCCCTTGCTACAGGAGCAGAATGTGGGCTCAGGCCCAGCTGCTCATGCTGGGCATGTCTGTGCAGACCCTGGCAGTGTGGCCTGGCTCTGCATGGCAGGCTGGTTGGGGCTGGCAGGTGGCCCCACAGGCTGCCTGCTGGCTGAGCTCTCCTGAGCCTGGCAGAGGGTGTTGAAGGTGAGTCCTGGCTCTGCGTCCCTGGCATCCAGTGCCAGGCTGGACCCTGGAACTGGCCACAGAAGCTTGCTGTGGGCTGCAAGGGTCAGTGGACCATGGAGCCCCTGGCCCCAGTAGGCCCTGAGGTGGGAGGGGCAGGCCCAGCCTGGGCGGAAGGGCCCCAGCTCACCTTCTTGCTGTCACCCTCGCTGAAGTAGTACTCCCGGGAGGGCATGCCCAAGGTGGGCTGGTCTATCTGGAAACACAGAGGGCATGACCTTTGGCAAGAGCCCGGGGTCCACAGCCTGCAGCACCCCTCCCAGGACTGTGTCCAGTGGGATACTCGCACCCCTGAGGGTAGATGCTATAGAGTGTTACCCCAGGAACCTAAACTAGCTCTGAGTGACAGGGAGGCTGGGCAGGGCCTGGAGGACAGGACTGGGGGAGCCAAAGAAGGGTGGAGGGCCAGGCCCTGCAGGGCCCCTCGGTGCTCCCCCGTCCCGGGGTGGCCTCACACGTGTTTCCCTGGGGCCCTGGGAGTAGGCTTCCTGCCCTGGTGGCAAAGGCCCCCTTGTCCCTGAGAACCACAGAAATCCTGCTCCGTGCCGTCCGTCCCCAGAGGCTCAGATGTGGGCCAGGAAAGGGCTCAGGGAGCCCAGGCCCTGAGCACACAGCCCCACTGCCCGGGCCTGTGTCGTCTCCCTCCCACTCCGTCCCCGCCTGCACACCCCCCCCCCCCCCCCCCCCCCCCCCCGGCGCGTACGTAGATGATGTGGCGGCTGGAGTTCTGGTCGTCATTCCAGATGAAGAGGTCGATGAGGACGCGCCTGTTGAACTGAGCGTTCATCAGGGCCAGCTGCTGCTCCAGCTTCCACTGGGGGCCTGGGGAGTCACGCCCACTCTGGAGACCGTCAGGGCCTGGGGTCTCAGCCCAGCCCTCGCCAGGCAACGCGTCTGCCTCCTAAGCCCAGAGCTCCAGGTGGAGGGGACCCTTGCCCGGGTGGGGGTGACCAGCTGACTGTGGGCCCAGAGGGCTGGAGCGCGAGGGAGGGGTCACACCTCCCCACACGGGCCACAGGGACAACTGGGCCCCCAGTGCAGCACTGCGTGGGGGCCGCTAACTGCTCTGTGGTCACTCGGACCCTGAGTTGGAGGGGTCCCAGAGCACGCTCGGAACTGGGAGTCGGGGAGGGGTGCCCTCGAGAGCTTCGGGGTCAGCCCTAGGAAGCCCCAGTCACAGATGGCACTTGCTCTCTGGCTAGGACCCTGAGCCTGCTCCCAGGGCCCTGAGGTGGTGCTGGCAGAGATGGGCCTCTTGGGACTTCCTGAGAGCCGGAAGCCAGACAGAAGGGTGGCCCCCCCTGGAGGGCCTGGGTCCCCAGGTGTCCCAGGGGCTATGTCCACTTGTCTGTTCTCCAGGCTGTCTCCAGGCCAGGCCTCACCTTTGGTCTCATTCCATTTGTCCATGAGCACTGGCCACCCTCCCACGGTCTCTAGGACGTCCAACAGGGGCCGAGAGTCTCGCTTCTCTATCACGCCTAAGAAGGGGAAGAGGGGGCTCACATGCCTGACCCGGGCCCAAGGGGACTTGTCACCCCCAGCCCACGCCCCCTTCACAGGATCAGCATCTTAGCACAGGCGTGGAGGGGGCTGGGGCTGGCGAGAGCACACGGCCCCAGGACAGGGCAGGGACCTGGGGGCTGGCAGCAGGTGAGTGAGCCTAGGAGAGCAATGGCCAGCCTGACCAGCACTGCCACCGTGGTCCCCAGAACCGGCAGCCCTGGGTGTTCCAGCGGGGGTGGGGCTTTGCTAGAGATGATGGCTGGAACCCAAGACAGGCGCCCCCAGTGCAGAGCAGGTCTGCAGAGGCTCAGGAGAGCAGCCGCCCAGAAGTAAGTGCAGGCCGTGCAGAAAAGGCAGAGACCGAGGACGGCCACGGCACCCATGCACACCCACACATGTGCCTGCACAGAGCACACCCACAGAGCACACACCTGCTAGACACGCACACAATGCACATGTGTGTACACACCACAGAAACACGTGTGTATAACACAGAGACACTCGCGATGGTTGTGTACTACATGCACACATGCAACACTCACACATGCATGCTTCTCCTGGGCTCCCGGCAGGACCCCCGCTGCCTGGACAGAGAGTGGCCTGGATGTGAGCGAGATCACAGGGCAGCCGACAACAGGTCTGATTATGGACCCACAGGCCAGTTGGAGGGCACAGCGCACAGACCCATGGCCTGAGCCCTGGGCAGTGTCCACTCCCACGCCTGGGCCCTGGCAGGAGCAGCCCACCTGCAGGTCTCACCAGGGCCCTTCCCTGGGTTTTGTTTCCTGCTGGGGGTGGCTAAGTCCCTGTGCTGGGCCCAGGGGATGCTCAGGCTCCCTGCAGAGTGCTCTCAGCTGGACCCTCTTCCTGCAGACACCTGGAGCCCCCCCCCCCCCGGGAGGCAGGGACATGCAGACAGACACCTGGCGCCCACTCACTCTCGTTCATGCAGGAGCGGTACAGCATCTTGGCCTTCTCCACTGCGGGCCGGTCCTTGTCAGTGGACTTCTCCAACACACCTGAGGGCAGAGGAGATGTGGACCGAGGTCTGAGGTGACTGCTGGGGGCCAGGGTCAGCAGGCCTGTGCCCTGGGAGCTCCTGATAAAGGGGAGACCCAGGAGGCCCCGGGACTGCACTGAGAGACCCAGCCAGCCCCCCGTCCTGGCTCAGTGCTGTCCCCACGCTGCTCCACCTTTGAGGATGACCTCCAGCTCATCGCGCAGGATGTCGAAGACGCTGTACCGCGAGCTGGTCTCGGGGATCACGTGACGCCGCAGCCAGCCTCCGCAGGCGTACTGGTAGAAGTCTTCACAGGGCTCCTTGGTCGGGTCCATGTTCCGCAGGATCCTAGCAGCTGCTTGTCCCAGGGTGGGGTGCAGATGGCCTGACTTGACTTTCTGCTCACGGAGTCTCCCTCCCCAACCAGCTGCAGCCATGTGCCCCTGGGAGGGGCAGTCACCCTCTGAGCCACGTAAGGCTGGAATCAAAGGTGGGTTCAAGTCTGGGGCTGCTGCTCAAGGACCACATGACCTTGAAGCCTCCTGGCTTCCTGAGTCTCCCTTCCGGGGACACAGCAGTCTGACCTGAAAGGCCCTGGGTGGAGATGAGCCTGGCTCCAGGCGGCTGGCCCTGCCCTTGAGCTGGCGCCAGCTCCTGGCTCCTGGCAGGACCTGAGCCTCTCAGCCGTCAGGTGTGCTTAGCCCCCACCTGGGGTTTGTTTCCTGCTGGGGGTGGCTGAGTCCCTGTGCTGGGCCCAGGGGATGCTCAGGCTCCCTGCAGAGTGCTCTCAGCTGGACCCCCTTCCTGCAGACACCCGGAGCCCTCCCTTGAATTCTGGTCCCTTGGAGGCTGGGGACGTGCAGACAGACCACCTGGCGCTGCAGGACCGACTCTGGCAGAAGCGCCTGCTGGAGTCTCTCCTGTCCCTTCCCCACCCGACCTGTGCAAATGGCAGCTTCTGACACCAGCAGGAGAGCAGAGCCCTGGTCCTCAGAGCCACCAGGCTGCAGCTGCAGGGGCAGGAAGGAGGTGCAGGGAGCCCCAGCAAGCCCGGCCCCCCACTCCAGGAGGGCCCTGGGTGGGCTGCGCCTCACCTGCCATCACGCAGCCCGAGGTGGTGCAGACGTCCACAGGCGAGGACTCTTTGATGGCTGGAGAGGTGTGAGTGCCCGGGAGTACGGTGGTCAGGGCGGGTGGGCCGTCCTCACCACGCCTCCACCCCAGAGCCGTCCAGCCTCAGCCTCAGGGCATTTCTGCAGCACAGACCAGGGCTTCCCCAAGTGCAGCTTGGATGACCCATGAGTGACCCAGGGCCCCTTTTACATCCCCTGCCCCCACTGGCCATGCCTTCCTGCCTCCATTGTCGGGGACCTGCTCCTCCAGGCGCCCCCTGTGCTGACCCACCCTGCCCTTGTCCCAGCTGGACGCCTCATAGGCAGTGCCCAGTGGCTCCCCAGCACCCAGCTCTGACCCAGCAGGTGCTCACGGTCGGCGTCCCTGCACTGTCCTCTCTCCCCCCACACCCCTCCTGCACCCATGCGCGGCTCCCGGCCCTCCAGGGAGACCCCGCCCCGTGGCAGGCGCGGTTGCCGAGCCCACCTCCTTGGGGCTGTCTGGCAGGGAAGGCAAAGGCTACCTCGGGGTTTTCGTTTTACGGTGGTCGTCTCTTCCTGGGAGAAGTACAGCCGGCTAGTCAAGGGGGGCAGCTGCTTCCCTGGGGAGAGACACGCGCTCAGCTGGCCTCCAGCCTCGGCCTCCAAAGGACAGCACCAATGTCCCTGCAGGGCGGGTTCTGCAGCCCCTGCCCACCATAGTGAAGGAGGGTCACCAGGGAACCGGGTGGCTGGCACAGGACAGAACTGTCTTCCACTGTCTGCTTTCTGCTGGGCCTTAGCAGGAGGCAGACCCCTGGCTTGCTAGCCACACCCTGGCCTGTTCCACCCAACCAGGCTCCATCGATTGGGCAGCTCCTGGAGTCCCACCAGGGAGGCACCCTAGGCCCTTCCTAGGGAAGTGACCCTACCCTGGAAGCCTCCTCTCTGGCCCCTGCACCCTCTCGCACCCCCTCTGCTGAAGGTCAAGGCCACCCTCCCCTCCTCTCCACTACATGCAGGGGTCAGCACGGGGTCTTCTGAGAGGACTGTCAGTTGTCTGGATGGGAGTGTGGGGGACAGAAGGTGGAACCCCAGGTTGGGGGAGAGGGCGAGCCAGGCCTGGCCTCTCAGATCTGGCTTGTGGTTCCATGTCCCCACCCAAGAGGCAGCAGACCTGAGGAGGGGAACAGGGCCTGCTCTGCTCAGCCTGAGCACAGAGATGGCACACAAGGTGCTGGGGCTGGGAACGGTGCTCCTGGTCCCACCATTCAGGGGCCAGTGATCCAACTCTAAGGCCTGCACGAGGGCGTCCCTCAGGGGGCCACAGGAGCAGGCTCTGCGAGCTCCAGCAGCAGAGGAAGTGACCATTCAAATGCAAACCCAAGCTCGGAGGGAAGAGGCCAGAAAATGAGCTGTGACCGCTTCACAGGTGCTGGCTGATCTCAGGAACCCGAGCCTGGGGGCGCTCTGGACCTCAGGAGCCACAGCCCTGTGAAGGAGTGGACTGAAGGACCTGTGACCTCAGGGTTAAGGTGTGGCTCACGGGTGAGACGATGCCAGAAAGGTCTGGAGGAGAGATGACAGGGCGACACCCTTAACCCAGCCAGTGATTGACTCCCCGGTGGGACTGACTGAGGGCACTGGAGGCCAGAGGGCTGTGGCTGGAGGGGGTGGGATTGGGGCTGGGGCCGTGGGGTCTATATTCGTGTCTGGAGCTGGACCCTCTCTCTGCTTCCGGATCACCTGGTGAGCTGCTTCCCTCCACCACACTCTCCCACCGTGATGCCTGGCCTCACCCCCAGCCCCAAGGAATGGAGCCAAATAAACTTGTCCCCCTCTACAATCGCTCTGGTCAGATCCCCTAGTCACAGCAGCAACGAGGTGACAAGGAGGAGAAGGGGCTTTGCCGACCGTGACTCCCACCCCACCGAGGTGAACAAGTCTTGCGGACCACGCGAGAGTTTTAGAAACCCACCAGGCAGCAGTGGGGGCTTAGGGAACCAGATTCTAGAAAGTGCGAGCCCTTCCCAGGCCAGGAGAGACTCTGGCTGCCCTGGCCCCCAGGCTGCTCACAGCCGTGCCCCTGGGTGTGGGGTGGGGGTCCTAGGAGAGCCCGCCCACAGCAGTGCCTTCATATAGGCCGGCACAGGGTTCACGGTGGGGCCTGCAGCCGGCAGAGAAGTCCCCCATATGAGGAGGTGGCGATTGTGGCCCATGATCAAGCAGAAAACCCAAAGTGGTGAAAAGAAGCGGACTCCTGTGTGACAGCTGTCCCACAGCAAGCCTTTGTCAGGGTGCATCGCCTAAGCGACAGGGTCATGTAGGAAAGGCGGAGCACGGAGGGACATGGGCGGGTGGCAGAAAGAGTGCGTGGAGGTGGGACCTCGGCTTCCCTCCCGGAGTGGAGAACTGGTCCCAGCCGTGATGGCTGAGAACCCACAGGAGCAGGTGGAGGTCAGTTTGGGTGGTGCAAACCAAGCACAAAGGGAAAGAGTCACACGGGACTGGTTCAGGACGGCGAGGAAAGGAAACAGGTGGAAGCCAGAAAGCTCTGTTTTCAAATGCAGTGATCCTCTAGGGAGAAAGTCCCAAAGAACTGCCCAAATGCTCTCACATCTAGAAACTAGCCCGCTCAGGGACCCAAGATTGACACCCAGGGCCAATGGCTTGCCTCTGCCCCCGAAGAGCAATTGGCATCCCAAGTTGGGGGGTGATGCCATTTATAACAGCACCGAGATTGATAGAGTCGGGTAGGAGTCTAACAAAATAACAAAATGGGAGCTTTATGTGGAGCTATCAAACACGGCTTAAAAAGTCACACGTCTGCATGAACAGGAGGGAGCCTGTGTCCATGGGTGGAGGATTAGTCTCACGAAGAATTCATTCTCCCCAGCTTGGCCTGTGGGTCTCCCACCCAAGGCTCAGCAAGCCATTTGTCACACGTACAGACTCTGCTCAGGCTGGCGTGGAGGGGCAAGGGACTAGCCTGGGGACACAATGGTGAAGAAGAGCCAAGCGGGAAGGAGCACGGCACTTGACCCCGCGACTCACCATGACCTGCGTGTTACCAGCCAGCAGCCCACGGGCCAAAGAAGAGACACGCGGCAAGAAACAGGTCATCGGGGCAGAACGGAGAGCCCACAGATAGACCCACAGGACACGGGAAAGGGACAGAGCCATGTACCCGAGAGAGGGCCCGGGACCAGGGCCACCGGCTGCAGAACTAGCTCAGGAGAGACCACAAGACCAGTTCAACACAGAGCTATCCGATGTCTGGAGAAAACACTGAAGAAGAGGTGTGGGGCTTCAGGCTTGGTGAAGACTTTAAAAATGTGACATAAACAGCACGATCCAAAACAGACAAAGTGTAATCTGATGTCATTGTTTAAAACCTTCTGTTCTGTAAAAGATCTGTTAAGAGAATAAAAAGGTAAGTCGCAGTCAGGAAAAAACAGGCATCAGACAAGACGCTTTTATCCAAAATGTACAAAGAACGCTTCAAACTTGAGCATAAGAAAACAACACCGACGGAAAACGGGCGGAAGACCTGACAAGACCCTCCCCGCAGGAGGTGCCGGGGGTGGAAAGGAACAAGACGCCGCCCCTCAGTTTCCCTCAGGGAGCTGCAAGCAGGCCTGGCGATGCCGACGCTGGCAGGGCTGCAGAGCCACGGGGACTGGTGCCGGCCGGGGGCGGGTGGGAGCCAGGCCCACTCATCTTGGAAGACAGACAAACTCGGTTCAGTCGGAGAAGATGATCAGCTACCACACTCTTAGGTGTTTACCCCTCGGATTCAAAACCATGTCGCCACCGAGAATCCTGCTGAGAAGGCCCAACCACGCTGGTGGCCACGCAGGCCTGGGGAGACACGGCTGAGACTCAGCGAGCCGCAGTCCCAGGCTGGCAGCGTCCCCAGGTTCCCGTGGAGACCACGTGCCCTCAGAGGGAAGCTGCCTCGGTTCCCAGGAGACAGAGTCCCGGAGACAAAGCCAGTTTATGGAAAGAAAATCTCCCCAGAGAGAACACAAACAGCAGAACCAGAGCCCGAGTGTTTGCGGTTTGGACTCTTTGATCCAGAGAAGGGCACCCCCAACCCCCACCATGGCCACAGACTGCCATGGCTCCCACTGATGGGCAGGGGATTCTGGGCCCCCCGACCGTGGGTGACCCGTGGGGCTCCCTCCAGCCAATGGATCGGGGTGGGATGACAGTGCTCCAGCTCTGGGCCCGCAGGGTCTGGTGTGCTTTCCTGTCCTGGGGAACTTCTGTCACTTCCAGGGGAGGAACATGCCCAGGTCCTCGGGGTGGATGAAATTCCCAAGGAACAGAGCTACCCCAATTGAACCTGACCGATCGGCTGACCCCCGCCAAAAGGTGGTGTATCCTGTTACATAAATGCTCTGTGCCAGTGAGTATGGGTGGGTGTTTTTTAAAGCTTCAATAGTCAGTTGATGTGGAAAACAAGTATGTTTGAAACAGAGAAAATAAAATGATCAAGACTAAAGACAAGGCCGGGTGCACTGGCACACGCCTGTCATCCCAGTGGCTCGGGAGGCTGAGGCAGGAGGATTGCAGATTCAAAGCCAGCCTTAGCAACGGTGAGGCACTTAGCAACTCAGTGGGACCCTTTTTCTAAATAAAATACAGAATAGGGCTGGGGATGTGGCTCAGGGATCGAGGGTCCCCAAGTTCAGTCCCCAGTACCCTCCTGCTCCCCCCAAAATAAAGACAAGAAACATTTAAAAAATAAATTTGGAAAATACTCAGTTGAAAACTCTGGACCCAAGACCTTGTAGTCGTTGAGGTTTATAAACAGCCACAAACCCAAACTGGATGAGTTGAGCTGAAGAGAGACTTAGTGGGTTGGCATGAGGTTCTGGAGCGTTTACCTGGGACGTGGGACAAAGTCAAAAAGAGATGGAAAGATGACGGGAGTCGGGAGCTGGGGGACAGTGAGCAGAATGAGCACGTGTGGAGCCAGACCCCAGGAGGAGAGGACCGAGGAGATGTGGGAGGTGATGTCCAAACAGATGGTGGCTAAAGACCTCCAGAACCCATGAACATATCAAGGCTTCACAACAGGGACCACAACAAATCCAAAGTGGAACCGAGGATTCTGTGGCCGGATCTCTCCCCGTCAGCACGCAGACCAGCAAGGACCGAGGGAAAGCGGGTCTGCCTACAGGAGGGGCACGGTCGGAGCCGCGGTCGGAGCCGCGGTCGGAGCCACGGCAGTTTTCTGAAAGCAGTTGTGGCGGTCAGAAGGCAGCAAACCACCCGAGACCCTGAGAGAGAGGGTTGGGCCCTGGTGTGATAACCAGCTAAACTATCCCGAAAGATGAATGCTAGGCTGATTCCAAGTCACCAGAAGTCTAGACCACTGGCGATTTATGATTTTAGAGCAGGGCTTCCCCACGTGTCGGGCCACAGAAAGCCCCGAGGTGCTGGAGGTACTGATTTGGAGGACTCGCTTTAGAAGACTCCTGGGCTCTCCAGGGTGAGGCCTGGGATGAACGCACGCTTCCTTGTATCTGCCCAGGGTCCTGTGCTGGAGCCGCAAGCGCCCGGGACTATATTTGGAGGTTGGGCCTCTGATGGGAGATAAAGGTCCAGGGTGGGGCCCTAACTGGTTAGGAAGGGTCTCCCTACAGAAAAGCGAGGGACACCAGAGCTCGCTGGGCCCCCAGAGGAGAATGCAGTGAGAGGAGGCCATCTGCGAGCCACAGAGAGAACCCTCACTGAGACCCAGCCGTCTGGCACCTGGGTCTTGGACTTCCAGTGTTCAGAACTGTGACAAGCAGCAGTTCTGGTCCTGAAGCCACCCAGCCCACGGCACTCCCTGAGGCCCAGCCGACTGAGACAGGCTCAGACTGACAGGCAACCGCTTCACCGTTTCCCTGGGCATTCCAGTTATCAGGCACGCTCGGTGAACTCTGTCCCAAACCAAGGCTTCCCAAGCTCCAGCGTGCAGATGAGTCACCTGGGCATGGTGTCAACGCAGGCACGTCCGCTGCGGGTTCCTGGCTTGTCCCTAACAGCAGCAGCATGGGCACAGGGCCGGGGTGTGCATGAGAAGAGTTAGTCAATGCTCACGTTGTTCGGAAGAAACTATGGCGATATTAACTTGCTTAGTATTTTACTAAGTTTAGTATACACCTAAAATTTCAGCCAGAGTAGTTCTACCTTCTTCCTAGGAACGTCAGAAGCCATGACAAAAATATCATTTCCTTCCCAACCATAAGAAAAGCCAGATGGTCCACAAAAACCACCACTTTCCTGGATCCCATTCAGGAAAGACCCACGGTCCCAGGATAACTGGAACACAGGTCCCAGGATACCTGGAACGCAGAATCTTGGAGTTTTGGAGGACCTGGAGCCCCTCCAGGAGAAGTTGGGTGGTGGGTAGCTTCGCGTCTGGCAGGGTCTGGAAGTAAGAGATGTTCCACAGAAGGAGTCAGGGCGAAGTCAGCTGCCCTTTATCCAGAAGCATGGCCGAGCCCCTCAGTTGAGAACAGCGGAGAGCCCTGACGTCTGGGAGCGTCCATGAACCCACAAGTTCCTCCTGAGGCCCTTGCCAGGTGCATGAGAAAGATGGCTCGGGTCTTGGAAGACGGGAGGGAGCCTCCCTCGGGGCCCTGAGACGCAGGGCCCACTCTGGCAGTGATACAGGCACAAACCCACTTCACTTGCCAGGACCCTTTCTTTGGGAGCAAGAGATCTGAACCCCTGGGGGCAGGTGACCCCTGCCATCCCCAGAGGCAAAATCCCACAGCTCTCCATGAAGGTGGAGATACACACCTTTAGCCCACGAGAAGGACGAGACCCTCTGGGCCCAGGAGCCTAGAATGACCTCCAGCAAAGGTCTGCTGCCACTGGTGGGCAGGGTGCTCAGGCATGGGGCCGAGTCTAGCTGATGTGGGCACGGGGCAGGGCACGCAGGCCTGCCTAGGGCTGAGACTCAGCCGGCACCAGAATGCCCCTGCCTGCCCCAAGAGCCTACTGCTGGTCAGCACAGCCGTCCACCACGAGGGGAGGGTCAGCCCATTTTTTGTTGCTACCACAAATTACCAGGGGCCGGGTCCTTTGAAATCTGTTTATTTAGCCCACAGTTTTAGAAGGTGAAAGTCCAAAGGCAGCAGCCCATCAGATTGGCCCTGGGAGGCCTCCTGGCAGATGGCCCGTGGTGCAAGTATTTCTAGAGGGAAAGACAGAGCCGGGAAGGACCTGCCCTGCTCTCTTATGAGAAAAGAAGAGGGGAGGAAAGGAAGAGGGAGAGCGAGAAAGGGCAAAAGAAATACCTGAAAAGGTGACGTGTATTTTCCCAAATGAGTGAAAGACAGAGAACTGTGAGCCACAATACTGAAGGGAACCCCACAGGACAGGTGTCGGAACTTCACACTCAGCCCAGACCCCACAGAGACACTCCCCGGCCTGGCTCCTGGGGACCCGGGAGAAGCTCATGCAGGCTGCAGGAGAGGGAGCCACTCAGAGACCAGGGGGTGAAGGTGGAGCAGAGCAGGCTCCCCAGGAGATGGTGCAAGGCAGCGGCGACGGAGTGACCGCATGGAAAGACCCGAGGGCCCCCCCACGAGCCTGCCCAGAGCGAGGGTCTCTCAGAATGGGTGCGAATGAAGACTCTCCAGACAACCAAGTGGGGAGGTGACGTGCGGCTCGCCTGCAGTCCAGGAGCCACAGGACGGAGCGTGGGGGATGGCTAGAAAGGAAGAAGGACTGGTGTGTCGCCCGGATGTGGGACTCGTGGGGTTGTGGAAGAGAACTGGCACCTTGTGTTGTAGACGCAAATGATGCCACCTTGTGCAGTGCCCGGCAGACACAGCGACGTGGGCAAGACTCACCCTCTGAAGACCTGGAGACTCACTGTGAGAGGCGAGGGACCCCTGGGAGGCAGCCCGAGGCCGCCCATTAAAATTTACCCAGGGTCTCGGGGCAACAAAGGAGAAAGTGCTGTTCAGGTCAGAAACTGTCAGAACGCCCCCCCCCCTTTTATTCAAGCTTGTGACCTTTTGCAGATAAGAGACAGCAAATGATAACTACTTGTGCAAAACTAAAAGCTGCTTGCTGTTTTAAAAAATGCTTTTGGAGTAGAGATTAGAAAGGTTAGGAGAAGAATTTTAAAATTTAGAAATGCCACCTTGAATTGAGTTACATCCCGAGTGACTAGCATGTTACTGACGATTTAGACTCTGGCTGCGTGTGGCAGCGTCCCACAGCTAAAATCTGCTTTAAAAAGCACATGGTTTTGTTATTGGAGATGGGTCAGGACAGGCCTTGAAATAAGAATGATTTGGCAAAAAAAAGGATAACTCTTCAAACAAGTTAGTAATGATAAGGAAACAAAGTAAGAATGAATACAGGAACTGCAATCCATTATCCTCTATGGTTCAGCTCTGCAAACACACCATAGAAAGTGGTAAATGAGCTGGGCGCTGTGGCGCACGCCTGTAATCCCAGAGCTCGGGAGGCCAAGACAGGAGGATCACAAGTCCAAAGCCAGTCTCAGCAACTTAGCAAGGTCCTAAGCAACTCAGTGAGACCCTGTCTCTAAATATATAAATACAAAATAGGGCTGGGGATGTGGCTCAGTGGTCGGGTGCCCCCGAGTTCTATCCCTGGCACCCCCCACCCCCCAAAAAAGTGGTAAATGCAGAGTGTGGGTTTCATGGGAAGCCATAGTTACGCCTGTGTTGGGAAGTGGAGATGTGGGTGCCTTCCAACAAGATGTCAGGAGCAATACTGATGGGCCAGTGGCAGACTCTGACATTTGAGGATTGCACTGACCACCAACTGCACGACAGACAGTTTTCTAACTGTCACTGGTGTATGAAGTCATGAACCCTCCAGTGAGGCTCTCGTGCCAGTGCTCCTGACGTGCGTTCACAGCAGGAAACCGAGGCACAGAGGAGTCATGGAAACCACCCGAGCACAGGCATCTGGGTTTGGAGAGTCGGGTGGCCAGCAGGGCTGTCCACTTGAAGTCTGGGTGTTAACCACAGCCACATGGTGCCCACTCACAGTCTACACCATGTAGCAAAGGGCCGAGGGTGGACAGCGAGCTCCAGATGCATGAGGAGGCACCCTGGTCCAGGGGCTGGCGCTGTTTCTGTACAGGCCAGAGGTTCTGTGGCCATGCGTAGTCACCACCTCTCTACTCACATTGCCGGCCAGCAGAGAGCAGCCACAGGCCGTGCTGCGTGAGTGGGTGCTGCTGTGTCCAACAGACCTGTATCTACAGAAGCAGGCCGGGGGCCGTGGCGCCAGGGGAAGAGCAGGACTGCTTCTGTGGAGTAGAATCCAGGATGGGCAGGTTTGGGGCACAGGACTGTCATGTGACTTTGTTATAAAAAGGCTTATTGGTGACCTTCAATAGCCAATAATTAAATGAACGAATCGAAGATAACCATCCAAAGGACAGAAATATAAAAGTTCCAAGTGAGTTGAGGGAACACGGAGTGAATTGTGATAGAGCAATCCAAAAGGTGGGAGAAGAGCAAAGGCAGGCAGGAGAACACCGCAGAGAGGGGGCGCTGTGGTGCTGACAGGGAACCGCAGACAGGGGGCGCTGTGGTGCTGCGGGGAATCGCAGAGAGGGGGCGCTGTGGTACTGAGTGCGAATGCAGACAGGGAGAAGACAAAGATCAAACCCACCACCCACCTCTGCCAGGGGCACCTGGGAGGCAAAGCCCATGAAGTTTCAAGGGAAAAGAATGGAAAGGATAGACCAAGCGATTCCACTGAGCAATTCCACTGAGCACTGCATGTTTACTCAGGCAGGAGGACGGAGACCAAAGAACTCAGGGCAAAGAGCGGCGCTCAGACCCCCTGGGCACGGTGTTCGTGGAAGATAGAGGATTCTCTACGTATATCTACATGTGAAACCTGCCTCATACTTATAAAGCCAAGCTTTGGTTTTATCTAAGTCTGTGCCCATGTGATAATACAGCCCTAAACATCTAAGGTGGATAAATGGATACAAGAAACTGACACCACTGTTTGCGTACACACGTGCACGCGCACACACACGCACACCCCTCGATGACTGAAGATCAAGAGAATGAAGAAGACAAGGCCTGCAGGAGTTGCTGACCACGCGGCCACGGAGGAGCACTTCCAGCAGCATCAGGGCTGCGTGTCCCACCAGGGCACCTGCACTGTGGGGACGGAGCCAGAGTCAGCCCCCCGGCCAGCCCCAGCAAGCACCAGAGAACCTCACCAAGAACAGCTCGAACCGGGGCTTCTGGCAACAGCACAAGTAAGCCAGAAACCGGCAATAATTTAAATCTAGATTTAAGGAAATAAATCTAAATCACTCACACATCAAGAAAGAACATGGAAATGAGAAAGAACTCTTGGAAACGATCAATGAACAGGCTGCATGTAGAAGCTCCTGCCCCCTCATCCGGGACTGAGGCCAAGGTTAGCCTGGGTCATTCCTGGGGGGTCACAGCTGAGGAGCCCAAGGCTGCAGGCCCCGGAGGGCCAGGGAGAGCCCAATTGTCCAAGAGCTCAGTATGCAGGAGGGGAGGGAGAGGTGGGCAAGAAATGGGGCAGAGGTGTGAAGGCGGGAGGAGGCAGAGAGCTCACCGAGGACCCCACACTGCAAGGGGGAGTGAGGGCCTCTTCTCTTGCAGGGTGGGCTCCCGCAGAGGCAGGAGAGGGGCCCCTTGCACGCTGAAGCTGGGTTCCCCTCAAAGCCAGGGCTGCCCGGTGCCTGGGCGTTCACCCCACTCCACCTGAAGAGGAGCATTCTGGTTCCTCTACGTGGGTGGTTGTGGGGAGAGCAAAGGAGAAGGGGCACCAGGGCAGCTCAGGGTCCCTGAGGGCAGTCCTGGCCACACCTCCATCTCCGTGGGTACCCAGAATGGCCCCTCCCACTGTCCTGCGATTAGCAGACTCTGTCTCAGAAGCCACTGGGCCCAGGGACTACAGCTGGGGCCTCTGGCAGGGCAGGGGTGGATGCTGGCACTGAGGAAGGCGGCCAGGTGAGCAGAGCCTCGCAGGGGTGGGACCCAGCTCAGGAGCCCGGGCTCCTCCTGCTGGGCTGGCCGGGAACTGCAGCTGTGCTCTGCGGGCTGCTGGCCAAGGCCTGGGAGGGGGCCTGCGGGATGGGGCAGGGGCCTGCCTTTGGCATCCAGAAGTCCTGCAGAGGCAGAGGGGGCGGAGGCAGAGCCTGCAGAGCCCACAGGAGCAGCTGTGACGCAGAGCTTTCTGAAAGGGGCTACTGGCTCCCCAGAGGGCAGCGTCCCTCTGGGACCCTCTCTGTTGCCGGCGGTAGGACTCTGAGGGCCTCTGGGACCTGGGCTGCCCCTCAGGCCCCACTGGGGGCAAGCAGGCCTGTGGGGCGGGGTGGGTGGTGGGGGGCAGCGTCCTCACTCACCTCTGCTGTAGAGGATGCCCAGGACCACCAGGGCTGCTGTCACCAGCAGCAGCAGCGCCCACTCTAGGAAGCCTCTGCGCTTCTGCGCGGGTGGGCTGGCTCTCTCCATCCCCATTGGGCTTTCCGACTTCCCCATCAGCAAAGTTCTGGACAGGAGAGCGCACAGCTGAGCACCCCCGGCCAAGGGCAGGGAGAGGTGGCCAAGGGCAGCTCCAAAGCCCTGTCCTCTGCTGGCTGGGGGATGGTCACTTCCTGTTTTTGGGTCTCTGGGCTCTTGCACTAGCCAAAGACTGCAGCCTCCGAGTGCCCAGGGTAGGGGGCACCTGTGGTAGGGAAGGTCCCACCAGCTGGCCATGGTGGCAGCTTCCTCTCAAGGTCAGCTTCTCTCTGGGCCCCTCTGGCGGGCAGGGGCTGGACCCTTGCTGTTCACAGCTTGGGATCTGCACTCCAGACTGGGGGCTCAGCTCCTGCATTCCTGAGGGGCCTCTGCCACGGAGCCTGCAGGGCTGTTTGTGCCCGGGGCACCCTGGTACTCTGATCCTGGGTGCTGGGTCAGGGAGGTGGCTCTCACCACTGGGCTTTCTGTCCGTGTTTCCTGTTGGAGCCCAGGAGCATGAGAAGAGGGCATAAATGATCAGCACCAGTGGTGACCACACAGGCCAGGGAAGGACCACAGGGCCAGACAGCCTTGAAGCCCAGCCCCAGCAGCCATCTGGCTGGGTGCCACTCTGGTCATGTCCCCCATCTTGTCAGTACAGAGGGCACCTTCTTGAGCCAGGCAGATAGCGGGCAGCAGTGAGGACAGACAGAACTGGGGACAGGTTGCTGCTGTGGGCAGGACAGAGGGCTGGCAAGCAGGGACAGGGACAGTACTCTGAGGGCTTCCAGGTCTGTCTGTGCTCCTGTGGGCATGTGAGTGTGTGTGTGCAGGTGTGAGTGCATGTGTGTGTTTGCTGGGCTGTGCCTGAGTGTGCGTGGGGAGTGGGGGTGAGCGCATCCCTGGCTGCCCCTGCTGGGGTCCCTGGGAGCAGGGGCTGCCTTCCTGTGCTTCAGGCCACAGCCGTCGAGCAGGACCACGCCCCACGTGCGGTGCCCCAGCCTGACCCCACAGGAAGGCGGGAGCCTTCGGGACAGATGAGGAAGATGTGCCCAGTCGTGGGCGCCAATGAGACTGACCAGTGCTTGGGTTCAGCATTCTTACTCAGGACACTCCTGGGCTGTGCCCGAGTCCCCGTCCTGACTCACTGGGGGCTCACATGTGTCTCTTATCCTACCTGAGCATCACCTGCTGAATGGCCCAACTTGGGGGGTGGCTTAGAAATGCAGGTCAGTCCCCAGGAGGGCTGCACGGCCAGCTTATCTGGCACCCCTCAGTCTCCTGGCTCTGGGTTCCACCTGAGCCTCCCCCGATCCACAGGGATCCCAAATCCAGTGCTGCCTGGCGCCTCCCCTGGGCTGAGCCAGAACCTTGGTGCCGATGTGCCCAGGCCCTCTGGAGTTCCTCTGAGGTCTCTGCTGCCTCCAAACCAGCCTGTCCCCTGCTGCAGAAGCCACCCGGTGCCCTGCCCAGCCCCATCCTGGCCTCTGTCCTGCAGTCTGACCTGCTCTCACTCCCACCGCACGTGGCCTGCTCCAGGCCCTCCACTGCACATGGGGGGACACGGGGCCTCTGGCAAGGCTGTCTGTGCCAGAGGGGCCGCTGCCCAGGTGGAGCCCTACAGGAAGTGCCCGCCTGTCCTGCATGAACTGGGCTGGCACAGGGAGGGGCCTTCAAGGTGCTGCCCAGGAAGCCAGCCACAGGGCACACACACAGCACCTCACCTTTCTACTCGGAGTGGCACAGGGACACCCAGGGCTGGGGTGAGTCAGGCCAAGCAGGTGGGCTCAGGTGGAGGAAGGCAGGTCAGGTGGGGCCACGCTGGGAGGTCACACTGAGCAACTTCCTGGGGTCCTTTGTGATGCAGGGTGGCCCCTGAAGCAGTTCCGAGGTGGGGAGTTCCAGGGGGTCTGGGGTGGGGGAGGGGCCGATGCAGCCCGGGCTACTGGGTCCCTTGCTGAGGGGCATGGCTGCCCAGGGCCTCTGGCTCCTCTGGCCCTGGCCTCCCAAGTCCCTCTCTTTCCTCGCTCCCATCTCTTGACCCTTCAGTCCACTGAGTTGTTGGGCAGGAAAGCCAGGACCTCTGCCCTTTCCTCCTGCCTGTGCCAAAGATGCTGGCCAGGGTTTTCTGTCCCCAGCTGCTGGTGAGGGCTTTGCAGCCACCTCCCTGGTGTCCTTTCCCTTCAGTCTCTGACAGGGTGGTGGGTTCCGCCTGCCCGCTGGGGACTGTCAGGAGGCCCTCCTGGGCCAGAGGGCTTCAAAACAGGCCTGTGGCGGTCTTTCATGGCTTCAAAGCATGGACCAGGGACTCAGCTCTGCTTGTTGATGGGGGGTCTCTGAGCACAGAGGCCCAGTGGGGACCCAGGCTTTCCCTTCTCCAGGCCCCACTGGTGACCAGCTTCCATTTCAGAATCCCAGGAGCCCTTGGCCTCTGCGAGGGCCAGGTCACATAGCCAGGATCCTGAGCAGACAGTCCCTCAAGGCTACCCTTTACCAGAATGCCCACGCTGGTGGAGTTGGAGCTTCCGGTACACATTCAGATGGCCCTTGAGGGCCATGCGCTGGGAGGAGGGCCACCTCCAGCTGCAGACTGGGTGGGTTCAGACCCCACCCCCACCTCCCTGACGCTCGGGAGGGGCCCCAACTCAGCTCCCTGGCTGTCTCTGAAGCCCCCTGCCCCAGGCAGAAACCAGCCCAGAGTCAGGAGCTGCAGTCAGCCTTGCGGCCACCTGGCCTGCTGGCCTAAGTGGGACCAGGTCCAGGTCAGCCTAGTGGGGAGCTGGGAAGGGCCAGGATCTATCCAGGCTGGCTGGACTCCCCCCCAGAGTGCGACCACCTTGGGTAGCCAGAGTCCTGTGGAGACTTTCCACACCCTGACAACAGCAGACCCTTTTGGAAGGTCATGGAGCCTCTGGTCCCCAAGCTGAAGAACCTCAGAGGATGAGAAAGGCTGCGTCCCCACTCTCAGCACGGCCTCCTGGCCCCAGGGCCGGCTCTGCACACTCCCTTCCTCACGCCCAGGCTGGTCACCACAGTCTACTCAGAGCAGCCCTTGCCCCTGGCCCCTTGCCGGAGGCCCCCTGGAGACCTGGGGCTCAAAGGCCGGATCACCTCTGGGGGTGCCCTGGTTCCTGGTTCTCCCCAGTCTGGAGGTGCTCAGGAGGCCCCGGTCCTATCTGGGCACCTGGTAGCCAGGAGAAGCTGGCCAAGCCGAGGGGCTGCAGATCAGCCCCAGCGGGGAGCCTCCGTTTGAACCCGGATGCCAAGCGGTCCTGCCTGAGCGCCACCCCAGCCGCACAGCCCTGCAGGATGGGTCCCAACCCTCTCTTAGAGGAGGTCAGGGCAAAGCAGGGACCCTCTGCAGAGGTGCCGCCCCTCCCCACTTTAGTCCTGGGACCAGCCCATGTCTAGAGAATAGGCCTTTCCACCGCTGTGGGGGCCACCTTGGCCCCGCCCTCCCCGTCTCCGCGTTCTTAGACGGGCAGGTCCTGTACCCTGGCACAGCCCAGCATCCACAGGCGTGTCCTCTGGGTCTGGGCACTCGGGGTGCTGGGACAGGGTCCTTGGGGTCTTGCCCTGCCTGGGGTCCCCCTCATGGAACCATTGGCCCAGCCTCCATAGCCAGGGTCTCAGGCCGCGTCCTGCGAGAAGGGGCTTGTGGGTGTGTCATAGGTGCAGGAGAGAACGTGTGTCCAGCCTACCTGAGAGGGGCCCGGCCACCTGAGCTGGAGTGGGGGCCATGGCTGCCGTGTTCGAGTGGCAGGCTCCATCTCTCAATTTGGCCGTCACTCCTCCCTTGATCCCCAGTGTTTATTTCCCCCAGTCACCAGGCCAAGGACCACAGCCACCCAACAGCCCTTCACAGTGAGTCACTGCTACTGGAGCCACCAACGCTTTCCACCTCCCCCGTGGCTCTGCTGATCCAACACTGGTGCCAGAGTGGCCCTGAGGCACCTCCAGGAAGGTGACTTTGACCTGCTGACCTGGGGCCCTCCAGGATGGGTGGTGTTGGCCTGCTGACTGGGGCCCTCCAGGATGGGGTGGTGTTGACCTGCTGACTGGGGCCCTCCAGGATGGGGTGACTTTGACCTGCTGTCCCGGGGCCCTCCAGAATGGGGTGACTTTGACCTGCTGTCCCGGGGCCCTCCAGGATGGGGTGGTGTTGACCTGCTGTCCCGGGGCCCTCCAGGATGGGGTGGTGTTGACCTGCTGTCCAGGGCCCTCCAGGATGGGGTGGTGTTGACCTGCTGTCCAGGGCCCTCCAGGATGGGGTGGTGTTGGCCTGCTGTCCAGGGCCCTCCAGGATGGGGTGGTGTTGACCTGCTGACTGGGGCCCTCCAGGATGGGTGGTGTTGGCCTGCTGACCTGGGGCCCTCCAGGATGGGGTGGTGTTGACCTGCTGTCCAGGGCCCTCCAGGATGGGGTGGTGTTGGCCTGCTGTCCAGGGCTCTCCAGGATGGGGTGACTTTGACCTGCTGTCCAGGGCCCTCCAGGATGGGGTGGTGTTGGCCTGCTGTCCCGGGGCCCTCCAGGAGGGGTGGTGTTGACCTGCTGTCCCGGGGCCCTCCAGGATGGTGGTGTTGGCCTGCTGTCCAGGGCCCTCCAGGATGGGGTGGTGTTGACCTGCTGCCCCAGAGCCCTCCAGGATGGGGTGGTGTTGACCTGCTGTCCAGGGCTCTCCAGGATGGGGTGACTTTGACCTGCTGTCCAGGGCCCTCCAGGATGGGGTGGTGTTGACCTGCTGTCCAGGGCTCTCCAGGATGGGGTGGTGTTGGCCTGCTGTCCAGGGCCCTCCAGGATGGGGTGGTGTTGACCTGCTGTCCCGGGGCCCTCCAGGATGGGGTGGTGTTGACCTGCTGTCCGGGGCCCTCCAGGATGGGGTGGTGTTGGCCTGCTGTCCAGGGCCCTCCAGGATGGGGTGGTGTTGACCTGCTGTCCAGGGCCCTCCAGGATGGGGTGGTGTTGACCTGCTGTCCAGGGCCCTCCAGGATGGGGTGGTGTTGGCCTGCTGTCCAGGGCCCTCCAGGATGGGGTGGTGTTGACCTGCTGTCCCGGGGCCCTCCAGGATGGGGTGACTTTGACCTGCTGACCTGGGGCCCTCCAGGATGGGTGGTGTTGGCCTGCTGTCCAGGGCTCTCCAGGATGGGGTGACTTTGACCTGCTGTCCAGGGCCCTCCAGGATGGGGTGACTTTGACCTGCTGTCCCGGGGCCCTCCAGGATGGGTGGTGTTGGCCTGCTGACCCGGGGCCCTCCAGGATGGGGTGGTGTTGACCTGCTGTCCCGGGGCCCTCCAGGATGGGGTGGTGTTGGCCTGCTCTCCAGGGCCCTCCAGGATGGGTGATGTTGACCTGCTGTCCAGGGCCCTCCAGGATGGGGTGGTGTTGGCCTGCTGACCTGGGGCCCTCCAGGATGGGGTGGTGTTGACCTGCTGTCCAGGGCCCTCCAGGATGGGGTGATGTTGACCTGCTGTCCCGGGGCCCTCTAGGATGGGGTGGTGTTGACCTGCTGTCCAGGGCCCTCCAGGATGGGGTGGTGTTGACCTGCTGTCCAGGGCCCTCCAGGATAGGGTGGTGTTGACCTGCTGTCCAGGGCCCTCCAGGATGGGTGGTGTTGACCTGCTGTCCAGGGCCCTCCAGGATGGGGTGGTGTTGACCTGCTGTCCAGGGCCCTCCAGGATGGGGTGGTGTTGACCTGCTGACTGGGGCCCTCCAGGATGGTGACTTTGACCTGCTGTCCAGGGCCCTCCAGGATGGGGTGGTGTTGACCTGCTGACTGGGGCCCTCCAGGATGGTGGTGTTGGCCTGCTGTCCAGGGCCCTCCAGGATGGGGTGGTGTTGACCTGCTGCCCCAGGGCCCTCCAGGATGGGGTGGTGTTGACCTGCTGTCCAGGGCTCTCCAGGATGGGGTGACTTTGACCTGCTGTCCAGGGCCCTCCAGGATGGGGTGGTGTTGGCCTGCTGTCCAGGGCCCTCCAGGATGGGGTGGTGTTGGCCTGCTGTCCAGGGCCCTCCAGGATGGGGTGGTGTTGACCTGCTGACTGGGGCCCTCCAGGATGGGGTGGTGTTGACCTGCTGTCCAGGGCCCTCCAGGATGGGGTGGTGTTGACCTGCTGTCCAGGGCCCTCCAGGATGGGGTGGTGTTGGCCTGCTGTCCCGGGGCCCTCCAGGATGGGGTGACTTTGACCTGCTGACCTGGGGCCCTCCAGGATGGGTGGTGTTGGCCTGCTGTCCAGGGCTCTCCAGGATGGGGTGACTTTGACCTGCTGTCCAGGGCCCTCCAGGATGGGGTGACTTTGACCTGCTGTCCCGGGGCCCTCCAGCAGGGGTGGCGACATCCTGCTGACCCAGGGCCCTCCAGGAGGGGTGGTGTTGACCTGCTGACCCAGGGCCCTCCAGGATGGGGTGGTGTTGACTTGCTGACCCAGGGCCCTCCAGGATGGGGTGACTTTGACCTGCTGACCCAGGGCCCTCCAGGATGGTGGCGCCATCCTGCTGACCCAGGGCCCTGCGGTCTGGTGGCATTAGCCTGCTGCCCCGGGGCCTGACTGCAGGGTGAACCCCTTGCAGTGGGAATTGGGAGCCAGGAGGGCGGAGCTGGGGCTTCTCACAGCTGGAGCTGTCACCGTGTTGGACGTGAAGCGCCAGCGGGGTCAGGGCCTGGGAGCCCAGCTCTGCTGCACTGGGCTGATGGCAGCGATGGCGACTGCACTGGCTGAGGGGTCCCCTGGGCTCTGCCTAGTCCTTCACCACCACCCGGCAGCTCTGGACCCACACGAGGGTCAGGCCATGGCACCCCCTGGGTGTGTGCAAAGAACCATGGTGGGCCCAGGAGGAAAAGGCTCAGTGCCCAGGGGCTGGCCAGGCTCCAGGACTCACACTGAGACCTGGGGACAAGGGCAGCGGGCCACCTGGACGCACCGGCTTTGCTGAGTGGGTGTCCTCACAGGGATTCCAAGTCGTCTGCATCAGCTGTGGTCACTGGAGGGGTGAAACCTGGACTCCCTGGGGGTCTAGAGTTAGTGATGTGGCGAGGGCAGAAGTCCCGAGTAAAGGAAGAGCTGAACTGGGCAGCCCTGGGAGGGCACCTTCAGGCCTGTCTCAGCCTCCGGCTGAGCAGTGAGGGGCTGGGGACCTGGGAGACAGGTCAGGGGTCACCAGGGAGGAGGGTGGACTTGAAATGCTGGAGAAGCCCCCAGGCATCAGGCCCAGACCTGGGGGACACATGCTGGCTTCCTGGGTCCTCAGCCCAAGTCTTAGATTGGCTGTGGGCTGCTCAGGCCTGGAGCAGCCCCCTCCCCAGGTAAAGCCTGGGCTGGGGCCCCACAGGGACAAGACTTGGCCTAGTCCTCAGGGGCCAGCAGCCTGCTCTCAGGGTGGTGTGGGTAGAGGAGCAGGGGTGTCTCAGCATGTTCAGGACAGCATGAGAAACACAGCCTACCGCTGAGCGACTGGTGAAACGTGTTTCTCACAGCTCTGGAGGGTGGGAGTCCAAGGTCAAGGTGCAGCGATTCAGGGAGGACCTGGCTCAGAGTTGCCTTCCCACTTCCTCATGTGGGAAGGGGTGGGGGGCTTCAGGCCGTGTTTGTTTGAATAAGGGCATCGGTCCATTCCCCAGGCCCCACCTCCTGGCGCCATCCCAGTGGGGCTTAGGGTCTCAGCTTATGAACTCTGGGGACACTCAGGCCATACCAAGGTGCCAGGCAAGCAAGACGGACTGAGACCCCTGTGAGGTGAACCGGGGCATGTAGGGGCTACCCCTGCGGGGCTGGGGGAAAGCACGAGTGGGCTGCAGGGGTCCCCCTGGATTTAGGTACATGCACACTCCTTGCTTGATGTCACCAACTCTGAGATGTCCTCAATGAACAGATGGGGAAGGAGGCCCCAGGTCGGGAGGACCGTGGGAGAAGAGGTGCCTGCTGCCACCCCTGGGCTTCCAGAACTCCTGAGCCTGGCCCATCCCAGCTGGGGATACAAATATTTGTTGAGCCAGTGAGTGGACAGATGGACAGACTGACCGATGGATGGGATGGCTGGGCAGGGAGCAACCTGGAAAATCAGGAAGGAAGTGAAGGTGGAGCAGGGAAACCTGCAGATCCCAAGCTGAGGACCAGACCTGAGGCCGCGTGGAGGCCAGAGCCCCAGCTGTTTGCCAAGGGACCCGAGCTTGGTGGGAGGCTGCACCTCCGTGAAGATGGGAGGCCACCGAGGGCCGGGCAGGTGGCAGGGCACTGGTTCAGGCAGCTGTGGCGCACCCGGGTGAGAAAGGCAGGTGCCCAGGGAGGGGGCCTGGGAGAGGGCAGTGCTGGTCAGAGCAGCCGGCAGCCGGAGGCTGTTTCCCTCTGGGTTCGAGCCTTCAGCCTCCTCAGGCCGCCGTGATGGGGGTTCACCAAGAGGCCACTCTGGGCGACCGTCAGGGCCTCCCCGTAGCGCTGCTCCTCCAGGCAGCTCTGGCCCAGACGCAGGAACATGCTGGCCGTGGGGGCCTGGCCTGGCTGCGCCCACAGGCGGCTCTGGCCCAGGGCCGGTGACAGCTCGAGGGCCTGGGCGAAGGCCCCTGTGGCGCCCTCCTCGTCGCCCAGGCTCAGCAGCAGGCGGCCCCGGGAGCTGAAGTCCTCGGCTCGCCTGGCCAGGTCCCCGTCCCCGGCTCCCTCCCGGATCACGTGGTCCAGGTCCTGGAGCGCCCGGTCAACTTCCTGCAGCTCAGCCAGGCAGGCAGCCCGTAGACGCAGGTGGCGGGTACTGCCACCACCAGCCAGGACAGCCAACGAGCAGTAGCCCAGCGCCCGCCTGGGGTGCCCTGTGTCCAGGAGGGTGCTGGCTTCCTGGGCTGCTGCCTGCAGAGGACACACAGGGACGTAGGGCGTACAGGGTCAGCCCAGCCGAGGCTGCTGGCCTTGGGCGGGGGCCAGCGCCTAGGTAAAGGGCCCTCCCTGCGACTCCCTATCCTGGAATCGGCACGGCCCAGCTCAGGCTGCCAGTGTCTGCAAGTGTCCTCCTCAGCTGCCACTCTCGCTGGGACACGGCATCTCCTGTCCTCCCTCGGGAGCCTTACAGCCCCACCTCCTGGCAGGCCTCTGGTGATCTTCAGAACCACCTCTGCGGGCCTCCAGGGGCTGCTGCTTGGCCCCACCACCTGCTGGGGGCTGCCAGGACCCTAAGGACAGGAGGCGAGTGCCCTCTGCCCAGCCCAGGCCCTGGGTGCAGCTCCTCCCAAGGTCAGGAGGGGAGGGCCAGCTGTGCACAAACTGGTTCCCCCTTGCTGCAGTCCCTGCACCAAAGTCAAGGTTGGGGACCAAACATGCTGCCAACCTGTCCTCCCTTGGCTCTCCCTGTGGCTGGCGCTAGCATGGTGCAGGCCCCTGGATGTCCATGCACTAGGTTTGCTGTGTGCCCTGGGGGCACTTGGGTGGGCCAGAGGCCAGCTAGTGAGCATGTCCACCTCAACCTTCCTTTCTGGACTGCTAGACTGGCGGTCATTGCTGGCTAGGCCTGCCGCCCCCAGGCCGCTTCCTTTCTGAGCTGAAGACCACGCTGGGAAGCTGCCCAATGCCTCCTCCTCTCCACTGACCCTGCTTCTTCAGTCAGCTAGGGACAGAAATCACAGGACACTTCCCAGTGAACCTGCTGGCCCTAGTGGCCTTCCGCGGCTCCCCTGGACCTGGGGAGTAAGGTGCGCTGCAGGCCAGCCTTTCGGGAAGTTCTGGGAAGCACACCAGGTGCTGGGGTGTGACGCTGGTCTCTGATTCCAAAGCTCAAAGCCTGTGGTCTTGGCCTCCCCACCTGTGGTGCCCTCCTGACCCTGACCTGGCTGGCCTCTGGGGTGGGCTTCTGGCCTGGAGGAAGCCCCTTGCTGACTCAGCCCGACTCTGGGAGGGTCCTCCTCTTCCCACCCGTCACCTGTACTTTTGTACCCCAGGAAGAGAAGCCCAGGGGCTATGGGGTTGTGTGTGGGCAAGGTGGTGCCAAGGTGGGCAATTGTGCTGCCAAGGTGGGCAGTGGCCCGTCTTCAGGGCAAGACCTGGCACCTCCTACTCACACCTCACCCCATCCAGCTGGAACCAACCCAGCAGTGGGGAGGGACCGTGCCCTGTGGTGGCCCAGGGTCTCAGCCGTGCTGTGTGGAGGGGCCGGTGTGGCTGTCGGGGCATCTGTGCACACCTGGGCCACGCTGTGCCGTTCCGAGGCCTCCAGGAGCTGCAGCAGGAAACGCAGGTCCTGGGCGTCCACCTCGGCCAGACACTGCAGGTCCTGGATGGCAGCTGGGACATCTCCCTTCTTGAGCTGGAGCAGGCCCCTCCGGGCCCTGGCCGCCTCCGGTGGGCACGTGGGGCACAGGGCTTCCTGCAGGGGAACACTGGCCTCCTCATAGCTGCCTGTGGATCCAGGAAGGACAGTTGGGGGCTGTGGCTGAGGACGAGGAACGCACAGGCTGTGAGACATGCCTTCCCTGCTCCGTGCTGGCAGGGGCAGCTGAGGGGCAGACTCGGCCCCAGGGACAGAGCTGGGAGCTGCACACGGGGAGCACGTCCAGGCTGCATGGACCCACCTGCAGACCCGCCCTTGCCCCCACTGCATGACCCCTGGTGGGGCAGCAGGGCTTTGACTGCCCTCCTGGAGGTCACCACAGGGACGGCCTTCTCTCCTGAGGCCCTCCGGCAAGGCTGGGCCAGGGGAGCAGAGCACGTGGTGTGAGCAGCAGGAGGTGGGCAGAAGCCCCTGAAGCCCTTGGAGGGCCAAGGCGGGCGCCAAGAGCACCCTTCAGGTAGGGGTGAGCATCAGGGTGAGGTGGGGTCGGCCCACATGGGCCAGGAAGGGGCTGGCCTCCCCTGGACCACAGTGGATCCCTGCTTCATGCAGCATGAGTGTGTGGGGCAGGAGGGCTCCTTGTGAGAGGCCACAGACGGCCCAGAGGTCAGGTGAGAGGGAGCCCCAACCACAGATGGCCCAGAGGTCAGGTGAGAGGGAGCCCCGCCCACAGACAGGCCCAGAGGTCAGGTGAGAGGGAGCCCCGCCCACAGATGGGCCCAGAGGTCAGGTGAGAGGGAGCCCCGCCCACAGACGGGCCCAGAGGTCAGGTGAGAGGGAGCCCCGCCCACAGACTGGCCCAGAGGTCAGGTGAGAGGGAGCCCTGCCCACAGATGGGCCCAGAGGTCAGGTGAGAGGGAGCCCCGCCCACAGACTGGGCCCAGAGGTCAGGTGAGGGGGAGCCCCGCCCACAGACAGGCCCAGAGGTCAGGAGAGGGGGAACCCTGCCCACAGACTGGCCCAGAGGTCAGGTGAGAGGGAGCCCCGCCCACAGACTGGGCCCAGAGGTCAGGTGAGAGGGAGCCCTGCCCACAGACAGGCCCAGAGGTCAGGTGAGAGGGAGCCCCGCCCACAGACAGGCCCAGAGGTCAGGTGAGAGGGAGCCCCGCCCACAGACAGGCCCAGAGGTCAGGTGAGAGGGAGCCCCACCCACAGACTGGGCCCAGAGGTCAGGTGAGAGGGAGCCCCGCCCACAGACTGGGCCCAGAGGTCAGGTGAGAGGGAGCCCCGCCCACAGACTGGGCCCAGAGGTCAGGTGAGGGGGAGCCCCGCCCACAGACTGGCCCAGAGGTCAGGTGAGAGGGAGCCCTGTCCACAGACAGGCCCAGAGGTCAGGTGAGAGGGAGCCCTGCCCACAGATGGGCCCAGAGGTCAGGTGAGAGGGAGCCCCGCCCACAGACGGGCCCAGAGGTCAGGTGAGAGGGAGCCCCGCCCACAGACGGGCCCAGTGGGTGCTGAGGCCGTGGAGTTGGGGTGAAGGGGCCTCAGGAGCCAGAGCAGTCCATGGCTCTTCTGTTTCACAGAGAGGAACAGAGCAGGTCAGGGGTGTGGGACAGATGTCTGTGTCCCCTACTCCTGGCCGACACGTACCCAGCACCAGGAATGTGTCCACGAGGAGGAGGTGCCAGCTGGGCTGAGTGGCATCTATTCTGGTCAGCGCCTGACCCACTGCCAGGAGGCCCTGGGTGTCCTCGTCCCCAAGGGAGACCCGCATGTCCAGAGTCTGGCTCAGGAGGGCCCGGCAGCGGGAGTGGAGGCCCTGGGTAAGTAGCACCCGAGCTTCTGGCCTCAGAGAGCGGATCTCGGGGACCACGGTCCCTGGGTCGAGTCGCAGGGCAGAGATAACGTCGTCGACGGCGTCCTGTAAGGGGAGAGGGCAGCCTGGCTCAGGAGTCATCCCAGCCGGGAGGGACATCCCTGTTCTTGGGCCTCGGGTCCTCTCCCGGGGTCCTACAGGGTCTGCCCGTCCAGCTCACTGCCCTTCCTGCTGTCCGTGGCTGCAGCCTCATGCGCCAGCCCAGTTTTGGTTGGGCATCTGAAGGACCCAGCTCACTGGCTTTCATCCCCCACAGTTACCAGCCCTGAGACCCCCTTTTGAGGCCAGACCCTTCACCTGCCCATCAGTCTTCCAAGTTCAGCCCCCTGACCTGCCCGAGGTCGGTGGTACCCTCTCTGGGTAGCTCCCTCCCAGCGGGTGATTCCGGAGTTGGCGGGTTTCGGGCATATGCTCCTTGGAGCCTGGGCCGTGGCACCCCAGGGGCGGAAGCCCAGTCTGGCAAGTGTCCCGGGGTTCTGGGAAGGGAGGCTTGGTGTGGGGCACAGGAAGGCTCCCCCCAGGGCCGTGGGACAGAGGTGGGCTTGGCTGGTGCCCGAGGGGCAGCAAGACACAGGTAGGAAAGCAGAGGGTTGGGCTTGCTGTTCAGATGTAGGCCTCCCTGCCCAGGGCCAGAAGGACAGGAGGCCAGGCGGAGGCCAGGCCTTGTGGGAGGGCCTTGACGAGTAGATGGTAAGCCACCTGCTCCTGTCCTGGCCGGCAGTGGGTGCCGCAGTCTGGCTGGGCACAATTCAGGAGCACTTGTCAAAAGAAATGAACCTTATTTTTAAAACCACACACGCTAAACCACACAGCTCTTTAGGAAAACCTTCAGAGCCCAACTGCCACCACCGGCTTCCCACAAGCCTCTAAACCTCCCCTACTCCTCCTGCTCTTGAGGCTGATTGGCTGGGTTGCGTGGGCAGAGCCAAAAAAGTCCCCCAATGAGCAGCTCCATGGTCTGAAAGGGCGGGGAAACAGCCCAATGAGCATCACCGCAGAGGAGCCAATCAGTTGGCAGCTAGAAGTTTGCTGGGGCTGCTGTGAGCCAATCATCAGCTGGCAGCTGGAAGTTTGCTGGGGCCCCTTTGGCTGTGGCTCTCAACATCTCCCCCTCTCTGTTTAAACAACAAGCATGTGGCTTAGGGACCGTGCCTGCCTTAGGTTGTCCAATACTACATATGGTCCCTACCCACTATAGGATGAGCTGACCTCAAGGCGTCAGCCTCCTGTCTTAGGTTGGTACCATTGCAATTGGATCTTACCCGTCACTGACTACTGGTCCAGCATACAGCCACACCTGTGGATAGGTCTTTGTACCAGTGGGGGGGGGTGTGAGGTTCTTTGCCTCACCTCTGTTGGCCCCCAAATTTTAGCTGAACGACCATGACAAGAAGAAGGGAGGAAGATACACCAAGCCAATTGCTGGCTCCTTTTGGAAAAACTGTACCACTGATGACACCATCAGCAAAAATACCCCAACACTACCACAAGTCGCTGCACCAACAGATAGTTCACAATGCATACAAGTGAGTTCACAATGCATACAAGTGATACATAGTCCAGGCAGGTTCTGCAAGCAGTTCAGTGATGGCTCCTTTTGGAAAAATTGTACCACCGATGACACCATTAGCATAAATACCCCAACACTACCTTATAAAGTTTTCCATGCCCTAACTGCACCTACAGCAATTTGTATGTGTACGCCAGGATCATATGCAATTTGTTGCTGCTGATCCTCATAAGGTCCCTTTCCTAACAGCATATCTAGATTTCTCTGAGGATAACCAGCTGCTGCATTTTGCCTAGCCGATTCCTTGCAAAATTCCTCATTGGCAACCTTCCATAACAGGTATTGTCCTCCATTTAGCACAGCTTTACAAACATTAGCCCAATCTGCTGGCATCATGTTCAAGTTGGTAATGGATTCGACCAAGCTTACAGTGAAGGGTGCTTGAGGACCATAGGTTATTACAGCCTCTTTTAGCTGCTTCACTGTTTTGAAATTTAAAGCATGGCGAATTCGCTGCCCTCCTACCTAAAATACAGGGCATGTTAATACTTGAGATCCTGTCTCAGGATCCCAACTATCAACTGCGGGGGTTGGGGGCCTCCCAGCATATGGAGGTGGTGCTGTTGGTTGGACGCTTACGCCCTCTGGTGATAGAGTGCTGTTAGTAGCAGTCTCCTGTTGTAACTTTCCCCCTGATGGCTTTTTCTGCTCTAGTTCGAGAGACCTTCTCTTGTACTTGAATCTTTTCCTCTTTCTGACTAACTTGAGAGACCTTCTCTTTTACGTGAATCAATATGTCTTCTTCTTCCTCTACCTTTGTCTGAACTGAAGGCTTTGGACTAAGCAAACCAGATACGTTCGTCCACAATGGCAATGTGTCAACTGGCAGAGTCCCTGGGCTGTTCTTTTCTATTCTTTTTAAATCTTCACCATGATGGTGCCACTGTGATATATCTAACAGCTCCTCCTTAAAAAGCCATGGGCTACATTTTTGTATTGTATCAACGTATGCCCTGACGGCTCTTGATTTTACTGGGAAGCCTCCTTCCTCTAACAATTTACTTAACAGTCTTTCGGTTTGTTTTTTACTAATTGCTGATCCCGTATTTCTACTATAATACAACCCAACAAGATGACGCCAAACAAAACCGAGACAGAATGAAATAAAAATGGAACCACACAAAATCATTATATCAGCCTTTCTATCCTCCTGACGTGTGCATCCGTCCTTTCTCCCTATCTGTTCCTCAGACGGAAATAGTTTTTCCTCAGATGTGAGCGGTTTTTCTTCCCTCTCACCCATCTCCAGGGACAGGCAAGTTAAAACAAAAGTGAAGCAAAACAAAAGAGGAAACTTAAAATGGCTCCCCTTCCTCTCGCCCTGCCCTCAGGGGCGAGCAGTTTACTTACCCTCAGTCGCTCCCCGTGTGTGCGGCCACCAAATGCCGCAGTCTGGCTGGGCACGATTCAGGAGCCACTTGTCAAAAGAAAAGACTTTATTTTTAGAACCACACACACCACACCACACAGCTCCTCAGGAAAAACCCTCAGAGCCCAACTGCCACCACCGGCTTCCACCAGCCTCTCACCTCCACTCCTCCTGCTCTTGAGGCCGATTGGCTGGGTCGTGTGGGCGGAGCCAAAAAAGTCCCCCAATGAGCGGCTCCGTGGTCTGAAAGGGCGGGGAAACAGCCCAATGAGCATCACCGCAGAGGAGCCAATCAGCTGGCAGCTGGAAGTCTTCTGGGGCCCCTTGGGCTGTGGCTCTCAACAGTGGGGGCCTGGGCCATCTTCCTGGGGTCTTTCCCTGGTTGCCCTGTCTGGGGCCTCTGTGTCCCCTCCTGATCTGTGGGGTTAGCTGAGTATTTTCAGTATTCCATTTTTGTCCCTCTGTTGACCTCGGGGCTGTGTCCTTGTCCTGTTGTGGGCATTCACTCTGCGGATCCCACGTCCTCAAGGCGCTCCGCAGGCAGCGAGCCACGAAGGTGAGTCCCCTCCCCTGCCACGCTGCTGACCTCCCGCACAGTGCGTCCACGTGTAGGCGCTCTTGGTGGCGGCTTCTGGTGCTCCTGGGACAGGCTTCGGGATGGGGTCCCCTTCTGCACCCCGAGTGCTGTTTCTTTTTCTTTTCCTTACGATACTCTGGAGAGTTGGTCACAAACGTGTCCCAGGCCACAGGGGAATGGAGGGGCGACGTTCAGCCTTTCAGGATTCAGGCAGGGAGCGGAGGAGGTCACCATGAGTCCAGGGTCTTGGTGGGCACGTTCCCGGGAGGGGGTCCCTGTACCTGGGCGGCGTTCCTGGAGGGGCCATGCCCCTCGGGGTCCCTCGTCCAGGGAGACTCCCCACTGGGGGCCCTTGGGAGACCTCATACCAGGAGGGGCCCGTCATGCCCCTTGGCCCGTAGGTGGTGGGGTACCCCACGGCCTGGTGGGTACCGGGTTGGAGCCCCGCAATCCTGGCAGTGGCTGCAACAGTGCCTCTTCCCTGCAGGGCTGTCACCCGTCGGGATGGCCCACCCACCCCACGGACCCACGGATGGGTGCGCAAGACCTGCCAGAGCCTGAGCGTGGGGACACGGCGGACTCTCTCCAGCAGGTGGCACTCAGCAGTGCGGTACCTGGGAAGAGGTCCCCTGTTGTGGTGGAGATTAGGCTCCGCCCCGCGGCAGCGCCAGTCCAAGGTCCTTCCCTGCTGGGGATTGGAGCTCTAAGGCGCCATCTTCCTGAGCCATCACAGTCAGAGGATCCCATTCATCTGCTTGTCCAAAGGGTACCGATGAGGACCACCCCGCGGGCGCCTCCTCCTGCAGTGGGCGAGCTGCGGGCCTCAGGGGTGGTTCCGAGGGCTCTGGCTCCCGCGGGATTCGCCTCCTCAGGGGCTGGACGCCACCAACTGGGGCTCCTTTCCCTGCAGCCGCTCCTGAGCTGCTGCCTCTTCCTTTGCCTTCGGAAAGGACCTCTCTGTCTCGAGGTCCCCGTCCCTGCTCCTTGGGAGCGTGTGTCCGCCCCTCTCTCCGCTCCTCTGGGAGTCCAGGGTGGAGCCGGCTTGGTCGTAGCCTCAGAGCCCCTGGAGCACCCCTTCTAGACACAGCCTCCCCGCTGGGCCTCAGGGGCTCTCCTCACTGGCCCTTCTTTGGAGGCCTCCCACTGCCCTTAAGCCAGGCTCGTGGGGCCTTGGGCTCGCTGCTCTGGGCACCTGCCGTGCCTTCCAAGCCCGGAGCCGCCCAGGGCCTGTTTCTGCTGAGCAGCGCTTTCCTGGTCGCATCACACTTTCCTGGGTCTCTGCGGCCCGTGCTCTTGACCTGTGCTCTGGGGCTGGGCGGTGCTGGTTCTGTTCTGGTGGACATTTCCGTCACCCGGGGAGGGGCCATTATGGTCTGGCCAGGTGTGGCTTTGCTCTTGGGTAGAGCAGGCTGACTCCAGCATCCCCAGCCCTGCCTGGCCCTGGCCACGACTCAGCTGTGGGCCCAGCGCAGGTGACCTCTGCTTCTGCCGTGCTCTGGGCGTGTGCAGTGCAGGCCTCACGCAGCATCCCTGCAGACTGAGGAGGACTCCTGGCCCGGCCCCTGCTCAGTCCTTCCTCTTGTTTCTGTCCCCATGACTATGCCTACTGCAGGGACTCCCAGGAGTGCCTCCCTCAGGGCCTCGTCTCTGGCTGGCTTCCTGCACTGAGTGCCCCGTCCTCAAGCCTCATCTGCTGCAGTGTGTGTCAGAATCCCCTTCCTTTTTTTGGGCTGAATAATATTCCCCCCAAGTGGTGGACTGTTCTGCTTTTCCGTTCCTCCATCAGTGGCCACCAGGGCTCTCCGTGAGGCGTGATGCTCCAGCGTCAGGCCCAATGGTCTTCTTTCTGGTGGCCCAGCCATTGAGCACTCCTGCCAACAGTTCCACAAGGCTAGTTTCCCCAACCACACCTGTCACTTCAGAGTCTTGACTGTTACACTCCTGACGGGTGCATGGTGGCATCCCTTAGCTTAGTGAGCGTTTCCTTGAGGACGGTGACGCTGGATGTCTTTTCCTGGGCTTCTTGGCCTCTGGGCAGTTCCGTTCAAGCCCTTGGCCCCTGTGAGCTGGGCTGCTGGGTGCGTCGGTGGCAGGCCTGGCCGGGGGTGGCCTGGTGACCTGCTCGTAGGCTTGGTCCCTTGATGCACGACGGGGCTCAGGATTCCTGAAGTCTCATTGGTCTACTTTTTCCTTTGTTGCCTGGTTTGGTGTCAGTCTAAGAAACTGGCCAAATCTAAAGTCGTGCAGCATTTCCCGTGAGTCCTTCTAACAGGTCTGAAGTCTGAGGTCTTATGGTTAGTTGTTGTTGTTGTTGTTGTTGTTTTTTCCATCCTGGGATTGAACCCAGGGGCACTTTATCACTGAGCTGCAGCCTCAGCCCTTTTTATTTACTTAATTTTTTGAGACAGGGTCTTGATAAATCGCTGCGGCTGGCCTCAAATTTGCCGTCCTCCTGCCTCGGCCTCCTGGATTGCTGGGGTGACAGGCATGACTACATCTGGACTTCTTATCCATTTTGAGTTACTTTTTGCGTGTGGAGTGAGATGAGGCTCCAGGTGCATTTTATGTGGATGCAGGCCCCCAGCATCGTGTATTGAGAATAGTTTTCTCCCCCGCTGGTCTTGGCTTGCCGAAAGTTGCCTGCCCACACGGGTGGAGGGTTATTTCTGGGCTCTCGTTCCGCCGGGCCCTGCAGACACAGGGGCCTCGTGCCAGCAGCACACTGCGATGCTCACCGTGACTGAGAGGGCAGGGTCTAAGGCCCCAGCTTTGTTCTTTTTCTAGACTGTTTTGCCTATTTGGAGTCCCTTGAGGCTCCATATGAATTAATTCTGCGGGGAGTTTTTCTATTTCCATAAAAAACCATTTTTTTAAATACACATTTTTAGTTGTAGATGGACACGATTATTTTTTTAAGTCCCGGGGATTGAACTCAGGGGCAGTAAACAACTGAGCCACGTCCCCAGCCCTATTTTGTACTGTATTTATTTAGAGACAGGGTCTTACTGAGTTGCCTAGTGCCTTGCTTTTGCCGAGGCTGGCTTTGGACTCGCGATCCTCCTGACTCAGCCTCCTGAGCTGCTGGGATAATAGGCGTGGTCACCGCACCTGGCAACATAAGATCTTTATGTATTTATTTTTGTGGTGCAGAGAATTGAACCCAGTGCCTCACTGAGCGAGGCAAGCGCTCCACCACGGAGCCCCGCCCAAGTCCCTCGTGGGGATTTTGGTAGGGACTGCACCGAGTCTGCATTGAGCGCTCCTGCCTACAGGGAGACCCAGACACGGTGACAACGTGAAACACTCTATCTGTCAGTTTCTTTGGGCCATGCCTCCTAGTCGCCCCCCTATGCATCCTTGACTTCCTGGGGGTTAACCTAGATATTTGGTCATCGGACGCTCTTGTCATTGAGACGCTTTCTGAATGTCCTCTCAGGTTGTGGTCGTGAGTGCGAATCACTCTGGGGTCCGTGGGTGCCCCTGGTGGCCTGCCACTCTCCTGGATCTGTGACTGCCGGTAGATTCTGGGGGACTCCTCCCTCCCGGCAGCTGACCTGAGTGTCAGCGCTGGGCGGGGTGGAGGTGGCCTTGCTGCCGCTCACCCTGAGGAGAGCCTTCCGCCTGACCGTCTGGTGAGACGTCTGCCGTGGGCTCCCACACGCGCTCTCGTCACGCCGAGGTCCTTCCTTCCACCCTGCTCTGCGGGGAGTTCTCAACAGAAGCGGCTGGATCCGTCCTGTGCTGCTCCTGCTCTGTGGTCACCACCTGCTTCCTGTGCTCTGCAATGCGGGGACCCTGGCGGGGACGGCATGTTGGACCGCCTCACGTGCCGAGGACCCATCCCACCTCCTGGCGCACGGCCACTGGTGTCCGTCAGGGCCCTCCTCAGGTTTTCCCGGACTGTCGGCCTGGTCTTGGGGTCGGGTGTCGCTGGCCTCTGGGTGACTTAGGAACTTCTCCCTCTTCTTTGCTTTTTGTTGTTGAGTCTCTGACTGTTTGGAGACTCCCCCGGGGCCGCGCAGGTCCAGGGCCTTGCACACTCGTCCGGCGACCAGCACAGCCTTGTCAGTGGCCCTGAGTGTCCCTAGGCTTTTCTTCCCGAGCCTCTTGCTTTGTCCACCTGCTTGTCAGCTGTCCTGCTGAGCTGTTCCTCCCTGTGTTCCTCTCCTGTAGGACGGGTGTTCATGACCCACCTCATGCTGGGCTTAGAGATCCGAATTCTCTCTCTCTCTCTCTCTCTCTCTCTCGTACCAGGGATTGAACCCAAGGGCTCTTAACCACTGAGCCGAATCCCCAGCCCTTTAATTTTTTTATTTTTATTTGAGACAGGGCCTTGCTAAGCTGCTGAGCCTGGCCCTGAACGTGCCACCCTCTTGAGTCACTGGGACTTTTAAGTCCATCCAGCTAATGGTCTGTCCGCTTTGACTTTTCCGAGGGGTTCGACTTTGGGTTTCATGAATTTTCTCTACTGTTTTTCTAGTCTTGTCTTTATCTCCAACCTTACTCCTTTCTTTCTTTCTGCCTGCTTTGGGTTCAGTAGTTCCCTAAATCGTTGGATTGGTGACTTGGGATCTTTGTCTTGTAATGTGCACGGCTGTGGCCGTGAACGTCCCTTGGTCCTGCCTGCGTTGTCCCGTGCGTCTGGTGCGCTGTGATTTAACCTCCATCCATCCCCAAGTGCTGCCTGAGCCCTGGTGATTCCTTAGCAACCCACTTCTACGGAGAGCAAACTGGGCGCGAGAGGCCGAGTGATCGGCCTGAGGCTGCCCTCCGACCCTGGACCCAACACCCCTGCCCAGGAGCAGACCCCAGAGGGTGCCCTTCCGCACACACAGGGAGTGTGCAAACAGAGTGTCCACAAAGCAACAAGCAGAAACTGTCTTCGAGGACACAGGCTGCTGTGACCCAGACCTCTCCTCCTGTCCGCCTGGCTCCCAACATTTTACCCTGAATTGGAGCAGTTTCTGCAGAGGGTCTTAAGTATATCATTTCTCTCCTAAAAAGCAGGTAATTTAGGTCAGATCAAAGTTCCAAGGGCTCTGCTGGCCGAACCCACGGCAGACAGGACGTACTCCTTCTGCACCCGTCCTGTGAATCCTTTTTAACACGGGGCTCTGTGCAGCAGACCGTGCAGTGGAGGGGACCCTCGTGGCCTACGTCCCTGTAGAGGGACACCTGCAGCCATTAAGGAACATTTTAAGCTGGGGAGGCCCCATCAACCCTTAGGGCTTGGGTGTCCGTGCAGGAGTCGTGGAAGAGTGGGGCTCCTGGAGGTGGCCCTGTGGGTGCGGCTCCTGCGGCCTGCAGTGCAGGTGAGGAGGAGGGGGTTCTGATGGCACGTCACGGCTCGTGACACCTGGCCCTGCTCGCACTCCTTGGGTGCAGGAGGAAGGCACTGCCCTGGCCTCCCTGCCCCACCTGCCCAGCCCCAGAGGGGAGAGTGGCCTGGCACCTGCAGCTGGTCCAGGGCCAGGTACACGAGGGCCCGTCCACACAGAGCCTGCACATTCCCCGGCTTGGCCCGCAGCACGGAGTTGAAGTCGAACACAGCAGTCTTCTTCTGGCCCAGGAGCCCGTAGCAGCGGGCTCGGACGAGTAGGGACTCACTGGCCTCCGTCCCTGTAGGAAGTGGGCATGGTTAGGACATGGCTGTGGCTGGCCACTTGTCCAGTGTCCCTCCTGGTGCCCAGACTGGGGGGTCCACAGTGGGGAGCTCACACCCCACTGGGCAGCAGGGCCGGGCAGGTCACGGGCAGCAGGGGGAGGGAGCCCTCTAGGAGGGCGGCATCTGGGAGGACTGGTGGACACTGGGGGACCTTGAAGAGGCAGGGGCACTGCCCTCCCTCCGAAGTGAGGCCAGGCGAGGGGGATGGGGATTTCCGGGGTGGCTGGGGGACGTGTGAGGCTCTGCACCCGCCAGGAGGAGGAGGCCCTCCCCAGAGAGGACACCACCACCCGCTTCTGGGTGTCTGTTCAGCGCCAGATGCAGGGGAGAGCGACCTGAGGCTGCTCTCAGCCTGTCCCTTCCCGGCCGTCACAGGCGCCTCACGCAGCCTTGCTGGCACCTGCTCGAGGGCAGGTGGAAGCCCCTGCAGTCTGACCGTGGGTCTGACCAGCGCCCTGCACCCAGGAGCCTGCCGTGAGCCTGAGAGAGACCCTCCCTCCTCTGAGCCTCGCGCCCCACACAGCACCGAACACCCCACTCTAAGACGCACGGGGCCGGGCCCTTACCTGGGGCCAAAGCAGGGCAGCAGCCTCCCTGTGCCCAGCCCCCGGTGGCAGCTCGGCCTGCCTGGAGACTGCGTGGGCACCTGAAGCCTCAGGCACTATTTCTGGGAGGTCTGAGGGGAGCCAACATCTCGGGTCCCCTCACTGGAGGGAGAGGAGGAGCTGGGAAAGGGTCTGTTCGTCCCGGGGCCGAGACAGCATGGACAGCAGCCCAGGAGCCAGGCAGGGCACAGCTCAGGCCCCAGCTGGCCCAGACCCTTCCTGGGCCGTGGCATGCTCTCCTGGACCTCCAGTGCCTCAGTGAGTGGCCCCACTGTCCATCCCACAGGGGCTCCCAGGGCCCATGGACCTGGGAAGCCAGCTGTCCTCAGCCCCGTGCCTCCATGTAGCTGGCACAGGATTGGACCCTGGGCAGGAGGGGTCCTCCTACCCGCAGCAAAGATGGCCAGAGAGAGGTAGGCGATGGCCTCCCTGGTGTGGGCCTCCCTGTCCACCCCGCTGGGCTTCGCTCGCAGGATGCTCAGGGCCCGTGCGTGGCAGTGGCTTTGCAGCAGCAGCCGGTCCTCGTGGCGAAAGACGTCCAGGGTGGGCTGCAGGCAGGCTGTGTCCCCAGAGTGGACCACCTTCTTCACCAGCTGCTGGGGCCCGAGAGAGTCGCTGCCACCACCTCCTGCCTCTGGCTCCTGCTCACTGCCCCCTGGCCAGCACGCCCTGCCCACCGGCCCCGTCTCCTCCAGCCCAGGGGCCTCTCTGCCTGTCCCCCCGTCTGGTAGTGGGGGGCTCCCCGAGGCAGGGTCTGGTCCCCAGCTGGACCACAGGGCCAGGTGGGAGGAATGAGGGGGCTCCAGCTGCACTCGCAACCCGCTGTCTGCCGTGTGGCCAGGGCAGGGTGGAGCCCTCACGTCCCTGAGCCTGGACCTCCTCTGACCATGGAGGGGAGACTCACCTCCACGAGCCTCCAGGAGGGAGGCCTGACCAGGAAGGGGCTTCGAACCATAGAGGCTCAGGGAGCCATCCAAAGGTGTGGAGAAGGATCCCAGGGCCGGCCAGGCAGGGCCAGTCTGCTCTGGGCAGTGCAAGACCCCAGGCAGACAAACCTCTCCCTCCGCGGCTCTGCCTGAGGAGACCCAGTACTGCCCCCTTCTGGCCTCCGGTGCACACACTGGCCCCAGGGCAGGGTGGAAGGATAGCAAGTTCCAGGGTGTCCCTCCCTCCTACTCTCTGCCCAGGGCAAAGGGGTCAGGATTCCAACCAGCACAGGACAGAACCCGGCTGGCAGGTGTCGCCTCCTGCACTCCAGGGTTTGAAGCCCTCCTCAACATCACCAGCTGCCTCTGGCCCAAGCAGGAGCCTCCACACAGGGAGGCAGGAGAGGCTCTGCCATCCCAGGAGCTGAGGGGTCTTGGAGGCAGGCAGGCAGGGGCTGAAGGCCTGGGACCCCCCACCTCAACAGGACCATGTCCAAGCTTAGCTTGTGTGGGACCCTCGGGGAGAAGCTCAGCTGTGGTAAGTTCTAGGTCCTTCCTTCATAACCACAGCCGAAGCCAACCTGCCAGGCCTTAGGGCACCTGTTCCAGCTAATTACCAAGACAACCTGCAGGACCGGGGCGTAGATGAACAGACTGATGTCAGAGAGGTAAGAGCCTGCTGCAGGAAGCAGAGCTGGGGCTGAAAAGGTTTTCCTGCTCCAAAGTCCAGGCTGTAGGTGCTGAGCGGGGTCCACGGGAGGCCTGCTGCCCTCCGCAGAGCTATGCCCATTTCCACCTGCCCTGCAGCAGTGCACCTGAGCCTTCTCACCTGGTTGGCATCGTAAGAGAAGCCCCTACGCAGCTGTAGCAGGGCCAGCCGTGCCAGCACAGGGGTTGCCTGGGGCCTCCGGGAGAGGGCCACCAGCAGGGATTTGTGGGCATCGTCCAGGCGGCCCAGGCGGTAAAGGGCATCGGCTGCCAGGAGCTGTGAGTTCTCGTCCTCCACGTCCAGCTCCATCAGCATCGTGGCCAGCTGGTACACGCCATGGGCATCCCTGTGGAAAGAGTGGCTCAGGGTGGGCCAGCCCCTTCCCTAGGCCCCGCCCAGCTGCTCAGCAGGTTGGGCCAGCTCACAGCCCACTGTCTGCTGTGTGGCCAGGGCAGGGTGGAGCTGAGGAATGACCCTCACACCACACTGTACCCAAGTCCATGCTGCTGTTTCCAGCATGGCCCCTCAGCCCTCACCCTCCCGCTGGGTCTTCCCATCACCCCACGGGTAGGCATTTCCAGAAGGAGGAACTGAGTTCACATATCGGTCAGTAGTAGCACTGACCCTGAGTAGACCTCAGGATTTCCTTTTCTGCAAAAATGTGGGTTAACAATTTGGCCCTGCTGGGCTCAGGGGTGAGCTCTTGGCAGGTAGGATGCACTTGGGATGCTCCTGGTGTCCACATGGAAATGTCCTGAGCTTCCATTCCAGAAGAGGCCAGAGCCTGGGACTTGAGTGGACCCTCGGGAGAAGCTCAGCTGTGCTCAGTTCTAGGTCCCTTCTTCATCGGCACAGCCAAAGTCAACCTGTTGGTAACCCTTCCTCCCCACCGGCAGGTGCAAGCACACGTCAAATGAGGCCTGGAGTAGAGGCAGCAGTGATGGGCCGAGGCCCCGGTCTGGGGGGTCCTGTCTGGAGGCCCCTGTCTGGAGGCTGTTCACTTCGCTGCCTTCCCCCACCTCCCAGCGACCCACCAGAGTGCACACTGGAGCAGCCAGAGGCCGGTGCCTGCTCGGTTAGCAAGGATTGTGCAGGAAGCCCCAGGGCAGGGGTGGGGGCTGTGCCGAGTGGGCAGGGCAGGGAGCTCAGAGGTCCAGGACCCTGCCCTGGAGCTGCTCTCCACCAGGAGCTCCACTCTCACTGAAGGAGGAGACTGTGGTGGACACAGGATGTTCCCACCATGCCTTACGACCCGGGGCTGAAGGAAGGAGTACTGGCCAGTGGCCTCAGGACGCACACTGCTGCCTGGAGGCGTTTTTACCAACAAAGGACTTTCATCATCTATTGGAGCAAGAAAGTAGACTACAAACTACACACAGATGTGTTGTATATGCACAAAAAGAAACCTCTAGACAGAAATGCGGCAGCGGGCTGACACGTTGAGTTTTACTGTTTCCTTTCCATGTCTGGGTCTCTGATTTCCTAGGGACAGGAAGCCCACAGTGCAGGATGCTCACAGACTGAGACCCTAAGCTCAGATCTGGGGCTGAATCGTCCTGGATGCTCAGGGAAACCACCCAGATAGGCTGCCTGGCTTTACTCACCTGTAAACAGGAACAAACACCCTCTACCTCCCAGGAGACCCGAATGGAGTGGCAGCCCCTCTTGGGCGGGGCCAGCTCTCACCCTTCCTGTGCCCCAGGGCCGTCCATCTCAGCAGCTCTGCTCCTGCAGGAGGGCACGTCCGCAGGGCCAGGGCCACACCCGCGCAGCAGCATCCTGCGGCCTTCCTCCAGCAGCACGGTCAGCAGCAGTCCGCGCTGGTTCCAGGGCACGTAGGCCTTGGCGGTCATCAGTGCCTCCTCGGGCTGCAGCCGGCACGCAGTGACATAATCCAGCGCTCCCAGGAAGGCGCTGCCGGCCAGCGCCCGCAGCAGCCCACGGCCGCACAGCGCCCGCACACAGCCGCCAGGATGCGGAGCCCCCTGCTCCACCACCGCCTGGAAGTCCTCCTTGGCGCCGCGCGTGTCGCCCACGTGCAGCGCGCAGAAGCCACGCAGCGCCCTCACGGGCCCACTGTCCCCAGCAAGCTCTCCGGGGTGCCTGGGCCTCAGGAGGCGCTCGCACAGCGCCCGAGCGCCTGCCACGTCCCCGGCCAGCAGCAGGCACTCCGCCAGGCGGGTGCCCAGCACAGTTCGCTGCCCTGCGGGCTCCAAGCGAAGCAGGAGGCGGAGCGCGTGGGTGACCGGGACCAGCAGCTCACGTCCCGCATCCTCGCGGAGCTGGGGGCGACTCCGGACAGCCTCCTGGAAGTGGGCGAAGCCCAAGTCCACGGTCTCCTGAGCCTGGACTCGGATGCGTTCTTGGTCTGTGGCTGAGAGCACCGCCTGGAGTTGCCTCCGCGCCGCGGACGGGCTCTCGCGGAAGGCCTGGTACAGGTCCTGCAGCACGTCGTGGGTTCGGCCACCCAGAAAGAAGGCCGCCGCTGCGCGCGTGACCAGCAGAGCTGCCCGGCGCTCATCTGGAGAGAAACCGAAGCGCCCGTTTGGAGGAGCTCCCGCCGCAGCAGCCCCTTACCGCGCAGCGTTGGACCCTCGCTCCAAGTACTTTTCTGCTTCGGGCGTCTCCCTGCAGGCTCCCAGGAGCCCAGGGCGTGGCACTGCCAGACCAGCCCGGCAGGAGGCGCCCAAGAGCCACAGCAACCAGCAGGACGGGAACCCAGCCACAGCCAGGAAGGTCATACACAGGAGAATGAGCCCTGGGGCTCTGCCACAGCTCCATTCCCAGTCCCTTTGGTTTCTGAGACAGAATCTGGCCAAGTTGCTGAGGCCGGCCTGGAACTTAGGATCCTCTTGCCTCAGCCACCCGGTCCCTGGGACTCCCCTGACATCTGAGTGAAGGAGTTAGGACTGAATGTCCTCTTTAGGGACTGGCGACCTCCTCACCTGCGGGTCAGCACTGGCCTTCAGGCTCTGACCACGGTGGCCACTGTGTCCTGCCTTCTCGGGCCCCTTGGGACTGGATACTCCCTGTATGAAGCCCATCTCCCCCAGGTGCAGGAGAGAGGCGATGGCACCCAGAGACCCGGAGCAGGCAGACTGGGGCCACTGACCGACTCTGGCCAGGTCTCAGGTTCCTTCCCTGCCCTGTGAGGTGGGGCTCATCTCTGGGTCACTTTCCATCACTGTCCCCAAAATACTTGAGAAGAATAACTTCAGGGAGGACAGACTCATTTCAGCTCCAGTTTTGGAGGTTTCAGTCTCATGATCGGTCGACCCCATTGCTGTGACCCGAGGCAGGGGGGCACATCATGGTGGGGCAGGTAAAGCCCCAGGGCGTGTCCCCAGTGACCAGCACCCTCCAGCCACGTCCCTCCTGCCTTCCACTGCTACCTCCTCCCAGGAGTCCGTTCAGCTCTCAAGGGATGACGCACCGTTGAGGTCGGAGCCCACCATCCAACCCCAAAGCCCAGCTCTGTACCTCACTGCACTGGGGACCAAGCCTTTGACACACTGAGCTTTTGGGGACATTCAGATCCAGCCCATAACAGATGATAAGGCCCACACTCCATCCCTGTGTCCAGACGGGGATCATTACCATCCATACTCACAGGGCTGAGGTTTAACTCAGGGTTAGCATGACCAAGAAAAAAGCATCTTGCACCCCAAGACTGGCTAACCAACAGCAGGGTCACCCTGTCCAGTTCTGGTGCCAAAGCAAAGGAAATGGGGCCTTTCCTGTTGGTCACTGATGCTTGAACTAAAGCAACTCTAGCCCTGATTTCTGCCATAGTTCATGGACCTAGGACGTTGCGGCTGGAGAGAGCCCTGGGGGCTGAGGAGAGTAGTTGTTTCTTACCCACATGGTAGTGTGCCTCTCCCCTCCAAGGCTCCAGTTATACCCCGCAGCCTTCTGTATACCATCTTGTAGGTCACTGAGGCTCTGCTCACTTTTCTTCTGTTTTGTCAGATGATTTATAGTCTGTCTTGGATTGTGCTGACCCTTCTATTCCATTATGCTATGATTTTTCTTTTCAGTTATTGCATTTTTCAATTCTAAAATTTCTATTTCTCTCTTCTCCTCTTTTCTCTTTTTGTCTCCTCTCCTCTCCTGTTGTTTGAGCCAGGATCTCATTATGTTGCCCAGGCTGGCCTCAAACTCCCAGTTATAGAGATGCTGGATTTAGTTATGTTCTTCTGAAGGGGTTGGATTATTTTTAGCAACAGGTTGGGTTCAGACTTCAAATTGTACCTCCTCCTCTCTGACCTGACGTCTCTGCTTTTTCAGACGACCTCATCTTCCCCATGAATGGTATGTCAATGGTCAGCCGAGGACTTCAGTGGATCGAATGGACACATTTTGGATCTTGCCGGCTTCTGTGGCTCCGTCTCGGGAGTTTCCTGCAGTCCCCTTTTCCCAGCTCTGAACTCTGTCCCTGGTCATCTCAGACCAATCAAACTGCAGCCTGCACGGGCCAAGGAGCCCTGAAACAGAAAGCCGCAGCGTGTGCGTCCCCCGGCTCACCTCGTCCTCCAGGGTCAGCCGGCTCCGGCCGCACCTTCCAACGGTTGCCTTGGATGTTCTGCCGTGGTCATCTGTGAGGCACGTGTGCCCGGAAGCCACTCCACGTGACTGGAAGCAGATTCTGCTGCAGCCGTAACAGTTTTTATGATCTGTCGGTTGTTGTTCATTTTCCTGATGACTCGTGAGACTCACTGATTAATCCCCTGATCTGGAGGCAGGAGGCTGCTTCTCGCTGTTCCGTCTGCTTTGGTCTCATCACTGTGAGGTGCCTGCTCTGCATGTATTGTCCGCCATCTGTGTTCTCCCTTCGGGGAAGGCCTGTGCAGCTCTTGTTGGGTCTTTCTGGTGGACAGGTAGGCGTCCTCCACATCCTCTGCATGCCGAACCTTTGCCCATCGTCTGCTTGGAAAGCCACAAGCCTCTCTGTGGCTTGTCCTTCCATTTTCAAAACAAAAGTTTCCAGTTTTTAATTTAATTAAATTTATCCGATTTTTCTTTACCATTTCCACTTTTTGTGTGTCCAAAGAAACCCAGCTGTTCACAGAGCTCTTGTTTATATCCTCTGACATTTTCTTTTAGAAACTGAGATTTAGCGATTGATATGATCCACCTAGAATTCATTTTTTTTTTGCACAGGACAAGGCTAGTCACCCTGATTGGATTGGAACACTTGGGTACTTGTATCAAAACGCCCCAAACCTCATAAACTTGGACAATTACGATGTCCAAAGGGAAGGCCTTGACTCAGTGAGAAGTTTTATCAGTTTTAAGCACTATTACCTAGCGACCCCCAAACTTGGCAGCTGAAAACAATAAGCAGATTTCCCCCTGGTTGTACTGGGGATTGAACCTGGAGCATTTTACCACTGAGCTACACCCCTATCCTTTAACTTTTTCTTTTATTTCAAGACAGGGCCTTGCTAGGTTGCCCAGGTTGAACTTGTGATCCTCCTGCCTCAGGCTCCTGAGTTTCTGGAATCATAGGCCTAGCTACTGCACTTGGCTTAAAACAACAGCTGTTTTTATTGGCACATGGTTCTTTTTAAATTTGAGCTGCTGATGTGGGCAGTTCTTCTGTTGGTCTTACCTGGGGTCACTCACATGACTATATCCATCTGTTGTCAGGACTGAGTGGGAGGGTCTAAGTGGGCCTTTCTCACATATCTGTGTGCTGATCCTCTGTCCCCTCTTAGGCCCAAGTGTCCCCACCCTGTGGCACTCTGGAAGGTGGCAGAACCTTTAAGAAATGGGGCCCCATCGGAAGCAGCTGAGAGAGCCCCCTCACTGCCCCTGAGGCGTCTGTGTTGGAGAGGCCGACCCCCTGCCCTGGGCGACTTGGGCCTGCGGTTCCTGGGAGCCCCCTGGCAGACGTGGCCCTGCTCTTGGAAGCCTGCCCTGGGCGGGGCTGGGTGTTGCCTGCTCACACATTCCCAGAGGCTGTAGCTACCGCCCTGTGCCTGTCCATGTGCGACGGCCCAGGGGGGAGCCCCCTCCATCCTGGGGTGGCCGGTGCCCCCCATTCACTCATCAGCCATTGCGAGCTGTGCTCTGGGTGCCGAGGCCCTACTCCCCCAGAGGCCCAGGACTCTTTACTGACTATTTTCTGATAACTTACAGTGGAGGGTTCCAGAAATAACTTTTCTTTCACTTTTCTGTTCTTTCCACCTGGTTCTTCCCCACGCTCCTTGTGGAGGTCACCAGTAGCCTTGGCACTGTGCACTCTCTGTCTTGGAAATGTCCTTGTTTGCAAGGCCAATCAGTCACAAACAAACCTCAAATGATGAGCCACAATGAACCATTTCTCTTTGTAGGTGCACGATCTCAGCTGTTTAGTGATAGTAACAGAAAGCTGGCTAATACACTGAGAATGTCTAGAACTTATGACACCCATTTCCTACCTGCTCCTCCCCTCCTCTCCCTGGTCCAGCTTTCAACAAACTCCTAAATGATTCTTGGCTCTCCTGCTCCACTCCTCTCTCTCCATCATTAAATCTGTCCATAGTCTTGTTTCTAAGTCAGTGATTCTCAGACCCACCACTTTGCTGCAACCTTTCTCCCTGACCTGAGATCCATCATTTCTTGCCTGAGAGCCTGGGGATGATTGTCACTGCCTCCCATTCTCCGGCCTCCCAGCCTCCTTGCCTGGACCAGCCTCCCAGTCTCCAACCTCCCAGCCTCCCAGCCTGGACCAGCCTCCCATTCTCCTACCTCCCAGCCTCTCTGCCTGGACTGGACAGTCTCCCAGTCTCCAACCTCCCAGCCTCTCTGCCTGGACTGGACAGTCTCCCAGTCTCCAACCTCCCAGCCTCTCTGCCTGGACCAGCCTCCCATTCTCCTACCTCCCAGCCTCTCTGCCTGGACCAGCCTCCCATTCTCCTACCTCCCAGCCTCTCTGCCTGGACCAGCCTCCCATTCTCTGACCTCTCAGCCTCTCTGCCTGGACCAGCCTCCCATTCTCCTACCTCCCAGCCTCCCTGCCTGGACCAGCCTCCCAGTCTCCAACCTCCCAGCCTCTATGACTGGACTGGACAGTCTCCCAGTCTCCAACCTCCCAGCCTCTCTGCCTGGACCAGCCTCCCAGTCTCCGACCTCCCAGCCTCCCTGCCTGGACCAGCCTCCCATTCTCCTACCTCCCAGCCTCCCTGCCTGGACCAGCCTCCCATTCTCCAACCTCCCAGCCTCCCTGCCTGGACCAGCCTCCCAGTCTCCCCGCAGGTTCTTCACTCTCCTTAGCTCCTATGGCACACCCCACACGACCTCCAAAGAAGCTAAACGTGCAACTCCTCTCACTCTACCTACGTTGGACACCCTTGGGTGGCTCTGAGGGCACAACCGGTCCTTCAGAGTGCAGCTGGGCCCCGTCCCCGACGGCCACGCTGGCGCCTTGTGGCGAGGTGAAGCTCTCTCTTCCCCAGGGCCTCCTCAGGCCCCTCTCAGCCCGAGGCCCCTCGTGCAGGAAGCCTGCCCTGACCACTGCCTGGAGTGACCTGTGCACTCCACTCGGTTCCTTCCTGGGTGCTCTGGAAAGCAGGTCCTGCCCGTCTTGCCCCGTGGAGTCCCAGCCCGGCCCCTCCCCCCGCCAGGCAGACTTAACCCAGGGGGCAGCATCCCTGCGGGGACCAGGACTCCCTACCTTGGGGTCTGTCCCTCGCGGGGTCCGACTGCAGGGCCCTGCTGCAGGCGGCCAGGCAGTCCTCATACCTGCCACCACGGAGCAGCGCTTCTGGTGACAGGACCTCGCTCCAGGTGCCCTCGGGGTCCAGGGCAGCCAGGAGGCCCCAGCCGTCAGCCTCTTGCTGGCCGTCGCTGACGGTGGCCCGCGGCTGTGCTGAGACATGGTCCCGCAGGGTGCTGAGCAGCGTGGGGAGGTAGGGACGCTGGTGGGTGTGGACGAAGGCCGCGGTCCGCTCTGCGCTCGAGGCGAAGGCCTGGAGATACTCGGCCACGCCGGCGCCTGCCTGCTCCCCAGACAGGACCCGGGCCAGGGCGCGGGTCAGCTGCAGCTCCAGGGCCTGCCGGGAGTGAGCGTCCAGCAGGGCAGTGCAGCGCTGGGCCACTTCCCTGTGGCGCCCATGAGCCAGCAGCCCGGCCAGGGAGTGCAGGACAGCCGCCGGGTGGTCAGGGCAGAGGGCACCGAGAAAGGCAGAGGCCAGAGCCCCGGTCAGGGAGACCACTGCCATGCCGTCCCAGAGGATGGTGGGGATTCGGCTGTCCCCACAGCACCAGGCCTCCAGGGTGGCCACCACAGGTGCTCCCCGAGCCTCGGCCAGCGCCCCTCGTAGCCTCTGCACGGCTGAGGGGGCGTGGCAGCTGAAGGCAGCCAGGTAGAAGGCCGTGGCCAGGAGGGGGTCCCCCAGGGCCAGGTGCTGGTCCCCCTTCCGGCAGAGGCCGGCCACGAGCTCCTGGGCTGACATCACACCTGGGGGCCCCCCTGGCCCATGTCCATCCTCACGGGTGCCTGTTGGAGGGGGCTGGGGTTAGCGTCCAGGCGGTGGACATCCACTGGCCCTTTGGCCACCCAAAACCAGCCTCAGGCAGCCTCCCCTGACTGGCTCACTGAGACCTCAGGGTCAGTGCACTGAAGCGCCCCTCACCAGGTGGTTTCGGGGCTGGGGTCCACCAGGGGTCCCTCCTCCACCGAGGGGGCCGACCCTGCCTGCTTGGGTCTCTCTGAAAGCACCTGCCCCTGAGGCCCCCTGGGGGGAGTCGGGTGGTCTGAGGGGACGCCCAGCTGTACCCCTGCCCCTCCCAGCAGGGCCTCAGGAAGGCCGTGCAGCCTTGGCAGCTCCCACCAGGGCCTGTGCCCTGCTCATACCTGGGTGACCTGGTGGGGCACCGTGGGGACCTGCCTGGCTTGGCCCACACCATGGGGCTTGGCTCTGAGGGTTCCAGGCCCCGGCCAGGCCCTTCCCTCCCCACTGCTGAGCTGAAGGACTCAGGGCCTGGGCCTTCGTAGTTCCCCAGGGACCACAAACAAGGACCCCACGAACCCTCCCTGGCACACGGAGACACAGGTGTGCACACTCACAGACTCACTCAGGTCCCTGTGCCCAGGCGGAGCCGGCCCTGTGCTGGGGGGCCGCGGCCCTGGCAACCCCACTCCTCCTGGCTGGGTGGAGGGCTTGGGTGGCTCCACAGCAGCCTGGTTGCTGGGTTCTGCAGAGCCTCCAGTGGACACTGCCCAGAGGCTGGCCCAGGCAGAGCCTCCTGTTGCCCTGGAGAGCGTCAACACCCTCCCTCCCGGCCTGGCGGCCCCGCCCCGCCCAGGCCGGGCCCCTCTGTGCCCTGCCTCAGGCCCTTATCCCTGGTCATCTTAGGGCAGAGAAAGGAGTCTTGGCTCAGAGGGTGGGGGGTCTTGGGGTGACAGGAAGTCGCCCCCACGAAGGGTGAAAGGCTACCCAGGGTGAACCCCACCCAACACTCAGGTCTGTACTTGCACCTCAGGACTCTGCCCTGCCACCAGGGTCTTTGCTACCCACCCGCCCCACTGCCTGCAGGGCTCATGGCCAGGGTGCTGAGGGTCTTCACTCTGGGCCGGCACATAGCCAGCTCCCTGCACCCAGCCTTCCTGCACACAGCCTTTTCTGTACCCAGTGTTCCTGCACACAGCCTTCCCGCACACAGCCTTCCCGCACCCAGCCTTCCTGCACACAGCCTTCCTGCACACAGCCTTCCCTGTACCCAGCCTTCCTGCACCCAGCCTTCCTGCACACAGCCTTCCCTGTACCCAGCCTTCCTGAACAGCCTTCCTGCACACAGCCTTCCTGCACACAGCCTTCCCTGTACCCAGCCTTCCCTGTACCCAGCCGTCCTGCACAGCCTTCCTGCACAAGCCTTCCCTGTACCCAGCCTTCCTGCACACAGCCTTCCTGCACACAGCCTTCCTGCACCCTTCCTTCCTGCACAGCCTTCCTGCACACAGCCGTCCTGCACAGCCTTCCTGCACAGCCGTCCTGCACAGCCTTCCTGCACCCTTCCTTCCTGCAGCCTTCCTGCACACAGCCTTCCTGCACCCTTCCTTCCTGCACACAGCCTTCCTGCACCCTTCCTTCCTGCACAGCTTTCCTACACACAGCCTTCCTGCACACAGCCTTCCTGCACAGCCTTCCTGCACCCTTCCTTCCTGCACAGCCTTCCTGCACAGCCTTCCTGCACCCTTCCTTCCTGCACCCTTCCTTCCTGCACCCTTCCTTCCTGCACAGCCTTCCTGCACAGCCTTCCTGCACACTTCCTTCCTGCACCCTTCCTTCCTGCACAGCCTTCCTGCACACAGCCTTCCTGCACCCTTCCTTCCTGCACCGCCTTCCTGCACCCTTCCTTCCTGCACCGCCTTCCTGCACAGCCTTCCTGCACAGCCTTCCTGAACACAGCCTTCCTGCACCGCGTTCCTGCACCGCCTTCCTGCACCCTTCCTTCCTGCACAGCCTTCCTGCACACAGCATTCCTGCACACAGCCTTCCTGCACCCTTCCTTCCTGCACCACCTTCCTGCACAGCCTTCCTGCACACAGCCTTCCTGCACCCTTCCTTCCTGCACCGCCTTCCTGCACCCTTCCTTCCTGCACCGCCTTCCTGCACCCTTCCTTCCTGCACCACCTTCCTGCACAGCCTTCCTGCACACAGCCTTCCTGCACCCTTCCTTCCTGCACTGCCTTCCTGCACCCTTCCTTCCTGCACCACCTTCCTGCACCCTTCCTTCCTGCACAGCCTTCCTGCACAGCCTTCCTGCACACAGCCTTCCTGCACCCTTCCTTCCTGCACGCAGCCTTCCCGCACCCAGCCTTCCCTGTACCCAGCCTTCCCTGTACCCAGCCTTCCTGCACAGCCTTCCTGCACAGCCTGTTTCCCTTTCATTTCCCTCCTGGCCCTGGCAGCCCTGCTGAGCTGCCTGACCTTTTTCCTGGTGAGGCCCAGACACTGGGACTAGAGTTGAGGACGGTGTGCAGTGTGGGTGCTATTTCAAGGACCCCCTTCGTGGAGCAGGAAGCGAGACACAGGTCTGAGATGCTGAGCCAGGGCAAAGGCAGCTGCTCCCTCAGGGTCATCATCCTGGGATGGACTGGTTTTGTGTCCAGTTCAGGATGCTCAGGTGCCCAGATGCCAGGCCAGTGCACTGGAGGGTTTTCTGGGGGATGAGGGCCCAGCCAGGTGCTGGCCTCTGATGTCCTTCTCAGCAGCCAACCCTCCTGAGATGTGGCCTGCTGGCCCATTGGGCCAGTGCCTCAGTGGCGAGTGGCAAAGGCAGAGGCTGGTGGAGGTCCGAGCGTGCAGGCAGGTGTGGTCAGCATGGAGATCTGCCTGTCTGGCCTGTCCTGTTCTCTGGTTCTTGACATTGATGGAGGCACTCCACAGGGAGGTGACCGTTCACGAAAAGATTTCCCATTACTTTGCTTTTGTTATTTCATTTAATTACCCTAATTAGGCGAGTGCAATAATAGAGCGGGCTGTCAGAGGGACTGCAGGAAGGCCTGGGGCGCAGAGGTGGCAGTCTACATGACAACTGCAGGCACGCTAGCCCTGATATGTCCCTGCGTCTCTGCTGGCTGGGCGAGGACTCACAGGCCCTGGCTGGATGGACTGGCCTTCTGGCTGGGTGCCCCCACTCAGAGCCCAAGGTGCCTGCTCTGTGCCGTCTGCCACACTGTGATCTGATCTCTGATTCTGCCGGGGCTGGAGGGGGCAGGGGGCCGTGGCTGTGGCTGGAGTGTCAGGGTCCTGGCTCAGGATGAGGCATGGCCGTGGCAATCCACGTTTAGTTAGTCCCTTTGGACTGAAGCACCCGCCACCAATTCTGCCCTGAGTCCAGCTGCAGGTGACTGAGAATTTGCCCTCGTGTCCTGTGTCTGCCAGAGCTGGGCTGGGACAGCATGGAGCGGTCACAGCTCACCATAGCCTCAGGGGAATCAGGAGTTCACTGCTAGGAAACACTCATTAGGCACTGGCTGAATACACTGCCACTGAACTCCTGCTGTGCTAGAACTGAGTAAGGCCAACTCTGTCCCCAAGGTCCTGTGGGAACAGTGGCTCTGGGGGTGCTTCTGGCCCAGGCCATGCCTCTGCTCTGATGGTCCTTCTGTACAGTTAGGCCTGGCCCAGGGAAGGGAGGGCAAGCAACCTGAGCTCAGTAGAAACTTCCTGTACTCAGATTGGCCCCAAGAAAAGAGCTGCTGTGGTCCCTGCGAGACACCTGGGGAGGGCCGTCCCGGTCCAGTCCTGCCTCTGGGAATCCCACGACCAGGATTCCCTTAGGTGCAAGTGGGAGTCCTGCAGTGAGGGCCGTCCGTGGAGGTAGAGGCTGGCCGTGACCCAGGATGGCCTTTTGACCTCCTTGTTTTTGCTGCTGGTGGGGTACTGGCCAGCTGGGGGCTCGGTGGAGGCCCTCTGTGGCTTCTTAGGGGCTCTTCTGTGATCTCCAGAGACAGCAAGGGGGACTGCTCCCTAGGGACTATTTACAGTCCCTTCCCCTGGCCCTTGAGAGCCCTGGAGAGACCCAGTGAACACCATCTTTCAGAAATGGCACCGCTCACTCAACTGGTGGCCAGTGGCTGTCCTTGCCCACACCCTGGCCTCCAGATACCTCTGTGCCCTGAAAGTCAAGCAGTGCCAGCCGCAGATCTGGGAGGTGGTTCTGAGCCTGCAGCCCCAGGGCAGCCCCCTGAGGTCCGGCCTCTGGGACTGCTCCTCCTGCCAAGGGGGCAGTCTGGGCCCCTCCTGATACCGAGAGCTGCCCTAGAGTGAGCTGGCCCTGTCTACTCTCACTTATGGCACACAGGAGAAGAGAGCAGGCCCACCAAGCCCTGCTCAGGCTCCTGGCAGGCCTGAGTGTCCCTCCATGATGGCTTCTCCAGGCACCAGCCTGTCTACCCAGCCGGGCCGCCCCGCAGGTACTCACCCCAGGGCAGACACACCAGTCAGCCTAATCCAAGAGAGGCGTGTCCATGAGTGCACCCAAAACCCCAGCCGGCGACCCTGGGCTTTCTCCCTTCCCACCAACCCAGGAGACAGGTGCAGCCCTGGCTCGATGTCATCCAGCCCTTCATAGTCACCTCTGCCACGTGTGCCGGGTGCACTGTGAGGCTGTGTGAGCCCACCAGGGCCTCCCGGGCTCAGGACACCCCCTGAAAGGCTCTGAGCATCCTCGCCCGGGGAGCTACCCAGACCCCTGGGGTTTACCTGGGGGAGCGCTCAGGTGCCAGGACACCTTGGGTTCAGGAAGTTTCAGCACCTCCCTCCTGCCACCTCTGAGCCTGCCACCACACAGGGGACTCGGGCTTCCGAGCAGAGCTGCGGGTTGAGCAGTCTCTTGGTGCCCGGCCTCCTCGCTGGCCTGGATCATGGGCTCCGCTTCTTGCAGAGGGCTGGGAGTGGTGCCTGCCAGGGAGCTGTCTCCTCCTGTCCCTGGGGCTCCTGTTCCACGCCTCCATCAATAATGCAGGGAGAGGAGTGTCCCTGCTGTTTCCCTGTCCCCCACCCACCTGCTGCCTCCCGCACATTCAGTCTCTATGGGTGGTGTTCCAGAGCCAGGTTGCCCCTGGGGTGGGAGAGGCCCCGGGAAGGGGAGCAGGCCTGCAGTGCTGTGTCCTGGGCGTGGGTCTGGACAGAGGGGCTTTGGGGCTCCTCTAGGCTAATGTCTCAGCTGTGGGTTCAGCAGAGTTCAGGGGCAGCTCCAGGAGGGGAGGCCGTGGCCTTCCAGGACCAGTGGGTGGGAAACCAGTCCTCTAGGTGGGGGCGGCTTTTCCCAGGACCCTCAGGGGATATTCGGCCTTGCAGTGTCCTGCCACAAGGGCCGGCCAGAGTGAGGGGCCGCCTCCACGGTGGCTTCTGCACTTCCTGTTGCTCAGTGTCCACCTGCGAGGCTTCCCCCTCCACTGTCCTTGAGGCCCATGTGCGTCCTCTGCTGCGGGGCTCCCGAGCCCCACCCTCTTCTGGCAGGCTCTCAGCCAGCCACGCAGTCCCCTTGCTGTGCCGGACCTTGCCCTGTTCCCCGCAACCTGTGCCCCAGGCCTTCGCACGGCTGGTCCTTGTGCCCCACATCCCCGGCTCCTCCTCACATCCTAGGCCACCGGCTGGGCCACCCAGCCCAGGCCCACTTATGGGATCCCCCTTGGGATGCTGGCTCAGGGGCAGGGTTGGGCTGCCCCCCAGCCAGTCTGGCAGGTAGGGCAGGAAGGAAGGAGTCGCGGGCAGCCTCTGAGATCTCGGCTCCACGAGCCGGAGATTGTGGCCCCTGGAGGAGGGCGGCGTGGAGGAGGGCATCGTGCATGAATGGGGGGGCGTCATGCGTGGAGGGGGCGTCGGACGTGGAGGGGGCGTCATGCGTGGAGGAGGGCATCGTGCATGAATGGGGGGGCGTCATGCGTGGAGGGGGCGTCGGACGTGGAAGGGGGCGTCATGCGTGGAGCGGGGCGATGTGCGTGGAGGGGGGCGTCGTGCGTGGAGGGGGCGTCGTGCGTGGAGGGGGCGTCGTGCGTGGAGGGGGTGTCGTGCGTGGAGGGGGGCAATGTGCGTGGAGGGGGCGTCGGACGTGGAGGGGGGCGTCATGCGTGGAGGAGGTCGTCGTGCATGGGGGGGCGTCTTGCGTGGAGGGGGGTCATGTGTGGAGGAGGGTATCGTGCGTGGGGGGGCGTCATGCGTGGAGGAGGTCGTCGTGCATGAGGGGCGTCATGCATGGAGGGGGGCGTCGTGCGTGGAGGAGGACGTCATGCGTGGAGGGGCGACGTGCGTGGGGGGGGCGTGGTGCGTGCTGGCGGGGCGACGTGCCTCGTTGCGTTCCCCCAAATCAGCACCTCCTGTCGTGGCCAGGCGCAGACGGAGAAGTTCCCCGAGTTGGCTGTCGCCGGCTGCCCGACTTTCTTTTCTCCCCTGAAACTCGGTGCACCAGGGGGCAGGGGAGATGGATGGCGCGGGCCCGTGCGCCCAGCCCGTATGGCTCCGAACGAAGGGCGTTTATCCGGAGGCAGCGCGGAATCATCAATCACGCAGAAAAATAACACAGCGAAATGACTTTTCAAAATGCCGTCGGTGTAATTATCATCTTGCCATTACGCTAAATGCCGCCATTTGTATCTGTGATTCTTAAGTATGCAAACAGTAATTAACGTGGTAATGAACCGGGGCCCCAGAGCCTCCCCTCCCCAAGCTAATTTGCATGTTAATTATCATTAGCGACCAGGGAAACAAGTTATAAACAGCCTAATTAGCAGCCAGATCATTTTTACAAGAAATCGCCTGCACTTTGACACTTGAGCAAGCCTGAGATGAGTGAAGTCGGGAGGGCCGCCCTCAAGGGGCGAGGGGTGGGGTGTCCCCCAGGCCGGGCCTCGGTGGTGGGGCACTGCGAGCAGGTGCCGTCCAGCCCTGGGAGGCTGTGTGCAGTCCCCTGCCCAGGCTGGGTCTCGGTGTCCATGGGAAGAGTCCAGGCTGGCTTGGGCTGCCTGGCCCCAGAAGGCCACGTCCCTGTCCAGGAAACCCATCTGACCCCTGTTGAAAGGTCAGGGAGAGGTTTTCAAGGTGGTGGTGATAGGGGAGAGGGATGGGGCTGCTCAGACTGCTGGGGTGATGGGGGTCGCAGCTGAGGAGTGGTTGGGGACGTCCAGGGCCATCTACTCGGGCTAAGCGGCTGGCCAGGCAGGCTGGCATTCACACATGAAACGGAGCTGGCAGGGCTTGCTGCAAGTGGACGAGGCGGGCCTGGGCCCCAGGAGGGCTCAGAGGGGCCTGTCCCAAGTTCATCATCAGGAAGCCTGGGCTCTCTCCTGCACAGGGAGCGCCTGGGCCAAAGGCCCGGTTCTTTGCTCTCAGGAGGTGCTGTTACCGAGCGCCGCTGTGTGCATGCGTCCCCCCGTGCCTCTTGGCAGAACGCCCTGGGAGGGGTGGAGAAAGTGGGCCGCTTCAGGCCTGCAGCCCCACTGCTGGTGATCCAGGCCTCTCCTGGTGTGGGCCTCTCTGCTCCTCCGGGATTCCCGGGTAGTTCCCACCTCAGGGCCTTGGCTCCTGCTGTCCCCTTCACAATGCCCCCCCCCCCCCCTGGTGTTACTCTCCTCCTCAGAACCCCAAACTTGCCCATTCTCCCTTCCCATCTTACCCTTGTTGGGCTGCCTGTGGCATCACAGGCTTCAGTCTCCCTGGCTGGAGTTCCGGCTCTGGAGAGCAGGGCAATTTCCACTGCCCTCTGTCTCCCCGCACAGCCAGCAGCCGGCACAGGCAAGCCCAGCAGGAGTGGTGATGTTTCCTGGGAGGACTCTGCAGGACAGATGGGCTCTGCTGAGGACTGCAGCTCTGCCCTGCAGAACACAGGTGGCCCCAGACGGCAGGGGAGCAAATGGTGAGCCCTGCCTCTTGGCACCAGCGCCACTTCCTGAAACCAAGTGGTGGGCACGACCCCTTCCTCTGTTCCGATCCCTCCACGCTCCACCCGAGGCCTGGCCTCTCCTGCTCTTTCCAGGGTCCCTGTGGGTGTGGGGATTTCACGAGGTCCCACCTCCTGCCGGGGCTGTGGGTGCTGCTGCAGGCAGTGACGTCCCCTGGGCGGGAGGAGCTGGGTGAACAAGGCCCGTCCTCTGCTGCTATTCCGAAGAAGCTGGGCACTGGGCACTGCTTGGTGTTCTGCAGATCTGGGACATTGGGGGACAACCTGGTGATATCTGGGTCTGGCCCGGAGGCTGGGGACTGAGCCGGGAAGTGTTGTGAAGCAAAGCCTCAAGGAAGTGGGCTGTGGGCAGCTCCAGGTGCCCGTCTCTGCAGGCACAATGGGGTGGCCCAGAATGGCACCTTCCAAACAGGAGCATGGCACAGGGCCGACCTCCCCCTGGCAGAGCAGGCTCCCTTCTCAGTCCCTGCACCTCCAGGCGCAGATGGAACAGCAGGGTTTTCGGGGGTGTGCAGTGGACAGTCCTTAGTCCTTTCCTGTGCTAGAACCAGCAGAAACCAGCACCCGCAGCTGGCTCGCAGCGGGGCCAGGTGGCCCTGCCTTCCCTGCCTGGCCGTGAGGGGCCCCAGGGCTGGCAGTGCAGCCCCTCCTGTGGGGGCCGCCCAAGGGGGCAGCAGGGCCAGTGGCAGAAAGGCTGGGGGCCACTCCTCTGCTGTACAGGCTGTGCCTGGCGGGGTGTGGGGAAGGGCCCTGGTCCAGGGCGGGGATCCAGAACAGAAGGGACGGCAGTCAGGAGCGGAGCCACCTGTCTCCAGGGACTAGCAGGCTTGTTGGGAAGTGGGACAGGGGCCAAGACCTGCCCAGGACGGTCACCCATCCAAACTCGACCATGTGGCCCTCGCCTCCTGGGCCCCAGGGGAAGAAGAGCAGACCTGGGGTGCCCTCCTCTGTGAGCAAGAACACTCAGGGAGCCCAGCTGTGAAGGGCCAGAGCGGACCACAGAGACCACAGGAATCCCGGACGGGACAGGTGGGGCTCAGGCTCAGGGTCCCTGCACGCGGCTCCCCCGCCAGCCTTTCCCAGAAGCTCCTTCCCAGCCCACACCTCCTCTAGACCCGGCCAGAACCTCAGCCCTCCTAGCCCCCCCAGGGGCCCTGCGCCTCCTGTCCTGGGCCTGGGGAGCTGTAGCACCGTCCCCAGCTCTGGGCAGCTGGTGTCAGCAAACATGCCCGACTCGCCCAGAGCCTGAACGCCAGCAAAGCCTGGGGTGCTGTGGTGGCCATGGGCGTTAGCTCCTGGGTTCAGCGGGTCTCTCCTGCTCCCCATGGGCTCTGATGCCTCTTCCCCTCACCTTGGCCGCCCCATGGTTCAGACCTTGCCTGGCCAGAGAGGCCCCTTCCTGATCGCTCTGCCCCTGGCTCCCATCCAGGGGGGCTGGCTTCTTGTTTTGAGGACAGCCACTGGGTCTTCTAGGCCCCCGATGCCCTGCCACAGCCGGTGACGAGCCACGTGTGTGATCAGCTGTGGGCAGTGCCTCGCCGCTTCGGCCTCCCTGGCACCAGGGCTCTGTCTGGGACCTGACTGGGCAGGAGGACTGGGCCCTGCTCCAGGGTGCTCAGGCCTGCTGGGGCAGGGGGCCCTTACAACTCCAGGAGGCCATGGAGGGGCAGCCTGGTCTCTGGGCAGAGCCCATCTCTTTAGGATGTGGCCACCTTTGCTTGGTGTTTGGAACAGGTCACCCTTCTGCAGGGCAGAATGACCGCATCTTCTGAGGCCCACCATGGACCCCAAGGGCCATGGGCTCCTTAGGAACAGGGCCTGGGACAGCTCATCTTCCCTTGGCACCCAGTGCAGGGTGTGGGCACTGGCAGGCAGCCTCCAGGGCTCCCGCTTCCCTTGCAGATGCCAGGCCTCCATCTGTCCTGATGGCTAATCACGGTGTGGTGGGCGGGTGAGTGCCCCTTCCCATCCCAGGTCTGTGGAGCCTGGGGACACACAGGCCCCTGTGACTTGTGAGCGGTCATGTGGAGCAGTGTGATCCCAGGTGGGCACAAGATGGAGGCAGGTGGCCAGAGTCAGAGAAGTGGCCACAGCGGTCAGGGAGGGGACGCTGCAGGGGCCGTGAGGATGAAGGAGGGACGCTAGGCCAAGGAACGCTGCAGACACAGGTCTCCCTGGGGCCTCCAGGAGGCTGCCCTGCCACACCTTGGCTGGGAGGGGCCACTTTTCCTCTGACCTCTGGGGCGGTAGTGACCTCTGCTGCTTTGTGACGGCACCATGGGGGACCGATGGGGGGGCATCCTGCACAGGTGCGGCTCCCTGGCTCCTATGGGCCGCACCCCCAGGCTTATTCCACTGGGTGTGTCGAGGCCACGTCCCCATGCTGCGTGGGACACTGGGTAAAGAGGCCCTGGCTCTTCTCCTGGGCACGCCCCCATGGCCTGTCCAACCTTCTCAGTGTCCTGGCCACGTCTGCAGGACTTGGGGTCCTGGCCTCGTGGCTGGGGAGCTGTGCGTCTCAGGGCTCACGTGTTCCCAACTGTAGCCAAGTTCAGAGGAGGGCGTGGGAAGTGACCGGACCCTGAGGGCTCTGCTCACCTGTGGATAATCCCCTTGATGGAGTCATAACCTGAGTGGGTCATTAGGAGGTGGCGGAGACTGTGGGAGGGGGACCTAGGGGGAGGGAGGGGGCCTTGGGGGAGAGCCCTTGGGGACTCTATCTTGTCCCTGGCCTCTTCCACTCTCTCTGCTCCCTGTCCTCCTTGAGCTGAGCAGCTTTCCGTCACCGTGCCCTGCCACCATGGTGTTCTGCCTCAGGCCCAAGCAGTGGGACCGACTGACCATGAGCTGGGACTTCTGCAGCAGGAGCCAAAATAATGTCCCCCCCCCAAGTCAGTTTTCTCAGGTATTTGTCATGGCTACGGAGGCTGACTGACACAGCAGGGTGCTCAGTGGCCACCATCTTTGTTGATCTCAGCTGTGGCCCAGCACGGAGCTCTGGTCAATACCGCCATCTTTGAATCTTTAAGAATCATCTCTTTGGTTGTGGTCAGCTCCGTGGTCCAGAAGCCACACTCTAGCCTGTGTGCAGACCTGGCTCTCTAGATGCTTTACAGGTGCTTGCCAAGAGCCTGGCCCCACCAGAGGCCTGGCCAAGGGCGTGAAGCCCACTCCTGCCTTGGGGGTGGGAACCAAAGGTGTGTCTTACGTGAGAAACCTGCTGGCCACTCGTGGGAATGAGCAGCGTCCTTCAACCTGTAGCCCAGGGTTTCTGGGCACCTTCCTTTTCTCCTGGGGTGGGCAGAGTGGCATGCCCGAGCGGTCTCCCTCCTGCAGTGTCTGACGGTGAATGCAGGGAGTAAAGCTGACCGTTCCCCAGGACTCCTCAGAACCTCCTCCCCAGGGCCTCCAGCTCTTTGGAAGGTTCTGCCCTCTCAGTTCCCCAGGCATCTGCCTATGGGATACTTGGCCTCTCGCAACCTGGAGTCCACGCTCCTGGCTTTCTGTGAGTCTTCCCCCCAAAGCCAGAGTCGCAGCGCTCTTGTGCTCTGGCACCACCCAACTTCTGACTGATGCGTTTCTCTGTATCAGTCAGCTCCTGCTGCAGTAACAAACAGGCCCAGTATCTCATTTGCTCACAACAGTTTATTTCTCGGTCTCACCCCTGGAAGGCTGTGGTTGCCCGCTGTGGGTGGAGGGTAGAGAAGCGTGGTGCCAGCCCCCGACATAGTGTGGCTGACAACAGACTGCATCTGAGGCTGTCAGCTGAGGTGAGGGATATGTCCAGGCCCCAAACCAGTCGGGTGGGAAGCCATGGCCACAGGAAGGCGTGGGGAGGGCTGGGAGGAAGCAGATCCCGGAGCCAGTCCCATGAGCTTCCGCGGGGGTTACTTGAAACGGGGGTCACTGCTGTGCAGCAGGCCTGGGAAGGCCCCAGATGTGACGAAGGGCATGTCCCCATCGCGGGCTTCTCAGGGCCTTCCGCTGACTGGTGTGCTGCCTCTGAACATGACCTGGACCAGGGCTCCTCCCGGACCCTTCACCCAGGAGGGCTCCTCACTCCAGGGACCTCCCGGCAGCTGCAGGGACTGGGCGGGGGGGATGCTCAGCTTTGGGAGGCCACTGCTTAGCGACTCCTGGTCGGTCCCGAGCTTCTGGCAGAGCTGTTTGTATGACCTAAAGCCGGGGGGAGGCGGAGTCAGCTGGGTGTCATGCTGGCCTTTGGGGGACTGTGGAGCCAGAGGACAGCTGCTTCATGTGTCCAGAGAAGCCACAGAGGCTGCATGTGTCACGCTTGCTGCAGTGACGAACAAGACCAGGGCTTCAGGGGCTCGGGCTTATTTCTGGACCGTGATGACGGCGGTGGAGGCGCCTCTGCTGGGCTGGGCTGGCCTTGCCCTGGATCTGTTTGGTTCCAGGGAACAAGGCCATCTTTGTGTCAAGGGTGGTGGATGTTCCCGGGCACTGAGTGACAACAGGACCTGAACCCACGGCGGGGCCTGTGAGACCAGCCCTTGAGATGGGGAACCGGTTACATAAAAAGCTATAAAAAGCTCAGCCATGCGGGTCGTGAGAAAGGTCACTTGGGCCCAAGTTGTCATTTCCCTGGTGAGCGACCGTCCCTGTCCCCCACCCCGAGAATGGGACTGGAGCCCAGCATCGGCCTGGCCCAGCGGTGCTGCGCGGCGTGCGTTGGCTGTCCCCCGCAGTCTCTATGTTTGGCCAGCGGCGCTGCGCGGCGTGCGTTGGCTGTCCCCCACAGTCTCTGTGTTTGGCATCGCAAGTTCCTCAGGGAAGTGGTGCCGGGCTGTTGGCAATCAGCCTCGACTCCCCTCTGGAGCTGTTCGGCAGAGGCTGCTCCAGGGGAAGCCAAGCGGCGTAGGACAACTTCACCAAGGGTGTGGACGTGGGGCTCCAAAGGGGACGTGAAGGTCTCTCTGAATTGGTCACTGTCCTGCATCAGAGCGAGGAGACGTCTTTGACTAGCCGTGGGTGGCTCTGTCTCTGAGACAAAGAAAGCACTTACCGTTTATTTATTCATTTTCACAATTAAACACACGTTCAATCGGCGCACAGCGCACAGTGGTGCAGTCGTAGAAAGCGTCTCTTTTTAAAAGTCATTCCCCCTAAGCTCCCGTTCCTCAACTCCCAGATGGTAGGTCTGAGGACAGTGACAGAGCCAGCGGGTGCTCCGTGTCCAGGAGCGGAGAGTCGGAGTCAAGGTCGCCTCTGAGCAGCTGAGAACGGGGAGGAGAAGACGCACGCGCAGGCACTCGACACACACGCGCAGGGGACACAGAGACACGACGCAGACGGAGGAACCGGGGACCACAGTGGACAGTCACACATGGGCACTCTCCTGCCACAGCATTCCAGTCTGTGCCGTCTCCTCTAGGGACACAGAGAGGCTGGAAGCAGCGGTTGCCAGTCAGAGGGAGAAAATTGAAATACAGCTTATAAAGACCAAGAATGTTTAAAGGAAAGCCGTTGCCCCCACGCCCTTAGGAAACAACGGTTGCAATTTTAAAATTAAAAAAAAAAAAAAGGACGGTAAGATTTCTGCATGTTGCTCAGCGGCTAAAGGAAGAACTGGGTCTTTCCCTTATGAGAGCTGAGTCCCCAGGTGGTGGCAGTGGGGACTCTGGGAGTGGGCTGGGCCGAGGATGCGGGGGGCAGGCAGCAGCTGCCCCTGGCTCCCTGGACTGCAGACTGTGCTGGCCTTCCCCTGCCTGTCCTCGACCCACTGGTGGAGGCCGTAGGAAAGGGTCCCCTCTGGTTAGGGCTGGGCAGGGGGAGGGCCAGGGCCTGGGACCAGGGCCTGGCAGTTGAATGCCACCAGGCGGTGGCAGTGGTGACCCTGGAGACGCAGCACTGACTTCCATGCCATTTTAAAGATTTAAATTTAAAATGACAAGGAAACCAGGTATTTGCCACAGTTGAGCTGTGAACATGCTTAATTATGCTGCGATATCAAGCAAAAATGTCTTCCTGAAGCTGTAGACATCACATGTTTATGCTCAAACGAGGCATCAATAGTCAAATGAGTTAATACCAAGTTAATAGAAGATTCAACCTTCGTGACAGGAGAGAAGCTGGGAAAGCCTGTTGGGACTCTCAGTCCTTTAGGAAATGGGGCCGATTCTCTTCACTCCCTGTGTTTGGGTCTGATTCCTTTAGTTTTGGGGTCCTTTCGGCACAGTCAGCCACAGCTGCATAACAAACCACCCGACCCCTGGCAGCTCAGAGCCACCTACGGCAAATGCCTGCCGCCATGGCCAGCCAGGCCTGCTCTTGCTTGGGACAGGACAGGCTGCGGCTGGGCGCGTCCTCCGGTTTCCAGGGGGAGGGGAGAGACTGATGTGGGACCCTCCCAGGCGGCCTTGAACGCGCCTGAGCACATTTCTGGCTGGCGGGTGTCCCTGGGTTTTGACCTCTGGGGGGCGACTCTGAGGTTTGAGTGGCCAGCCCTCTACCACCAAGTCCAGCTCCTGCTTGGGAAAGTCTCTGGGCTGTGCAGGACTGAATCTTGCCCAGCGGCTCCGCGACACTCCTGGGTGGCTGCTCCTCCAGGTTCACGTGTCGGGAGCCCCCGAGGGCCCCGGGCAGCTCTGCTTGGGTTGCCTTTTTGAATCAATTCAGCAACTGAGTCATCGATCCCGACCTCATGATGTAAAGGACTGGATTCTGATCCCCAGGAATCCTGACCCGAGGGCACCCACTAGTGAGTGTCTGCCAGCCCGCGGGGGCCCATCCCTGGGGCTGCTCCCTGGCCAAGCCCAAGCCCCAGTGGCGTCCCTGGGTTCCCAGGCGCTGGGCCAAGCTGTCCATGTGGGTCTCGTGTGCTCGCTGTCTTGCTGTGGTCTCCTTGCTGACTGGACCTCCACTCTACGGGACCAGCGCGGCCAGGGTCACTTTTCTGACCCCTCCCTCTGCAGCGTTGCAGGAGCTGCAGGCTGTGGGACACTGGGCAGTGGAGGCTGAGCCAGGGGTCACGAGGGGCTGGCCAGTGCCACCAAAGTTTATCCTGTCTGCTCATGTCCCAAAGGCAGGGACAAAATGTCAGGCCAGGGAGCTTGGGGGTGGGAGAGCAGTAGACTGGGGACTTCCCGGGGGGGGCCAGGGGGCTCACAGTCCTTGGAGAACAGAGTCAGGGCTCCGGGACCAGGGGATGCGGGGCTGAGGGCCAGGGGGACAGGAGGCCAGCATGGTGGACGGAGAGGTGGTCTCCTCACCTAGGTGGGCACGGGGCCTCCATGCCTCGGGGTCCTTCGTGATAAACTGAGGCTATGGAGGCTCCCCTGAGGCATAGGGGATGGGCTAGGCTCCCTCTAGGGTCACTTGGGGCCAGTCCAGTTCACAGTGAGTGTCCTTTAGACCCAGGTAGAGGTCAAGGCCAGACAGAGGGTTGCCTTCTGGGCCTGGTTGGCCTCACGGGTCCACCCTGTCATGATGCAGATTCACCAGCAGAGGGCGGCTGTGCTCCACACACCAACCTGCCCTGAGCTGGCCGCAGCTCCCTCCCCAAGGGTGCGTCAGGGAGGATCTGGGTGGAGGCTGTGGCCACAGGAAGGGCGCCACGCAGGGCCTGGGGTGGGCCTGGACCTGGTCTCACAGGGTCACATGAACGGGGTGGCAGGAGTGCAGGAGGGACACTAGCCTCTTTGGGCTGGGCTTGCCCTCTGAGAGTCCATGTGCAGCCCTGGAATTCTGGACATCAGAATCCCAGACCCTAGGTGGACAGGACAGACCCTGTGTGGACAGTCCCTTCCCCCACTCCGCAGCATTCTTGCTCACGCCCTCCCCCATCCCCTCCTTCCTCATGCTCCCTCCCCCACTGGCCTCCCTGCCTCCCTCTCTTGAGGTCTTGTGCTTACTTTGTGCTCACCCAGATAGCCACAGTGATGTCTGTCTCAAGATCCTTCCGGTAACCCATCTGCACTCTTTTGGTAATGTGAGGGTTGATTTTATGTCCACTTGTCTGGACCACAGGGTAGTGGGCATATTTTTTTCAAAGGTTCCTCTGTCCGGCACTCATGGATGAGATGGAGGTTGGAATCCACGCAGTGAATAGAGCAGTCTCTGTAATATGGGCGGGCCATGTGCAATCAGTTGAAGTCTGACCAGAACAAACAAGAGTGACCCTCCCCCAGATAAGAAGAGTCCACTCTGTTCTCAGAGGAGAACTGACAGTTTGGTTCTTCCTGGGCCTCTGGCCTTCTGGCCTTTTGATTGGAACTTATAGCAGTGGCTGGCCCGGGGCTCCAGCATGCAGAGGGGCACCTCACAGGACTCTCCAGCCTCACAGTCCTGTGAGCCGGCCCCTCATAATGTCCACTCACATGGTCTGCTGTCCTGGTCCCCTGGGGAGTCCTGCCTCACACCCCAGGTAAGTCCCAGGGCTCTAGTTCCGAGCTCAGGGTGCAGGACTGGGCATGCGCTCCAGGGCCAAGGCCGGCCCCGTGCTGGGCAGGGCTGGGTGGCCTCCGTTTTCCTTGCCGTTCCTAGGGTTTGTCTCTCTGTGATGGTGGGCAGATCGAATGTAACTGGTGCATCTCAGCCCAGGAGAGCAGACCTGCTGGGCCCAGCTGGTGGCCAGCAGTCTTTTGGGGTCACCCTGGGCACCCACTCTGCATGTGAGTCCAGTGCAGCCTCCCCCAGTGTCTTGTGTCCAGGTCCCTAAAGTCACCGTGGTGTGTGCTGCCCCAGGCCCAGCAGAGGTGACACTGGCCTGCCCCTCTGGGATCGGCCTTCCTGCCCTCCCAGCTCAGCCTCTATCTGAACCCCTGGGCTGGAGTCAGGTGGGGTGTCCTGGCGGGCCCTCCCTGGGGAAGGAGGGTCTCCGTGGAGGCTGTGTGTGGTCACCTGCTCCACTTGGCCCCCCTGGGCTGTGTGCTGGAGCTAGGGTCGAAGGTCAGCCTTCTAGACAGGGTCAGGAGCTGGCAGAACCTGGGGCCACCGTCTGTCAAGGGCAGGGGTGGAGGGGCTGGGGGAGAAGCCCAGCCCTGGATGGGGCCCAGCCTGGGCCACTCGCTCAGTGCCCAGGAGGGGCACACCAGGCTGGAAGGCCGAGTCGGGCCCAGGCTTGGATGTCCACACAGGGGCTCTGCCTTCAGGGCCACCTCTGCCCTCTGCAGGCTTGGGGTGGCTCCGGTCCCCATGGAACCCTGACCCTTGCTTTGGGAATAGAGCCTACAGAGGTCCCCGTTGTCTTCCAGGCTAAGGCAGCAGCAGTGGAGCTGGACAGGCCATCATGGCCCAGCAGAGGTGACACTGGCCTGCCCCTCTGGGATCGGCCTTCCTGCCCTCCCAGCTCAGCCTCTATCTGAACCCCTGGGCTGGAGTCAGGTGGGGTGTCCTGGCGGGCCCTCCCTGGGGAAGGAGGGTCTCCGTGGCCATCACGGAGGCCCCAGAGTGGGTGGCTTGAAGGGCAGACGTGCATGTCCCCCAGTCCTGGAGGCTGTGGTCCTGGGTCCAGCGCTGCAGGCTGGCTCCCCCTGAGGTCTGTCCCCTCCCTGGTTGCCCTCAGCCTCTCCCTCTGGACTTGCGGCACACTGGGTTAGGACACGGTTAGCACAAGCAAAGACCTTGTGTTGGTCAACTCTTTCACTGCTGTAACCAAAGACTCGATGAGAACAATTAGGAAATGTTTATTTGGGGGCTCACAGTTGCAGAGGTTTCAATTCATAGATGGCTGACTCTGTTCCTTGAGGTGAGTCAGAGCATCATGGTGGAAGGGAGTGGTAGGGAAAGGCGGCTGGGAACATGCACCAGGAGAGAAAGAGAGGGAGGGAGGGAGGGAGGGAAAGGGGAGGGAGGGAGGGAGAGAGAGAGGGAGGGAGGGAGGGAGAGAGGGAGGGAGGGAGGGAGGGAAAGGGGAGGGAGGGAGGGAGAGAGAGAGGGAGGGAGGGAGGGAGAGAGGGAGGGAGGGAGGGAGGGAGAAGGGAGGGAGGGAGAGAGAGAGGGAGGGAGGGAGGGAGGGAGGAAAAGGGGAGGGAGGGAGGGAGAGAGAGAGGGAGGGAGGGAGGGAGGGAGGGAGAGAGAGAGGGAGGGAAAGGAGAGGGAGGGAGGGAAAGGGGAGGGAGGGAGAGAGAGAGAGGGAGGGAGGGAGGGAGAGAGAGAGGGAGGGAAAGGAGAGGGAGGGAGGGAAAGGGGAGGGAGGGAGAGAGAGGGAGGGAGGGAGGGAGGGAGAGAGAGGGAGGGAGGGAGGGAGAGAGAGGGAGGGAGGGAGGGAGGGAGAGAGAGAGAGGGAGGGAGGGAAAGGGGAGGGAGGGAGAGAGAGGGAGGGAGGGAGGGAGGGAGAGAGAGGGAGGGAGAGAGAGAGAGGGAGGGAGGGAAAGGGGAGGGAGTGAGTGAGGGAGGGAGAAAGAGAGAGGGAGAGAGGGAGAGAGAGAGAGGGAGGGAGAGAGAGACAGAGGGGGAGAGAGAGAGAAGGAGAGCCCTCCACTCAAGAAGGACAAAATATAAAGCCCCAAGGCCCAAACCCCCAAATATAAACCCCAGGGACCCACCTCCTCCAGTCACACCCCTCCTGCATACAGTTACCATCCAGTGAATCCCTATCGGGGGATTAATGCCCTGATGGGACTGAGCTCTCGTAACCCAGTCATCTTGCCTCTAAACCTTCTTGAATAGTCTACACATGAGCTTTTGGGGACACCCCACATCCAAACCATAATATTCTTCCCCTGGCCCCCCAAAGCTCATGCCCGTCTCATAATGCAGAATATACTGAGTCCGTTTCCAAGATTTCCCATGGTCTCAGCAGTTCCAGGATGGCCCCAAAGCCCAAGTCCACAGTCTCCCTGGAGACTCAAGGCGAACCCTCAGCCTGAGCCCTTGTAAAGTCAAAAGCCATTTCCGTAGGTCCAAAAGACAGGCCAGAGCGAGCATTTCCGTTTGGAAACATAGGGGCAGAGAAAGAACAGGTGGCACTAAAGTCAGCCTGAAGTCCCTGGGCAGACAGGCCCCGCAGCGCCGCCCCAGCCTCTGCTGTTCTCTCCAGGGGACTTGTTGGGCTGTGGCCTTTCTGCCTGCTGCCCAGCGCCTCCCTCTGCTTGTTCCAATGCACTCCTTGGCTGCCCTCAGCAGGTCCCAGGTCACTGCTCTCTTCATTCAGGGTCTCCCTGCAGCTTTGGCTCCTGCTCACCTCTCCTCGTCTCCCCTCAGGGGCTGCCTGCAGGGACTCCAGTCCTGTGCACTTGGCCTGGCCTCCCAGCCTTTGACCTTGGTGGGAGCCTCCCTGACCCCTGACTTTAGCACCCTGCAGTCCTGCAGAACCAGCTCCATGCCTTGACACAGGGTCTGCTGCATCTCGAGCAGCAGCCAAACCCCAGGGACCTCGGCTGCCGCGGTCTCTTGAGATCCTGGGAGGCTGAGCTTGGGGAAACAACTTCCTAGGCCCCCCCCCTCCCCGTGCAAGCAGGGTGCCCACTGGTCTCAGAGGACTTTTTACTTTTATGCCCTTGAGTCTGAGATGAGTGTGGTCTTGCCAATTCCTGAGACACCCTCAAGCCAGCTCTCCCCTGGTGTCTGGGTAACCCCTCTGACAGCCACGTCTTCCTTAGCCACAGTTTCACTCCCAGTTTTCTGGCCAAACTGCAAGTTCTTCACATCTTTCAGCTCTGTTATCAAAATAAACTTGGCTAAAAGCTGTCAGCAATATCCACGCCACCCACTGAAAGCTGAGCTGTCATGATATTTCCTCCCCCAAATTAATTAGTCCATCACCTTTAAATTGAGCCTCTCAGAAAGTCTCAGAACGTGGGCAACACGTACACAGCTTTTTAGCCAGAACATGGTATGAGCAGCTTTTAGGTCAGTTTCCAGTGGAGTCCCACTTCTCTGTCCTTACTGTCCGCAGTCCTAGGGCACCCTGATCTTTTGAGCTCCCTCCAGAATCGCCCGTGAAGCTCCACTTGCAGGAATCTAGAGCTCTCCCAGTCTGCATTGCTAAACTTTTCCAAATTCCTCCCACAAATTCTAAAAGGCTCAAAGAGCTTCTGAGCCACATGGTCAAGCTGGTCACGGCGACCAGCCCACTTCTCCGTACCAATTTCTGTTTTAGTCAGCTGTTTCACGGCTGTGACCGAAAGTCCTGACACGAACCATCAGAGGAAGGAAAGTTGACCTGGGGGCTCACGGTTTCAGAGATCTCAGTCCACCGTGGCTTACTGGGTTGCTCCGGGCCAAAGGCGAGGCAGAGCATCATGGTGGAAGAGTGTGGCCGAGGAGAGCAGCTGGGGACATGGCACCAGGAAGCACAGAGAAGCCCTGCTCAACAGGGACAAACTCTATACCCAAGGCATGTCCAAGAGGCGCCCGTCTCCTCTACCCACACCCCACCTGCCGCGGTCACCACCCATGTCGCTCCCACCAGAGGGCCCATGCACTGGTGAGGCTAAGGCTCTCCTAACACAATCGTTTCACCTCTCAGTTTCCTTGCACTGTGTGACAGCTTTTGGGGGACACCTCAGGTGTCATACCAGACCTTGTGTTACCTTGGTGAACCCTTGGAGGACACTGTCTCCACTTGGAGTCACATGCCCAGGTGCTGGGGGTCAGGACTTCAGTATAGGAATTTGGGGGACACACAGTCAGTGCATAGCAGCAGGTCTCATGTGTTAAGCGGGGCTCCCCGTCCTGTGGGTGCCAGCAGGAGAGGCCAGGTGGGCGGTGTGGCCATCTGCCTGGGCCATCAAATGAAGGTGCCCAGGATTTCCAGCTCTACGGGGCCAGAGCCTGAGAAGTCCACCCGGACGCTGCTGCTGGGCTCAGCTCCGACTGTCCAGCTTCAGGCTGGCTCTTCCTTTGTTAGTGCCCTGTGGTTCTCTGAGGCAGTGTCCCCTGGCCAGCAGTGACCAGGGCAGCTTGTTTGGGGGAAGCAAACAGACAGTTCACGTCACAGGGCCAGTCCACGGCTGCACCTCGGGGATGTGTGACCAAAAGCTAAAATCCCATGAAGAGGAAGCACAACGGGCCAGAGGCTACTGCCGAGGAACCCGCCAGGTCCAGAGTCAAGGACGCACCCAGCACAACCCCGTGGGCCCCAGGGTCTGGCGGGCCCCTGTGGTCTCGCCCCTCACAGAGCAGGCTGGGCAGGGTCTCACGGACTCTCCTGTGACTCTGCCCTTACCCTGCAGGGCTGCTGCTTGCCCAGAGCCTGGCTACCACCCAGGGCCCTCTGTGTGGCCACCCAAACCCTGTCCTGTTGAATCAGTGACAGTTCTGAGGCCAAGTTAGGATCCACTTCTGATAGCCCAGGGCCATTAGCGCCTGGAGGGGCCCAACCTGTCAGTAGCTTTGCCTTGGGAGCTATAGAGTGACCTAAAGGAAGGGCACTTCTTGGGTCTGTGGTGGAGAGCCCGGGTCCCTTTGCTGGGTCTCTTGTCCCAAGGAGCTGTGGGTGGGCCAGGAGACAGTTCCCTGGAGACAGTTCCCCTGAGCTGAGGCTCAGAGTCCAGCTGCAAGTTCCTGCAGGAACCAGCAGAGACTGAGGGAGAAGGAGGGGTTGGGTGGCCGGAGACCCTGGCCTTGGCCGACCTGTGTCTGGCTGAGGGTAGGACAGCGAGGATGGCACCTGGCTGGAGGTCCCCTGAGCATGGACCTCCTCTGCAGTAGGTGACCTTCACGTGGTGCCTGCAGCAGGGGCCCCAGCCCAGGGCCGTCCCACCCTTCCCCCTGGCATCTGTGAAGGAGCTGGCCACGTGGTCTCCTGCTCCAACGCCATGGTATGGTGCCAACCTTGACCTGGGCACAGGGCCGGTGCTCTGCTACCCAGAAGGCTGGCCCCTGTGTCTACATGGCAGGGGACATCAGGGTCCAGACCTGGCCTCCAGATGTGTCAGGGGCCTTTGGACAGCTGACCCCAGGGCTGCCACCTGCTGAGCAGAGACCCCCAAGAAGAGCCACAGGGGCCTCTGAGCTCCCACGCCACGGCTGAGGGGGACCGGGGAAGACAGTCCTCCTTCTGCTGTCTGCCCAAGGACAGAGGGACCCGCCACCAGGAGTCTGCTGGCTCTGAAGAGCAGCAGAGGCCTCCTAGGGCCGTGCTCTGACCCTTGGTGGCCATGCTGAATGCCCAGTGAAGCTAGGCTCTCAGAGGGACCACGGTCCTCTTAGTGGAAGGAGGTCCTGTGCAGCAGTTGGGACTCACCTGGCTAAATCAGGAGGCACTGCTGCTCTGACAAGTCCAGGTGGACAGCCTGCGTTCCACCTGCAGCGCTGGCCCAGGGACCTGTTTCGGGGACGAACTCACAGATGTCCCTTGCCACAAAACGCTCTGGGAACTCTGTGGCTGTGGGAGGGAACTCCTGGAGACCTGGAACTCTTAGGGACCACGAGTTCCTGCTCGCCTGCTGCGGGTCCCCTGGGGGTCCTGCAGGGCCAGGAGGGGGGCAGGGAGGCAGGGGCTCTTGGCCCAGACTCCCGCCCACCTCTTCCTGGGGTGCTGTTCTGCAGGTGTTGGGTGAGCCCTGCTGGGAGCTCTGCCTGGGTGTTCTCTCCAGACCGACCCAGGCTTCTAGCTTCCCCCAGGCCTCCGTGGGCTCTGTCCTGCTGCCCCCGACCCCCGACGATGACGCCAACCCAGTGACATCACCCCTGTGGGTCTGGGGGCCTCTTGGGCCCTGAGCAGCTTCCTAGTGTGCGCCACGTCCCGACGGCTGGGAGGGCTGGGGGCCTGCGCTCAATGCCCTGGAAATGGGCACGGGGTGGGCCAGGGCCCATGGGCTTGCACCCAGGTTTACAGTTCTGAGGCCCTGTAGTGGACACAGTCCTGCTGCATGTTCCTGCAGAGCGGAGGGCACACGGAGGCTGCCAGGAGGGGTCACTGAGCTCACACCCAGGGTCATGGGGCTCTGACCCCAGGCCTGGGTTTCCTCCTCACAGCCTGGTGTCCTGAGAGGGTAGGAGAGGGGGTCCCCTCAAAGCCAGCTTCCTGCCACCTCCTGGACCCTGGGGGTTCCGTCCCTGGGGACCAGACGGGGCCTCTGGGCAGGGTCCTGTCCCAGGCTTGGGAGCGGCCGCCGTCACAGGGGTCTGTTTAACCAGCAACAGGTGTGACTGCGGCTCCGGCTCTGGCACGTTTTACAGCCCAGAGGACTGACGTTCTGGGCTTGGCCCCTGTCCATGTGCCTGTGTGGGGGTCCCCGCCCCGCAGTGAGGGTCTTGGCACCAGAGTTTGCCAAACACAGCCGGGCGACTGGTGGGTGGTGTGTGATCCAAGTGTGGGTCGGAATCCAAGGGCAGGAACGCGCTGTGGAGTGAGATATGCCTGAGCCTCGAAGCCATTAACTACCAGGTAACAGATTTGATTAATTTTGTGCCTGGAGGTTTTTTTTTTTCTTTTCCTCCCAAAGAATCAGAGAAAACAAAATATTTTTCTAATTAAATAAATCTACGGTGCACGCTAATGGAGCCCGTCTGTGGGCTTGTGACAGGGCAGGGGGAGAAGTGGAATAATGATTTTATTTTTTCATTAAATAGAATTATAGGCAGTTACTCAAAGCAACGCTGAGCCTAATTGAAAGAAACCCATTTCTTCTTAATTTACTTTCACGGTTTTGGATGATAAAAGAGTGTGTTCGTTGGAAAATTAAATAAAAAACACGACACAAGGAAAGGACTTTGTTTGGGTGGATTCTTCCTTCCTTCAAGCTTTAAGTGACCGTCACCAGGCGCAGGTGAGAGCAGGGATACCGGCTGTGGGTCTGCCCGGGGGTCCCTGGGGACTGGTCATGCAGCAGCAGCAGCAGCAAACCCGAGACCTCCAGGCTCCAGGCCCACAGGCACAGCCTGCCCAGGGTCCAGCGTCCATCTGGGGCCCCTGGCCTGCTCCTTCCTGAGTTGAGTGACCCTCTGGAGGGCTTTCTGCTGATCCGAATCATGGAGGGGTTGGCTGGCCCGAAGGGCAGGGCCGTCCCCCGGGTCTGTGGGTGCCATCTTGGTCCTCCCTGAGCACTCCTGGGGTCCTGCTGCTGCCTTGGTGCCTCCCACAGTCCTTCTGATCATCCCTTCCAGCTGCCCGGCCTCCACTGCTTACAGGAAGCTCTCTGCACCCAGCCCCTCTCAGGCTCATCTGCTGGACGCAGCTTGGTGTCTGTGCCTCAGCTGGCCTCGGGTTGCCATGGCCCCCACCGTCCTGTCTCTCCTCCCAAGGAGCCCGGCCGAGCATGTGCCCGTGAAGGCTGAGGACTCCCCGTGTCCAGCAGTGGTGAGCTCCTGGGTGCAGGCAGCGTCCTGTCAGGGCGCTACTGATTTACACACCTCACAGCTCCACTAATTTACTTTTGATCTTCACGTCTGGCCAGTGGGTACTGGGCGGCATGGCGCAGGAGATGGCCCAGGAACCCGGCTGCCACTGGGTCACAGGGAGCTCCCAGGCTGCCCAGTGCCCCCTGGCTCAGGGCTGCAGCAGCAGTGTTCCTTGGGTGGCATAGACGTGTGGCCAGGTAAGGGTGAGGATATTTAACTGGACTTTTTTATTTTTAGAGAATATAATGTGGAATTCAGAGTGCACAGCAAGGTTTCCACGAGGACGCGGAGAGGCGTGTGTCCCCCGAGACCAGGTGTCTCCCGCGTCTCCTCGCTGGGCTCCCAGTGACAGAGCAACAGCCCAGCCCCAGGGAGTGTCCCTCCTCCAGGTACCCACCTCCCTGCCCCTGGTGCCGTTCTAGGTAAGCGCTGGCCAGGCGGGGCACCAGCCCTGGCCCTGCCCCACAGGCTGTGTGAAATGGCTGCCCAGAAGGCCCGGCACGAGGGCCCGCAGCAGGCTCCCAGGGATCTGCAGACATTTCTGGCTGCGACTGTTCTGTGAGCTCTGACCAGGACATGAAGCCCTCTGCAGGGCTGACCCAGGCCGAGGCCGCTCTGGCTCGGAGGTTGGTCAGCCCATCACGGGGTCTCTATCTGTCCACAAGGTTGTGGCCAAGGGACCACCTCTGGGTGAGGGCACGGCCTCCTCCCCTGCAGCCTGTCAGGGCTGGGTGCCAGCGTCCACCCCTCTCTAGGCCACACACCTGGGCAGCAGACCCAGCCAGAGCAGAGGGGGCAGGAGCAGCGGCCGCCACAGCCTCCACTCCCTCCCGCAGTGGCAGGCATCGGAGTCTCCGAATGGGGTTGCTCCTGCCGGCGGGCCTGACCTCAACACCCGGGGGCACCTGTGGGGTCCTCACTCCTGGACCTGGCACCTCAGGGCCTGGGGTGCCCTTCACCAGCTGCCTCTGAGCACGGCCTCTGAGGTCTTCCCAGGCCGAGGAGTCTGCCCCGCAGGAAGGACGCTCAGGAGGTCTTACCAGGGCTGGTTCTGGACACCCACAGGCACTTATTAAACACCTGCTGTGTACCCAACCCATGCAGGACCCTGAGACCGGGGCATGGGGGGGCGTGCACACCGAGATCTGCAGGTGAAATCTGCCTCCTGTTTCCTTTCTGAGGAGAAGCTGGGGAGCTCCTGACTGCCCTTTCTTCCGCACGCTGGCCCCTGCCTGACCAACTGGCAGGCCTGCTGCGGACGGCAGGGCTCTCGCTGGGCCTGGGCTCAGCCGCCGTGGATCAGCGAGGCCCGGGGGATGTCAGGCTGTGGAGTGCGGGGAGCGGGGGCCTGATGAGGGCGGCAGCTCAGCTCAGGTGGGACCCAGGCTGTCTACTCCGCCGCCCGCCGTCCAGGGTTCCGGGTGGAAGGAGAGAGGTGGTCGGCAGTGACCCTGCCCTTTGGGTCCTCTGGTGGCAGCCCATCCCATCCTGCTGTGCTGGCCCCAGGCCTCCATGGGGGGCCGTGACCCCCGGTACTTGGCCATCATACCCACCAAGGGCTCTGGCCTGTGTGACCCTGTGGTTCCCGCCACAGAAAGGGAGAGGCCTCGTCTCAGCCAGGCCCGGTGTGGGTGCCGAGTTGGGAGCCCCCCTTTGGGGGTCTTGGGGCCGTGTCTCACGGGTACCTCCTCCCCTGGCCCCAGAGCCCCTGGGCCTTGGGAGGTGCACCCCTGCTGGCGGCCTCCGGGCCTCGCCCGGGGCCTGATGGATGGGCCACCATCCTGCAGGGCTGTGACAGATGTCCCTCTCATCCGCAGCCCTCTTTGGAATCCTCTAATGCTCCTTGAAGGTGAAGTCCCATTTTTCCCCTGTAATCACAGTATTAAACTTTAATATCCAATATTAATAAAACATACTCTCCTTAATAGAGCCGCCGAGGCTGGAGGAGCGAGGCTGAAGGTGGTCCCTTGGTGACTGCTTTAACGCTTTCCCTGCTGGGCAGGCACTGGGCCGCGGGGCAGCGCGGAGGGTGGGGCAGCACCAACAGGGGCTCCTGGCTCTGCCATGTGGGCTGTGATGGGGGTGGGGACTGTGGCCTCTGGGGCACTGGGCATGCCCTTTTCCCCTGCAGGGTAATGGGCAGGACCTGTGTTCTGGCCAAAGCACCCCTTCCAAAGGAGAGCCCAGCTGGAGAGAGGGCGACCCTCCTCTGTCCAGCCTTGCTGGGCTCGACGGCTGCCCAGCTGTGGGCTGGCCTGGGTGGCTTGTCCAAACCGGGGCAGCTGACCTGGGGCAGCTGCCTGACTGGCCGGGACGCTGGGCAAGGATAAGGCCTTCCAGGCACCAGGTGTCTCTTGGCCCACCTCCCCGTCTCCCTCTCCCTCCTGGCTTTAGCTTGGGGGTCTTTACCCTGCCTACCACGCCTTCCTGTCCTCCCATGCCATGACTGTGCCCTGGTCCAGTGTCAGTGCCATCCGTCCCCTGGAGCTGACCTGGCCCTGGCACTCCCCCTGCCTGCTATGGACGGGAGTGTGTCCATGCAGACACCCCTGCCTTGTGGCCGGGGAGTGGCCTGCTGGAGGGACAGTAGTTCCTGCTGGATGACCCCAGCTGGCCCCCAAGGTCTGGGTGTGTGAGGGCTGGGTGATGGCGGGTCTCTCCCAGGGAGCGATGGGTGCCTTGGCATCACACCTGAGACGTCAGTCACCCCTTTTGGCCCAGTCGTGGCCAGCTCCCTCGCTGGGCCTACTTAGTGTCTAGAGTTTGCATTTTTGGTGGTGATTTTGCGGTTTCCAAGGGCCTGGGGTTGGGGCTGGAGCACTGGTCCTCTGGGTGGGGCCTGGTGTGGGCCAAGATGCCCACACAGGCAGAGGAAGCTTGTCGCCGTCCCTGTGTGCCCCGTCCCCATGGGCTCAGAGCTGCAGAGGCCCACCCCAGGCTGTCACCATCCAGAATACCATCCCACCCCGTGGGCCACTTGTCACGCCCTCAAATCCAAAGAGCTTCTGCGGAGGACACTTTTACTCCCTCTAGAAGATCAGGGACAGCATGACGGGTTGCGTCACCTCTGGGGGCCAGGAGCACAGCCCTGTCCCTGCCCAGCCCTCCTGGGTGGGCCCTGGTCCATTCATCCTTGTTTTCTTCCAAATCCTGGCGTGTCCTGGACGTGGTGGGTGCATGTGGGTGCAGAGGGACTTTTGTGGGAACAGAGGGGAGGGAGGAAGAGGAGCCTTGGGGTCTGTAGGCCAGCAGATCCCTCTGAAGAATCAGAGCTTGGGCACAGCTACCCACAGCCAGGGTCAGGCGCTGTGAGCCAGCGGGGGCGGGCACTGCAGGAAGCCCTGGACATGAGGCTTTCCTGAGGGGAGCCCAGCAGGCCGGGGCAAACCCTCCGGAAGAGTTGGACAGGGCTCAGCGGCTGCCCGGAGTCGGGGAGAGGGAGAGGAGGATGTGGGCTTTGCACACGCTGCCCCCTCTCTGAACCAGCACTGTCCTGGCCCTGCTGCCTGGAACCTTCCAGAAGCTGGGCCTGCCCCAACCAGAGCTGGACTGTGTGGTTGGAAACGAGGCCCTGGGATCCCAGCCGAGGAGGCCAGGCCCTGTCACTTGGCTGGTGGGCGGGTGGGTGCAGGAGATGGACGAGGCAGACCCTCGGGGGTCCTTAGGAACCCATGCTGGAGCCCCCAGAACCTGGGGGCCACCTGGAAAGGGTAGGGCAGCCCCCTCGAGAGGGTGGCTCCTGTCCCTTTGAGTCTCGCCCTGGCCAGGGTTGTTTGCTTGGGTTTGGCCGGGTGTCCCCTTCCCAGTGAGGCCCACACAGCAGCCACCAGGCGCCCACCTGCCCGCCCCGGAGCCGTGCACTCTCAGGGCACCTCCGGGTCCCTCCAGCCCCGTAGTCCTGCAGCCTTGCCCGCTCCCTCTGCCCGGCTGGTCTTCCTGAAGGACGGTCCCAGGCCTCTCCGTGGTCTGTGGCACCGGGTGGCTCTGGATAAAGAAGTGCTGAGGCCGTTTGGTGGTGAGATTGAAGATTAATGATGATTTCCACAGAAATCCCATTATGCAAATAATGATCATTTTCTTCTGAAGGCTGCTCGGGGCTGAGAGGCCTGCAGCGCCCAGAGATCCATCTCCCTGGCCCCAGGGCACTATCTGTTATGGAACTTTGTCAAACCCAGGCCGGTGCCTGCCCCCCCCCCCCAGCTTTTGCATCTTTTTTTAGGAAAAGCTCGAAGCCTCGGGGTAAAACCAATCTCCCCTCCAACTGCTGCAAAACGCCTTTCAGGTTTAAGTGGAAGAATCTCGTTGCTAAGGGCTGGGAAGTGATCAGAACTCCTTTTGCAATTGCTGCGAGTTGCTGGGAAGGCTGCAGGGCGGAAGGCAGAGCTGTGGCAGGAGGCCGCAGGCCGGCCAGGGGGCGTCCACCCTGGGAGGGCACCGCTGTGTGGCAGGTCCTGCCTGGGCGGACAGGGCCCCAGGAGCACCTGCCTGCCCCCCGGTGGCTCAGGAGAGCTCCACACCCTGTATTCCCCGGAAACTCCAGAGAGGAGCAGGGAGAGGTCACCCAGTGACCTGTTTCCAACGGTGGCCATTGTAGGAGCAGCTGGCTGTGTGCACCATGGAGCACTGGCTCTCTGAGGGAGGCGGGGGCAGGCTCAGTGCCCTCTGGTCTTGATGCAGGGCTGGAGGCATGTCTGAGAGGCTGGCCAGGAGCCTTGGGCTGCAGATCCCTTGGGCACACCGTCCACAGCTGTGGGCAGAGCACAGCACGCACTGGTCCTCCCCATCTGTGTGGAGCGAGGGATGGGACTTCAGGTTAGAAGGCTCACTTCGTGATGCCCAGTGTCCGGCTTCAGGGCACATAACGTGACTACCTGGTGACCCCTGATATCGGGGACCAACAGAACCATTTTCTTTTCATCTTTGTTGAACAGTAAACTGCCCAGTGGTAACTGGCCACACTTGGAACGCGGCCACCTGGATCAGGGGACGGTGCCCTCCCTGCCAACCTGAAGCCAATGCCACCTGCGGAGCCGGGATGGCTGTGCCGCCTTCTGACTCCCGTGAGTAGTCCTAGCTCCTGGCTTCTCCCACACTGCGCAGCCCGCATCTGCGTCCTGCGGACAGACCCCGAGCCCCGCGGAGCCCGCGTGTTGCCTGAGCTGCTGTGAAGCAGCTTCTCCACCCGCCTGTCCCCGCGTGTGGCCTGTCCTTCCGGGGAAGCTGCGGACTGCTCTGTGCACTGCTGCTGGGTCTCTGGGTGGAGGGGCAGCTGGGTGTGGACTCTCAGGGCCGTAGGTCAGGGCGACTCTGCTTTTCAGATGCTGCTGCCCCCTTTCCAAAGCTGCACCACTCTCCCTTCTCGCGGGCGGGGTACAGCAGCCCCATGTGTGGCGGCTCTTCCCAGCGCCTGCTGTGGCCAGGCCCTCCCTCAGCCCCTCTGTGGACGGTGCTCAGGGGCACCTGGTGCTTTAGCTGCATTTCCCTGTGAGGGTCGATGCTGGGCCCCTTCAGGAGCTGAGGGCAGGGTCTTGTGGGGCCTCTGGCTCTTCCTCTCTCTGGTTCCTGGGCTGTGTTGCTCTTACTGGTTCTTCGGGGCTCCATGTGTGCCCTGGACGGGAGGCCCCTGCCACGTGCCTCTGCTGCTCCCCAGGCTGTGGCTCACCTTTCTCCTCTCTCTCTCTCTCTCTCTCTCTCTCTTTACATATATATATATATTTTAGTTGTTGATGGATCTTTTTATTTTATTCATTTATTTATATTCGGTGCCGAGAATCGAACCCACAGCCCAGGCCTTTCTTCTCTCTAAGGCATCTTGCGTGGTCAGGTGGGCGCGTCTGCCGGGGAGTCTTTGCCCACTGGAGCCTATGGCTTCCCGTTACCAGCAGTTCTATCACGTTGAGGACCCGGGGCATCCCAGGAACCGAGACTCAGGGCTGGTGTGAGGGAGGGCTCAGGACTTTCCTCTCGGGGGCGTGTGCACACGCGTGTGCACGGCAGCCCCAGGAGGGACACCTGAGCCAATGTTCAGACGGGGCTGGGGGTCCACGGCGCCAGAATGCAGCTGTCTTTGTACATTGACCTTGAGCCCAGTGACCGCGTGGAGTTACCTAACCAAGCAGTGGTTCAACCGTGGCGACATCCGCAGGTAAGTCATGCCGTCTGCAAACAGTGAGCTTCAGGTCTTCCCTTCCGACCACGCGCTCTCTGTCCCCTGGCCGGCTGGCACCTGTGGCGCTGGTTTGAGGGATGGTGACAGGTGTCCTGCCCCTCGTTGGCCCTGGCCACTCGCCCCAGGTGGGCTGTGCCCTCTGGTTTTTGCAGCGGAACCTTGTCAGGCCGAGGAAGCTCCTTCCGTCATTTCCTGATAACTTGTTCTAGTCATGGATTTCCTGTCCTAGTCACCTTCGTTCAATTGATCTCTAGCTTAATTCTACGCCGACCCGAGTTGCCCTGTGCTTGTGGGAATCTGGGTGAGCGTCTCCTCGTGTCTGGGCCTCGGGAGCCTCACTTGGCCGTCCAAGGCCATCCGAGCTAGCGGAAGCTTTCTGCCCCAGATCATGGTAAACAGAGTCACTGTTCCCAGTACTGAGAGCAGGCGTTTCCTGCAGGTTTGGGGTACAGGTGGCATGTTTGTGCAGTGAGCTCATTTGTGTTCCCTCTAAATCTGCACGTGGACATCCTGCCCCGGTGTGAGGCTGCAGAGGTGGGGCCTTCAGGAGGTGCTGAGGCCAGGGAGTGGAGCCTCCCACCGGGGTCCCTGGGGTCGGGGCCTTGGAAAGGGACCACAGAGATCCCCTGCTGCTTTCCATCCCTCGGAGGTACACGGAGACCTTGGCCTTCAGCAACTGGGAACAGGCCCTTGCCAGAACCCAGCCTGCCGCAGTGTGGTCCAGAAATGCAGGCTCAGAACCGTGGGGAGGCTTCTGAGGGTGTGGCTCTTCACTACAGCAGCCCTCAGGAGTGAAGGCAACTCGCGTCTGGCCTCGCTGTAAGTCGGTTTCAGACTGTCCGTGTTCTAGCTGAGCGCTTCCTGCTTATTGTAGCAGTTAGTAGTGGAGAGTTTCCCAGCACGGTCCAGGTTCACCCACTTCTCCCTTTCCTACCTGTGCATGGTTGCCCTTTGTGTTTGGAGGTGGTGTTGTTAGGTGCGTATACATTGAACACGTTAGGTTTTCCTGAAGGATTGGCCAGTTAACCCTCGGGAGCTGACCCCTTCATCACCGTCACCTCTTGCTTTGGGGTCTACCTGGTCTGCCCCAAGGGAACCTGCCAATAACACAGTATCAGCTCCCATTGGTCGCCTTCACAGGGCACCGGGTTTTTCGTTTTGTTAGTTCACACTTTTGCATGTCACCAGCAACACAGAATTGTCTTTATAAACCCGACAATCTTTACCTTTAAATTGAAACGATTTAATAAAATGTTTAATATAGTGACTGATATTTGGGGATTTAAGTCTATCATCTATTTTCTTTTTGAATCTTTCTCTTTTTAACCCTCTTTCCTCTAGTTTCTCCTTGGTGTAACCCTTTTCTTCTCTATTGACTTGTTAACATCCTATATTTTATTCCTCCTTTAGTCTTTTCTCTAAAAAATTTAAAACAGGGCTGGGGCTGAAGTACAGGTGGGGCTCTGGGTTCTATCCTTAGCACCAGGAATAAGCAAATCAATAAAAAATGAAGATTAAGTTCTTTAAAAAGAATTTAAACATCACCCTCCCCACTGAGCTCTCTGACCCCCAGGGAGACAGTGCCAGGGTGTTCCTGCAGCGTCTGCGCAGCTGCTAGGCGAGCGTGCCCACGGCTTCCAGCCCAGAAGGGGCACTGTGCTGACGGTGCAGGTCCTCGGTCCTCGCCCTGTCCTCCTCCCTGTGCAGGGTCGTCACCCTCCTCCCTCCCCCAGCCTGGGCTCCGGCTCCTCCTGCCTGCGAGTTCTTAATGGTGTTGTGTGTGGTATGTGTGTGTGTGGTGTGTATGGGGTGTGTGTGGTGTGTGTGGTGTGTGTGTGTGTCTGTGTGGTGTGTGGTGTGTATGGGGGGTGTGGGGTGTGTGGTGTGTATGGGGTGTGTGTGTGGTGTCTGGTGTGTATGGGGTGTGTGTGTGTAGGGTGAGTGTGTGGTGTGTGGTGTGTGTATGGGGTGTGTGTGTGTATGGGGTGTGCGTGTGTGGTGTGTATGGGGTGTGTGTGGTATGTGTGGTGTGTGGTGTGTATGGGGTGTGTGTGTGTGTGTGTGGTGTGTGTGGTGTGTGTGTGTGTGGTGTGTATGGGGTGTGTGTGTGTGTGTATGGGGTGTGTGTGTGTGTGGTGTGTATGGGGTGTGTGTGTGTGTGTGTATGGGGTGTGTGTGTGTGTGTGGTGTGTATGGGGTGTGTGTGTGTGTGTGTATGGGGTGTGTGTGTGGTGTGTGGTGTGTGTATGGGGTGTGTGTGTATGAGGTGTGTGTGTATGGTGTGGTGTGTGGTGTGTATGGAGTGTGTATGTGTGGGGTGTGTGGTATGTTTGGGGGTGTGTATGGGGTGTGTGGTGTGTGGTGTGTACGGGGGGTGTGGGGTGTGTGGTGTGTGTATGGGGAGTGTGTGTGGTGTGTGCTGTGCTCCTGGTCTGTCTGGCCCCCTTCCCTGAGCAGAGCGGACGTGAGGTGGCGGACGTGGGGTGGCAGACGAGGGGTGGCGGACGAGGGGTGGCGGACGAGGGGTGGCGGACGTGGGGTGGTGGATGTGGGGTGACGGTGCTACGTGTGACTGTGGCCTTGGTGGCTTGGCACTGCTCCCCCGTGGGCACCTGCTGCTCAGGGGGAAGGGCTGTTTGCTCTGCCTGGTTCTGCCTGCTGGCCCCCCGCGCAGGGACGAGCGCCTGTGGACGACCAGCCCCGCTGCCCTGGGTGTACCCCGGGGGGAGCAGAGCTGCTGGGGCGCGAGCAGGCGGCTGGGTGTTGGCGGAGCGGGGTCTTGAGGTGGCAGTTACTCCCCGCACTGGAGACTAAGTGGCAGGGTTCTCACCCTCCCGGCCTTCGAGGCAACCCACTGTCCTGTCATTGCTGGGACAGCATCCCACTGTCACGCTCTTGTCCCTCTGAGCGAGCTCTTTGTTCTAGAACTTTCACTCACTGTTGTCCACGGCTCCGATTTCCTGGGCGGTTCCTGGTGCCTTCCCGGGCCTGGTTCTGCTCCTGCGGGTCTGCAGCCCCCGAGGCGGGTCCTGCTCTTCCTGGCTGGCAGCGGGGCTGCCGGGAGGAGTCTCCACAGCACGTGGCTTGGGGCTTACTGCTCACCCTCAGAGGCCGGGAGGCCAGGCCCCGGGCGGGCGGGGCTGTGCTCCCAGGGCCTGGGGACCCCCGCCGTCCATCTCCTCCCTCTGCCTCGTGGTCATGTGCACGGCCTGACCTCCTTCACCTCCCTCTGACCGCTGTTTGCAGTCCACCAGCCCAGCTCCCCCACTCCCTCCAGGTCTGTGCCTGAGAGCTTCCCCCCCAGACCCTGGAGGCTGGACCTGCACTGTCTGGGCCCACCACCGCCCAGGCCATGGAGAGGGCCTGTCCCAGCTGGGGACGTGGCCTTCATCTGTGCAGGCGCACTTCTTCCTGCTGTCCCGAGCTGGGTGACACCCTCCTCCATGCGATGCTCTCCCTGGAGAAGGCCGGGGCGCCGTGTGCCGAGGCCTGTGGGAGGGCAGCAGATGACCCCTCACGTCAATGTTCCTGTGCCAGGCTGATGGCTGCCGCCTTTCCCTCAGCCTGGCGTCCGCCAGCGCCATCCAGGGTGTGACTGAGATCCCTGTCCGAGGGTGAGAGCTGCTTCCTGTGCCCACTCATCTGCTGTTGGCACATGGCTGGCTCCAGGCTGGGCTGTCACCCACAGTGCAGCGTGGACACACGTGTGGGTGTCTCTGGGACGTTCTGGTTTGGTTTCCCTTGGACACGTACCCAGCCCTGGGACTGCTGGTCTGGGGGGCTCCACTTGGGGAGTGTCCAGGGCCCTGTCTTCTGGGCTCGCTCCTGCTCTCTCCAGAGGAGCAGGCTCCCCTCCCCACAGCTCCCGGCTCTGCCTTTCTGATAGCAGCTGTTCCGGGGATGTGCCGCGGTGCCTCCCGTGGCCGCAACCTGCCTTTCCCTGACGGTCAGTGTCGTCCAGTGTCTTTCCATATCCAGCTGGCCACTCATAACTCTCTTTTGGGAAATGCCTATTCTGGTTCATTCTCCATTTTTAAGGGTCATGTGCTGACTTGTGCTGAGTTGCTGGAATTCCTCTCTACCTGGGATGTCCGCCCCGTATCAAAGGTGTGGGTCGCAGACGTTTCCTCCATCAGAGGCTCCTCTCTCACTCTGCCCACGGCCTCCTTCGCTGGGAAGGAGCTTCGTCGCTTGATGCGATCCCATCTGCCTCGTTTTGCTTTTTCTGCCTGAGCTTTCTGGACCCCAGAGTCGTTCCCCAGATGGTCCTGGTGCGTTCCCTCGTGTCCCCTGCTAGCAGGTTCACGGTGTCGGGTCATAGGCCCATGTCTTCAGCCCATTTTGAGTTGGTTTTGTGGACGGTGTGGATAAGAGCCTGGTTTCCTTCTGTTGCAGGTGGGTCCGGGTTCCCAACACATTTGAGGGAGACATTGTCCTTCCCCGGAGTGTGGTCTGCCACCTTGGCAGCTGGCTCTGCGTGCGTGAGCTCATCTCTGGGCGCTCAGTCTGTGCCTCTGCTCTGCGCCTGTTTCCATGCCCTGCCGTGCTGTTCTGCTTTCCCGACTTTGCAGGGTGTCCTGAGGGAGGGTAATGCCTTCAGCTGCTTGAAATGGCTCCGGCTACCTGGGGTCTTTGGTGGTCCCAGGTTTTCCCTTATTTCTGTGGAGAGTGCCGTTGGGATTCTGGTGGGGAGTGCATGAACCTGGAGCGCGGGTATTTTCAAAGTACCAGTGGTCCCCATCCATGAACATGGACTATCTTTCCCTTTGTTTGCTTATTCTTGGATTTTCTTCTTCAGAGTTTTATAGTTTCAGTGTGGAAATCTTTTGGTTCTTTGGTTAAATTCATTTGAAAGTATTTTTTGGTAGCTCTTATGAATAATCTTTTTTTTTTTTTTGTACAGGGGATGGAGCTCAGGGGCACTCAGCCACTGAACCACAACCTAGGCCATTTTTACTTTTTATTTTGAGTCAGGGTCTCACTGTGTTGCTCAGGGTCTTGCTAAGTTGCCGGGGCTGGCCTTGGTCCTCCTGCCTCAGCCTCTGTTGCTGGGATCGCAGCCACCGTGCCGGCCTGAGTGGTTTTTAATATTCCTTTTTTTGACATTTTGTTACTAGTGAAGAGAAATGGTGCCGGAGGTTGTGTTAACTTTGTGTCTGGCTCTTTGCTGTCCTTGTCTATTAGTAGGTTTCTGGTGGGGTCCTCTGTAGGTGTGAGCATGTGGTCAGCAAGCAGGGACAACTTTACGTCTTCTGATTTTGATTCCTGTGGTTGTTCTAGCCTGGTCACTCTGTCACTCTGGTGTGACTTCCAGGAAAGATTCTTTTTTTTTTTTTTTTTTTAAGAAGGGCCGCGAGGCACGGTGTGATGTCATCCCGAGGGGAGGTTCCCAGCCCTGTGCAGGAACGGACATCCCAGAGCCCGCGGCTCCTCACCGCTGTGTGGCTGGTCACAGCCCCAGAGGGCAGGGAGCAGACACTCACAGGCATTTTCGTTGGCCTTGGGATGTGGCCCTGGCCCAGCCATCACCTCCAGCTGGGCCATGTCCCAGGGGTGGCCCGAGCCAGTCCTGGCTTTCTCCTCTGTCCGTCCTGCCAGGGTGGTGGCTGCCACACAGGGCTCCCAGGACCTTGCGCTGGACCCCGTCCTATGTCAGGTGGCCGGGGTCACATCTCCATGTGTCTCATGGGCCTGGGGACATGCAGGGTGGTGCTGTGGCCTGACAGGGATGGAGGGCACCCTGCCCTGCTCACCCTGTGCAGCCTCTGCCAAGCTCCCGTCAAAGGCTCCTCTGCACTGAGCGAGGGACCCGGAGCAGGGCCTTCCCCTTGCAGGTGCCAGAGGAGGGGCTGGGGAAGCCCGTCTCAGCTTCTTTGAGGAGGAGGAGGTCTTTACCCTCCCTTGTGCCCAGGGGCTTGGGGACCTGTGGTGTGAGCTGCCCATTTAGGGGCCACAGTGCCCAGAGTTAGGGCTGTCCCTGTGGGTAGGGCCAGAGGCCAGGGTCTTATGCTGCTTTGCTTACATGTAAAACTCTTGCCACTTTCAGAAGTGTGATTTATATATGAAGGTGCACCTGGTGCTGGGAACAACGCAGCAGCCACTGCAGACATCTCGGCAGCTCCCCACAAACGTTAAACCGGGTCGCCACAGCGGGGGGCCTTCCACTGCTCGGCAGGTAACCGGAGGGTGGAAAGCAAGGGCTTGAACGGTCCCTGTGCACCTGTGGGTAGCAGCAGGATTCCTAATATGGCAGACACAACCCAGATGTCCACTGTGCATGTACGCACCAGCAACATGGCTGATCCGTACGAGGGCGGGCCGTTCAGCCCTACAAAGGAGGGATGTTCTGTCACCTGCTGCAACCTGGGTGAGCCCTGGGGACAGGCCAGGCACGGAAAGACCAGGACCATGTGATTCTCCTGACACGAGGTAGAGACAGCAGGACGGGGCTGCCAGGGCCAGGGGACAGGGCACAGGGAGCATGTGCTCAGTGGGGACAGAGTTTCAGCATGACCAGGTGGAAAAGCCCCGGGGCGGCTGGTGGCGGGCATCGTCTTCACTGGGCATCCGGAGGGGTCCACGTGACGTTAGGTTCACTGTTTTAGTTTCTGCTTTCTACATTTCATGCTCTTAATCGACAAATAAAACCGTCCGTATTCACCATGCGCGACCCGTGTTGGAGATGCACTCGCGGTAGAAAGGCTCATTTCAGGATCTCTGTGGCTGCCTGCAGGGCTTCATTTTGACTCCTCTGCTGCCCACTCCCAGGAAGGAAGACAGACCAGGAAGGGACACTGGGTTGGGTGGGCTCGAGTGCAGGAACCTGGGTAAAGACATGCACGGGGTCGTCACACCCGGGGAGGGGGCTGCTTCTGCACTTGGGGGTTCTCTTGTCAGGAGCTGAGACTCAACTCATGGACAACTCCTGGGACGGTCGACGGGCACCGGCTCTGGCCAGGGCCCTCAGACACTGCCCAGAGGAGGCAGGAGCCCGAGAGCCAGGAAGTCTGACGTGCAGAGGAGCGGAGAGGGCTTCAGAGGGGCAGGGTGCGCTGGGCGGAGCGCGGCTGGGTGCCTTCCCTGTCCTGCTTGGCCTGGGGAGGGAGCTGCCGCTCCACGCAGCAGGTGAACAAGCCCAGCGCTGGCTCCAGGGTTGGCCCCAGGCTTCCAGGAAGGAGAGGCGGGCTGGGTGGTGGGTGGGCGGGGTGGGGAGGACGCCTGTAGGAGGGGCATCTAGCTCACTGGGCCTGGGGTCCAGGCCCTCAGCGGGTGGTGCTCGTGGGCCTGGGATGAGGACATCGTGCTGCGTCTGCCCTGGCCAGGCCCCCGGTCATCAGGCTGCCTTTCTCTTCAGTTTCACAGCTCAGCCTGGGAAGGCAGTGTCCGGGGTCAGCAGCCTGGAACCGGGGTCACTGTGCTCTGGGTGGACAGAGGTGTAGGGCTTCCAGGGTAGACAGGTTCCCACTCAGCCTTGGCTGGGACGTTCCCACGGGCCCCTTTGCACTCTGTGGCTGTGCGGGGAAAGCTCAGGCCGGTGTCACCAGTGTGGCAGAGTGGGGTCCACACACCTCTAGCCTAAGCCCAAGCACGTCGTCAGTCACGGCCAAGGACGGCCGAGAACAGCAGGCACTGCCCAAGCTCCCTCTGGGTGAGGGGCAGAATGTGGACCTTTGGCATCTGGGCCTTGGAACTGGTTGGGGACGGGTGGGAGGGCGTTGGTTGCCTGCCCCTTCTTCCTGGTCACCCCCGTCCACGGCTCCATCTTGCTGTCTCCGTCCTGTAGTCCCCGAGTTTGGGTCTTAAAACAAAACCACTGCTTCATTGAATAATGATCATTTCAGTTTCTCTTTAAAAATTAATCAGAGACATCCCGGCTGCCAATCTGAGGTTTGATCAGCCGCGATAACCGGCGTGCCCACACGGGGGTGGTGGGATTCCAGCCTGGAGCACGGAAACTTGACAGCCTGGAAATGTAGGATTTCCGTTCGGCTTGTTCTAATACTGAGCCCAGCTCCAGGGACCCGTCTCCTGCTCTGCAGCCCCTGCAGGGGGCCAGCAGGGCCATGTGGCTTGGCAGTAGGCGAGGTGCTCTCTGGGGCTGCCCGCCCCCCCCCTTCCTCTCTGCCCCTCCAGGAAGCTTCCAGAGACCTCCTGCTCCAGGCCTGCAGGTTCCAAGCAGGGGACGGGGCTGGGCCAGCCTCCTGGCCCCTCCGCCGCGGAGCTAGTGGTCCCGCACTATCGTGCCCTCTATCGCCTTTGTGCGAAACGTAATCCACAGAATGCTTTTGTGGTAACCTTACCCATCGGCAGCCAGCGATAGCATCTCGCGCCCCGTGACGGGCAGGAACTCGCAAGCATGGACTTAATAATGCAGACTTTCAAAAAATGGGGCTGGCAGAGGGGGACGAGGGCGGGAATAAAAGGGGCCGGTGTGGCTGTAATTGGGACCATGTGGATTTCCTCGGAGGAGGATTAGGAGGAGAGACAGGCCTTGCCGGCGAAGATTAGTTTCAATTAGACGGGCTGGAGGCGAAAGGCCGGGCTCGGTGAAAGATTAAAACAAGAAGGAGAAAGTTTCCGTGGCGGAGGCTCCGGGCTGCGGCAGGGGCCCGCGAGATCCGCTAATTGAAGGCAAAGCGCGCGCGGGCTCGGAAGAACGCGCAGTAATTGATTCGACGCTGGCCGCCCCGCCGTCCTGCTCACCCCGCCTCGACCCACTGCCAGTGCCCGTTTGTGCTGGAGGCCAGGAGGGGTGGGGCGCCAGGGCCCCGCGGAGCCCTGCAGGTCGGGGGAACGTGGGCTGTGGTCCGCGGGCCACATGGGGCTCTGGTCCTAGGCAGGGGCCGCTGTGTGACCCAGACTCTGGTGTCTAGGTTTGGGTGGCCAGGTGCTGGTCACCCATGGCCATGCCCTTGAGGGACCTCACTGGGATCTTCAGAAAGGCTCTGTGCACTGCCAGGCCTGGGGTCCCTCCCCTCCCAAGGCCCCTTCCTCCCTCCCTCTCTTCCAGCCATCCTTGTCCATTCGTCCAGCCGTCCTTCACTCTTCCTCTGTCCCCTTCCGTCTGCCCCTCCTTCTTCCTGGCCTCCGGTTGCTGATGCTGTGGGAATAAAAACCAAAACCTTGAACAAGAGTCTCTACAACTTGGATGTTTGCTCCTACTCCGAGTTCCTGGGTCTGGGCGGAGGCTGGTGCCCCTGGGGCTCTGGGAGGCATGTGGACTTGCAGGGGCCACGGAGGGGCTCCATAGGAGACCAGGCCCCCTGCAGGGTTCCCTCCTTTCCTCCCTTCCTTCTGCTGAGACCAGGCTTTGGAGGGAGCCAGTGTCCCTCATGACTTGCCGTACTTTCCATCTCATGGAGCTGTGGGAAGCGTGATCCCCAGAGACTGCAGGAAGAAGGAGGTGGGCGGGCAGCAGAAGACAGGTGCGTGGGAGCGCCTGGAGTCCGGCACACCCTGTTGGAGTTCCTGCTCAGCTCCCTGCCAGAGGCCGACCCTGGTCCTCAGACCTTGAGAGCCTCATCTGTGAAATGGGTACATCGCAGTGCAGCTGGGAACTGCCCAGTGGTCACTGTTTCTCCCGCTGCTGTCCAGTAGCCTAGAGAGGTGGAGAGGGGCCTGGTCCCTGCCTGTGCTTCACTGTCCCATCCTGTCCCCCAGGCGGGCTTGAGCCCAGGGAGGTCTGAGCTCTTCTGTGGACCTCAGGCATGTGCCCAGGGGCAGCACCGGGCCCCGTCCCGGGAGCCTGGGACCGGTGCCCAGGTGTGGCCAGTGACTGTGGCTGTGCTTCACGGGCAGGGCCAGCTGTTTCTTGGCCTTCCTCGGCCTGCTCCCCTCCGGGGCCTCTGAGCACGTAGTGTGTGCGTGTGTTTTATAAATCCTGCCCATTGTAATGACAGCTAAATTATGGAAAATGCATTTTCACAGCTGGTGAGAAAAACCATTAGCATTAATCAAGGACCCGGCCTCGTTGGGGACTCGCAGGCTGAGTTCTGTGGGTGAAGTTATGGACGTGCTCAACAGTCATTAGTGGATCCATTTGAAGTGGGGACAATCATTTATCTTCACACGGTGCTTGGGACGCTTCCTTGCTTGGGGCCGAGGGCTGAGCTCTGCACAGGGCCGCGGTGGTCACCGCGACCCCCACACTTTACATAGGTGGGCCTGGTTTTCAGGGTCCCACCCAGAACTGAGGACCACCCCTGTCTCAGGGACCTGTCCTGGAGATGTCTGTGGGGCCAGCTTGGTCACTGTCCTGCACACCAGTGGTCTTGCTCGTGTCCCCAGCCCTGGTCACCTGACGTGTCGCAAGAGTCTTGGTGCCCTCTGTGAACCGGCGCCGTCTCAGGTCCTGTGGGGCCAGCCTCAGGCGAGGCTCCCGTGGGCTCCCTGGCAGCCGGTGCCCCCACGCAGCAGGAGCTGGACTCGAGGTGCGTGAAGGAAGGAGCAGCAGGCTGCCAGCTGATGGCCGGCGTGAGCACTGCTGTGGTGGAGGGTCAGCCCGGGACGGTTTCTAAGATCAACTTTTAACTTTGGAATGATTTCAGAGTGACAGAGGCAGGCGGTATGGAGAGGGCGGCCCCCACGACCCACTCTTTGGAGATTCTTCCCCAACCCCATGATCCCAGGCTGATCAGAAATGACCACATGAGGCCAGATGGGCCGCTTCTCTGGGTGGGCCAGTTCTGCTGAAGGTGGGCCTCACACCCCTTCCCGAGGCCCCTCTGCTAGCACTAAGTGCCACCTGACAGGCCACACGAAGACACAGGGTCATGCCGCCGTGACCTCTGCGCCAGGGTCTAAGCAAATTCCACCCAGCTCTGGTTGATGTGGACACGGGATGGCTCCTGGCCTGGTGGTCAGCCCTTATGCCCCTCTCCCCTCTTCTCCTCTCCTGACCAGGGCCACTCACTGACCCTCGGATGGCCTTCCAACCCTGGCTTGCTTCTCCGCAGGACTCCTGCTGCACTGTCCACTCATCTCACCCTCCCTGGGGGTCCAGTTCAAGTCCTCGTTAGCAAGTGACATTGGTCCCTGGTCCCAAAGAGTTTCCCCTCCCCATTAGCAGCCGAGTCTGTCTGTCCCCAGCTCTCCTGGGTGTGTCCACATCTGTCCTGCCCATCTTTCTCAAATCTCCCTGGCAGCTGTGGGCACGTGTGCATTCACACGCAGGTGTACATGGGCCAGCACGCGTGTGCAGCCTGTGCACACCACGTGCAGGCCAGCCCAGCTGGGCCCGTGGGAGCTGGCATGCATCCCCATGCACACAGTAGGCCTAGGCCTCATCTTACCTAGTTCCACGCACAGTGGGTGCAGTGGGGCCACCAAGGTTGGCAGGCCCCCTGGGGCCCAGTGCTGGCTGGGGAGGGAGGAAGGGGCCCAGGCTCCGGAGAAGATGACCTGGGGCATCCTGTGGCACCAGGAGAAAGGAGGAGCTGGGAAAACACAGCAGCACGGCGTGGGGAGGGACCAGGGTGCCAGTCAACGCTGTCTGGGCAGGGGACAGGACGAGGGGCAGAGAGCCCCTGGCCCTGGGTGTAACCCGAGGGTGCAGGAAGGGTCAGGAATTGCTGTGGATATGAGTCGGTGGTTGGAGAGGGAGAGAGGAGGGAGGGGCAGGAGGGAGCCAGATGGTGGACAAGGAGGACAAGGACTGGCCCCTCCTATGCTGTTTCGAGAAGGGCCTCACCAGCCCCAGGACCTCTGCACAGATACCTGCAGGGTTCCTGACCAGGTGCCACCCCCTGGACAGCTCTTGCCCTCCCTGATCAGGTGCCCCCTCCCTGACCAGGTTCCCCCTCCCTTCCCAGGTGCCCCCTCCCTGACCAGGTTCCCCCTCCCTTCCCAGGTGCCCCCTCCCTGACCAGGTGCCCCCTCCCTGACCAGGTGCCCCCTCCCTTCCCAGGTTCCCCCTCCCTTTCCAGGTTCCCCCTCCCTGACCAGCTGCTGCCCTCCCTGACCAGGTGCCCCCTCCCTGACCAGGTGCCCCCTCCCTGACCAGGTGCCCCCTCCCTGACCAGGTGCCCCCTCCCTGACCAGCTGCTGCTCTCCCTGACCAGGTGCCCCCTCCCTGAACAGGTGCCCCCTCCCTGACCAGGTGCCCCCTCCCTGACCAGGTTCCCCCTCCCTGACCAGGTGCTCCCTCCCTGACCAGGTGCCCCCTCCCTGACCAGGTGCCCCCTCCCTGGACAGGTGTGACTGCTGGTGCTGCATCACGGTTGGGACAGCCCAGGGTCCCCAAGATGGTGTCACCTGGACAGGCCACATGGCAGGCTCTGCCGACAGCCCCTGGACAGACTGCAGACAGGCTGCTGGCGGCCAGTTTTCTCTAACTGCAGCCTGGAGCTGTGTCTGCCCTCTGGGTTTCTGGTGGTGGGCAGCCGCCTCTGGATTTCTGGGTCTGTCTGGGGGCTGGTACCCCTGGGGCTTGGGACTGGCTTGGACTTGGCTGGGGGCCCTGAGTCGGGGCCTAGTGTGGTGTCCTGGGTGACCTTGCCTGAGTGCTGGGCATCTCTGTGCCTCAGTTCCTTTGTCTGTAAATGGGAGGTGGCAGCACTTGCTGGCCACTCTGCAGGGTCACCTGGGGTCTGGAGTCACCAGAGCGGGAGGAACCCTGGAAAACTGGGACAGCATGGGCTTTGTGTCACTGTCACCAAGTTAGTGCGGTTCTGGGAGTGGAGAGGAGATGCCCCTCTGGGGAGGGTCCCTCGGGGCTGGCTCTTGTCCACACTGCCTGACCCCAGGGCCCTGAGGCGTGGTGTCTACGGCTCCCGACCTGTGTCCACATGGCTGGGTGGGGCCTCGGGTCCTCCAACCCTGGCTGGGGGCTGGTGGGCACCATGCTGCACACAGAGGTGACAGGCTCCGTCCCAGGGCCATTCCAGGGAAACACCTGCGGGAGCCACATGCTGGCCGCCTCTCAGGGCCCCTCCAGGCAGGCCCCCAGGGAAGTTGAGAGGTGGCAAAGGGCTCCTGCTGGGACCCCCAGTTGTGACTGAGGCGGGCTCGGGCCGGTGGCCCCTGCTGACGGGGACTGTCACGGTGGGCAGGCCTCGCCCTCCCTGTGGGTGACAAGTGTCTCCTCAGCCATCTTCTGAAAATCAGACGGCGGCAGCCTCAGGTTCCCGCGTGGGGCCCCACTGCCCACCCCCTGCCCGGGCTGGCAGAGGTGAGCCCAGGTGCTGGCCCGTGGTTTCCTTCTGGTGCAGCCAGCTTGTGGGGGACAGCGGAGGCCCGGGAGCTGCAGGAGGGTGCGAGCTGGGCGGGGGGAGCTGCGAGGACACGGGGGAGGGCGGGGAGGCTCTCGAGGGTCTCCTCCTCAGGTCCTGGACTGAGTCTCCCTGGAGGACGTGTCCAGAGGGGCTGGACTTTTAACTTCTGGACGGCGCCTTCGGCCGTCGACAAAGCCCTTTCCTCAGGACTCAGGGCAGGCCCGAGGCTTTTCCTGGGTCATGGCTTGGCGCTTGCCCAGGGGCTGTGGTTCCTGCGGGGGGATCTTTGGGTCAAGGCTGGCCAGTCCAGCTCCATAGTAAGGTCAGTGTCACAGAGATGCACTGAGCTAGAAACCCTCACCCCCACCCCAGGGAGCCAGGACCCTCCTGGCCTGCAAGCAGGGGCCAGGGGCTGCTCTGGGTCCTTAGCATACCCCTGAGGCCCAGCACCCCTTGCCCATCAGAGGCCAGCACGGCTGCCTGTCTCTCAGCCCCTTCCCTTCCTAAGGCCCCTACTTTTGGAGCTGGGGTGACCCTGCACAGAACGCCTTCAGGCTGAACCACACGTCCCCAGCACGCCCGGGAAGATCCAGGAAGGAGAAGAGCCGTCACCTGGCCTTCCACCTGGCCTCCGTGCCTGTGCACAGGGTCGGGTGGGAGGGAGGGAGCGGCGTGCAGGACAGATGTGCTCTGGGGCAACAATCACTCTCAATAAACCCTGGGTCTGCCCTCGGGGGGCCACAATTGACCCCACCTTGAACTGGCAGGTATCCCGGGCCGCACGCCGGTTCCTTTATCAGCCAGGAGTGAGGCCCACAAGTGCCCTCATCGGGACAGTGCGCCCGGCGGGTGCCGGGATTCACTCTGGAGACTCGAGGGCCAGCACACACCAGCGCCTGGGGGGGGGCTCCTCCAGGAGGGCAGCGGCTGGAATTGTCCTCCATTTGTTAAATTTAGTGTAAACTTCCAGGTGAGTTTGATCAGGGTTTTTAAAGGTTCTGTTCATTTGAGACTGAATCAACAGGGCACCGGGCTTCGAGCTGCAGCCTCTTAAAAGTCAACGCGGTAATGATCAATTTGTTAGCGATAGTGGCAATAAATACCTGGTTCCCCATCTGGCCAGACGGCTCTGAGCCTGTTGATCTTAACTAATCGCCCGTGGGGGTGATCGCCCGGAGGGTGCCCACCCACCTGCAGCACTGCCGGGCCAGCGGGCAGCGGGCTGGTCCACCCACAGCCCAGCAGAATACTTCCCGGGAGATGGGAGATGGGGCTGCAGGAGGTTCACCCCAGATGGGGGCCAGACCCTTGTGGTCTTGATAGAAGGGGCCCCAACAAGGCGTCTGCTGGGCCCAGCTCCCGAGTAAAGCCACACGGCACCCCCACAGAGGGGCAAGAGGAGCCGGTGGCTGGTCCCCACTGTCTGACTGTCCTGGTGTCCTCCACACCTGCCGCGGCCCCGCTTCCGAGTGTCTGCATGGAGGACAGGAAGATGTGGCCGGGGTGGCGAGCAGAGCTCCTGCTGGCCCCTGGGCCGTCAGGGCCCGCTCAGACGCAGCGGCTCAGCACCAGCAGGTGGCCCGCTCAGGGGCAGCTCTGTGGCTGAGGGGTCATGAGAAATGAGGCCTGGAAAGCAGAAAAGTGACCGCCAACCAACCCAGGTGCTCGCGACTGCTGCTTTCTCCCCAGGCCTCGGCCTCAGCGGGGTCCCTGCCCCGATGTCTGCAGCTGCCTCCCGGGAGACAGCAGCGAGGGCTGACTGAGCTGGGGGCCCGGGGGCGGGGGCCAGCCCACAGACCCCCAAGTCCAGAATCATGCACCCCATGTCCTGCATCCCACCAGAGGCCACCTCGCCATGCCTGAGGGAAAAGGCCTGCAGACATGGGGCAGGGACCCCGCTGAGGCCGAGGCCCGGGGAGAAAGCAGCGTCCCCTCCTGCTGCAGGCGGGGACCCTGGTCCTCAGGGGTGTGGAAGGAAAGTGCTGGTTTTCAAGGCCCCGCCCACGTGGCTGGGCCCTGGATGACCTGGGGCCCTGGATGTCCTGGCCCCTGACGTCCTGGGCCCCAGACGTCCTGGGCCTCGGAGCTTAGCTGGGTTCTGCTCTGGTGTGGAAAGCATCCAGGGTCTTGGGCTGCCTTTCTGGATCCCTGCTCTCCAGCGTCTTGGCTTTGAACTCCCTGGGGTGGGGAGCCAGGGGTCAGCTCGGGGAGCTGGGGCTGCCCACTGGGGCCCTGGGCCCTGGATGGAGGGGAACTCACTTTCTCTAGGAGTGGAAAAGGATACCCATGGACCTATGTCCAGGAGCTGCGACCACTTCCTCCACTGCCCCCAGTCCCTCTCCCTCCCCACTCCGCCCCTGTCCCTGTCCCTGCTTGCCTGGCTCAGGGGACCTCAGAAGGGGGGTGGTGGGCGGTGGCAACAGGGTGAGCTGGACCTGCCTGGGGATGCTCGCCACACGGCATTTTCAAGAACTGTGGGTCAGTGGGCCTATGAGGGAGTCCAGGGCCCGGGGAGGCTGCCCGCTGTCCCAGGCCTCCCTGGGCCCTGTGATAAGGCCTTTTCCAACCGGCGCCTCTGGAAATTCTTGCACAGGAAATGCCTGGCCCAGGAGGACTGGACTTCCCAGTTCCTGTCCTCAGACCAGAAGGGCCTTGTTGGGGTTGGCATTAACCCGGGTGACGCTGCCTCTGGGCAGGAGGCTCAGAGGAGGGTGCGATGGTGGGGCTCAGCAGTGGCTTGGTTTCCTCCTGAGGGTGTCAGAGTGCCCGTCAGGGCCACGGCCTGGAAGACGAGCCAGAGAACCTCCCGAGTGCTGCTCTGGAAGCTTGGCCTTGCGAGGGTCCCCCGGGGCTGGTGCTGGGTCCCCAGGACGGGTGCTGGCAGGTGCTGGAGAGACAGGGACATCTTGGGTGGGTGCTGGGTGGGAGCTGCCTCCAGCCCTCCACCCCTGGTCCTCCAGGCCTCTTGCTAGACCCCTGGGGAGCAGGAGAGCCCCTCACACAGCCTTCCCAAACGCCTCTCGTGCTCAGAGCCCCGAGAGACGACTGTGGGCAATGTGACGCGTTGGGGGTGGGGCCCTCTGCCTGTGGCGTGGCCACGTCCTCCTGACCAAAGCTTCTGGAGGGAGGGCTGGGCTACGGTGTGCAGCTGCCCCAGGTCCCCGGGGACCCCTGTTGCCAGCACAGGTGGGGGGCCTGGGGCTGCCACTTAGGAGGGGCTCTGGGTGTCAGAGGGGAGGCAGGGTGAGGTCTTAGTGACCGAGGGCCAGGGAACACGGGGACTATGGCGTCCTCTCTGGCAGGCCCTGGGATGTGTGGGTCTACTTCACTGGGGCATTTGCCGTGGCTCAGAATAATGGGTGCCAGGCTGGCTGCCAGGTGCTCCCACCCAAGTGGGCTGTTTCCCCAGCAAGGGCAGTGGAGGCCAGTGTGACCTGAGGGTAAGGGGGAGGGGGACGAAGGGCAGGGCCAGGACTGCCCGTGGGGTTCTGAGACACGGCCCGGGAGCAGCAGCCCAGCTGCAGGGCCTGGACAAGGTTTCCCTGAATAGGCAGCGGATCCCTGGGCACTGGCTGAGGCTGGGTGCCCCAGTGTCGGCCGCATGAGGCCTTGGCCAGCCACCCTGTCTGGCTCAGTGTGCGTCTGGTGCCACGTAGGACCCCCTGGCCCGTGTCAGGTCCTGCCCATGAAACCCTGCTCTGCAAGGTGAAGGACTGTCCAGAGACCCCCACCAACAGGGCGGCTGAGCAGCAGGACCCCACCACACCACACAGTGACGCAGAAGGGCTCCAGCTCAGGCCAGACACATGGGGACCCATGGGTCTGGCACTCAGTGCTCACTTACAACCCACTGGGGCCCTGGGTCCTGGCACCCCAAGGACTGGCCAGGGGCCTGTTGACCCGGCCTGGCAGAGCGGGGGACTGAGGCTCTGGGAGCCACTGAGACCCTCACAGCCCCACCGAGGGGGTTGGTCTGGCTGCACGGGGGGCCCCTCTGTGGGGGCTCAATGCACACAGGTCCTCTTGCCCAAGGACACCGGTCCGCGGGTCTACGGATCAGCCCGTCAGACGGGCCTGCGCGGCATCCTCGCCCTTCCTATGCCGGGAAGAGACGGCGAGCTCTGTTTATTTAGACTTTTCCTAAAGCTGACAGCTTGAATCAGGCTAATTTACCTGAAGTATACCAACCGTCCTTGTATTTATTTTACGATATTTCACCGGCGTAACCCAATCCCTGCCTGCTCCCTGCGTGTTTACGGGACCCAGGAGTGTGCGTCTGTCTCCAGGCCTCTCCGCCGCGGCCCTGCGTTTCAAGGACAGTAGAGACGTTCCCAAATGGGGATTTGGGGGCTGACTGGGCCTGGGCTGCACCCCGGCCTCACAGCTGGCAGAAGGGGTTGTGTGGGCCTCTGGGTTCAGGAGCCGAGCTGGCACCCCAGGGATGGGCTAGGCCTCGGGGTGAGTGTCCAGGGGGCGGTTCACCTGCACAGAGGTCCTGGCCTCTCCTGACTGGGGATGGGGAGCAGGAGGACACAGTGACCCCACATGGTCACACTGTCCCTCACGCCCCTGCCTGCACACACAGCGCTGGCTGATGTGCCACTATGAGCTCACTCTGAAGGAAAGATGTCACCCAGAGCCACCCACCATGCCAGCATCAGCTGATTCCAGCTCAGGCCGCTCTGGAGGTCTGGTGGCCCATGAGGTCATGTGGCCCAGGCGCTGGGCACAGCCTGGTGGCTGGATGAGTCTCCCCTGGGGATGGGCCTGGGGCTGTGGAGGCCAATGACACCAGGGCAGTGGGAACACTAGAGCTGGGGGTGGCCATGCCCTCTGTCCTGCAGCTTAGGTCCAGGCACAGGCCAGCAGAGGCCGAGGCCCTGCACCAAGGGGTTTCTTTCCACCCGATTTCTGAGAGAGAAGCCACAGGTCCAGCTCAGGGATACTCTTACTAACCTTGGTGTGTCTGCAGATGACCGGCCACCGGCTGTCCCTCTCTGTAGACACCTGCTTGTGGGCCGAGATTCCATGCTGAGAGGCAGGGGTTCACCCTCTGGTGTGGGCTGCCACGGCTGGACAACAGACTCACAGTGAATGGACAAACACCTTTTAGGACATCTGAAAGACACTGAGGCTCTGGGGCCCGGGTGAGGGTGAGCCAGGGCGGTCAGCCAGGGCTTCCTGGAGGAGGTGGCATGTGTGATGAGGACCAGCAGGATCCAGGAGAAGAGGTGGCTGGTGCACAGGCCCCATGCTGGCCCACCTGCGGCCATAGGGCCACCTCGGGGCGTGCTGGGGATGGAGGCTGGGGTCTCTGCAGGGCTCTGCCTCTCCAGGGAATGTGCTCCTGAGGCAGGGGGCTCTGAGAGCGGGGGAGGGCCAGCAGGCCAGCAGAGCGGACGGGGCTGGGGCTGCAGGAGGGTGTGCTGCCCTGGTGCAGGCTGGCCAGCCCGTGTGAGGCGCTGGCTCCTCGGCCTGCTCCCCCGGGCAGGGGCCACGGCGCACTGAGCCATACATCTCTGTCAAAACCCCTATGAATAAATTAACCTTTCTAAAGATTAGCACACTCTAATACCTCGGGGTTTTTAAACAGAACAAATGCTAAAAATATTTTGACAGAGCTTGCTGGGTTTGCAGGACAGCTCGTCAACACAGGCCTGGCCCGAGTGTCCCTTAAAGGGCCAGCCTGGCCAACACGTGCGGGGCAGTGGTGCTGGGTGTGGATTTGGCCTGGCCAGGCCTGCACACCGGGAGGAGGCACAGCTCAGTGGGGGAGTGGAGAGCGGGCGGTCACCCCGAGGGTCGGGACGGGGGACACAGCTGTGTCTTTGGTGGAGCTTGCATGAGAACTGGCTGCGGCTTCACTGTGTGGACAAGGGGGTGGGGCAGTGCAGTCCCTGCTGATCTCCATGAGGCCACCTGACCCCTGGGGTCAGCAGTGGTGTGGCATGGCGTCATCTACCCTGGGGTCTCCTCTGGGGGCCAGGACTGGAGGCAGTTTGGAGCAGGGTGAGGTCCTGGGAGCCCGGGGCTGGGGTGAGGGCTTCTCCCCAGGCAAGAGCTTGGAGCGGAGGGCCAGTGGGGTTGGGGCTGCAGGAGAGGGTCTCCCACACCTGGGCGGAGGGCGTCTGTGAAGAAGGTCATGGGTCCCCAGGCAGTGCCAGGGGAGGCTGCAGGGCACCTGGCTGCAGGTGGAGGAGCTTGACTTCTGTTGGGGGTGCAGGGGAGCCACCGAGGGCTGTGGAGGAAGGGGAGACACGGAGGAGCCTGAAGAAGGTGCTGGAAAGCAGAGGTGGGCTGCTGCCATGAGCCAGGCAGAACCTGGGCTGGAGACTGCAGGGGGGAGGGGAGGAGGACCGCAGACCCCTCCTAGGACAGTCCCCTCCTTGGGCAGCCCCCTCCTTGCTCCACAAGGCTTCACTTGGCTCACCACTGGACTGTGTCCAGGGCCAGGCCTGCACATGGCAGGGCTTGATCACCAAGACCCGCTGGCTGGAGGCAGGTGGTTGGGCCAGGCTCACCCTGCAAGCCAGGGCCAAGGCTGAGCTCAAACACAGGCACCTGGCCTTGGCCTGGCCTCCTCCTCCACGGTGGGGCTGGGGAGGTGCATACAGGCAGGAAGGGCGGAGGCAGGAAGGGCGGAGTTCAGAATGCGTTCAGCCCCAGGGTGCTGACAGAGCCAGGACCCTGCTCCGCTTCTGCCTCGAGGTGTAGCCTTAGCTGCAGCCCAGCCCCTCGGGCCAGGCACCTTCCTGCACAGGGCACAACCTGGGCTGGCCTGTGGACAGGAGCTGTGCCCAGATGCGCTCCTCTACTGTGTCTAGGTGGCCTGTGTCTGCTTCCCACCTCATGCAGGCCTCCTGGCACCTTCTGCCCCCTAAACAGCCTGGGGCCAGAAAGGGCTACTAGAATATTCTTTTGGAAAATGTTCATTTGGGTTTTGGAGATGATGGCAAAGGGTCTTGGGGTGAGCGCATGGAGGAGAGGCCAAATCGGCTCTGACTTTGCTGCTTTGTGGCTCATTAGGAACCAGCTGGGCCACTTGGGTGGTCAGAGCTGTGGTCCCCGAGGTAGCTCTGTGTCATGGTCTGGGTCTTAAGTGTCCCCCAACACTCGAGTGTGGAAGACTTGGTGCCTGCTGATGGCACTATCAGGAGACGGTGGAGCCCTCAGGAGGCAGAGCCCAGAGGGAGGAGTAGGTTGCTGGGTGTGGCCCCTTCCTCCCTCTGTGCTTCCTGGCCACCCTAAGGCAAGCAGTGACACCCACTCCAGGTCATGGTGTGCTGTGCTGCCTCAGCCCCAAAGTGACGGGGCAAAGCAGCCATGGACAGAAGCCTCTGAAACTGTGAGGCCCTCCCTCCTTTTTAAAGTTGTTGTCTCAGGTGTTTTGTCATAGTGACGCACAGCTGGAGGACATACTCCAAGATCCTGCAGGGCCTTCCTTTCTCAGAAGACTCCCCTCTTGACGGTCCTGGGTCTGTAGCTGCCTGGGCTTCTTGGTGCTGGATGGGAAGTGGAACTGTCCAGGCTCCAGGGGAGCCCTCCTTTCCCTCTCCACGTGTCCCAGGAGCCTTCTGAGGATCAGGACAGGGGAGTGATGGGAGACAGCAGACCCTTCTCCCGAGGAGTCCTGGGGAGACCTTGGGCAGACTGTGGCCAGGCAGGGAGGGGCAGATTCTTGGACAGGTACGAGAGGAGTATACAGGCCCCTCTGGAGCTGGCCATCCACCTCAGGGTCGGGAACCAGGAGGACCCAGCCTGCCCTGGCACTGCCCAAGCACACCACCCCCCAGAGGCACAGCTTGGCTACCCAGCCTCTTTCTCAGGGGAGGGGCACGGGGCAGCCAGGGTGGGGGCTACCAGCCACTGCTTCCCCGGTTCCCGTTGGAGCTCATCTCTGGGGGCTGGAGGGCCAGTGTGAACCACTGTGCAGCTTCTGCTGGGGTGGGGCCAAGGGACGGTGCTCCCCCCCTAGGCTCTGGGTAGCACCTGGTTGGCAGGGAGGGCGCAGGGCCAAGCCCAGCCCATCCGAGTTTGCTGTGGGAGGGCTTCTGTTCCCCCAAGGTACTAGGGCCAACCTGGAGTGCTCTGGGGGCACCTTGGAGCTTGAGAAGGGCTGCCGCCTCGCCCTCTGCCTCGGGCTCAGACATGCCACTCAGTACCTACTTGTCTGCAAGAGCCCCCTAGACGCTCAGCTGAGGGCTGCTGTCTGTCCTAAACGTGGCCCCGGTGCACTTCCTTTACGAGGTGAAGTGGAGTGAAGGAAGACAGTTTCCAGGCTGTGGCCCGTCCGCCCTGGGCATCAGCTCGAGGGGACCCCTCCCACCGTCTGGGTCTGACTTTTCTCAGCAGAGTGGAGCTGTGCCAGCCCGGGCCCAGGCTGTGCCCCTTGCCTGTCAGTATCCTAGTCCCTCTGTCCTGGGTCAGCCCTGCAGAGGAGCTGTCCTGGGCTGTCTTTCCTGGAGGTGACCCGAGGAATGCCACGTTCTCCCTCCTAGGATGACCAGGTTGCCCGGTGGCTTTCACTACACCCCTCCTTCCAGTTCCACCTCCAGGAAGCCCTCCGGGAAGACCTGAGGCTACTCAAAACCCTTCTCCCCTCTTAGTCCCTGGATGGACCCAGGAACAGCTGCTGAATTCCCTCCTGGTCAGGAGCCACCCCTGCTATTTGCCCCTTTGAGGCACGAAGGAAAGGAAAGAAGTGGCCACTCAACATCAGGCATGGCACGGCCTCTGCTTGGCCAGGAGAGGGAGTGACTGGGGGAGAGAGAGGAGCCTGTAATTGTTCATAGCAGCTATTGGGCAAGGTGACGGTGGTGATGACAGTGATGGTGATGATGATAGTGGCCGTGGTGATGGTGATGATGGTGATGATGATTGTGGTGGTGATGGTGATGATGGTGATGATGATTGTGGTGGTGATGGTGATGATGATGGTGGTGATGGTGATGGTGGTGGTGATGATGATGATGATGGTGATGGTGATGATGATGGTGGTGATGGTGATGGTGGTGATGGTGATGATGGTGATGGTGATGGTGGTGGTGATGATGATGATGATGATGGTGATGGTGATGGTGATGGTGGTGGTAATGGTGATAGTGGTGGTGATGATGATGGTGGTGATGGTGATGGTAGTGGTAATGGTGATGGTAGTGGTAATGATGGTAGTAGTGGTGATAATGATGATGGTGATGGTGATGGTGGTGATGGAAATGGTAATGGTGGTAATGGTAATGGTGATGGTGGTGATGGTAATGGTGATGGTGGTGGTGGTAATGGTGATGATGGTGGTGGTGGTAATGGTGATGATGGTGGTGGTGGTAATGGTGGTGGTGGTGGTGGTGGTGATGGTGGTGATGGTGGTGATGGTGGTGGTGGTGGTAATGGTGATGATGGTGGTGGTGGTAATGGTGATGGTGGTGGTGGTGGTAATGGTGATGGTGGTGGTGGTGGTAATGGTGATGATGGTGGTGGTGGTAATGGTGATGGTGGTGGTGACGGTGGTGATGGTGATGATGGTGGTGGTGGTGGTGATGGTGAAGATGGTGGTGATGATGGTGGTGGTGGTGGTGATGGTGAAGATGGTGGTGATGATGGTGGTGGTGGTGGTAATGGTGATGGTGGTGATGGTAATGGTGATGATGGTGGTGGTGGTAATGGTGATGGTGGTGGTGACGGTGGTGATGGTGATGATGGTGGTGACGGTGGTAATGGTGATGATGGTGGTGGTGGTAATGGTGATGGTGGTGGTGACGGTGGTGATGGTGATGATGGTGGTGACGGTGGTAATGGTGATGATGGTGGTGGTGGTGGTAATGGTGATGATGGTGGTGGTGGTGATGGTGATGATGGTGGTGTTGGTGGTGATGGTGATGGTGGTGGTGGTGGTGGTGGTGATGGTAATTGCAGTGCTCATGGTGTGCAGGCTGTTGTGAATCCATTCCTGCCTCTCTCCATTTACCTCCACAATAATGGATCAAGCAGGGGCTCTTGTCACCCTCTTGTACCAGTTAAGGACCGGATCCTGGAAAGTCATATTAGAGGTAGCTCAAGAAGTTTGGTCGGGGGTAACCAGAGGCAGAGAGAGGCCCTGCAAAAACATGAATAGTGGGGGTCCAACCCAGTGGGTTTCTCAGGCCACAAGAAGTGAGGACCCAGAAAGCCTGGTGTGCTGGGCTGTGCTCCACAGCCAGGCAGTGGGGTGACCCCAGGATGGCTGCCATGCGTCCTCCCTTAGCCATGGACTCTGTGCCCAGTAAGAGTTGGGCTGGCACAGCGGAGCTCATTAAATGGAAACCTTTATTCTGGACGGAGGCAAAACCACCTTTCATCCCAGTTTTATTATTTTAAAAACATGTCAAGGGGCTGGGGTTGGGGCTCAGTGGTAGAGCGCTCGCCCCGCACATGAGAGACCCTGGGTTCGATCCTCAGCACCATATAAAAATAAATAAACAAAGATATTGTGTCAATGTATACCATAAAAAGGTTTTTTTTTTTCAAAAAACACAAGAAAACAAAAAACATGTCAAATGCTTTCATATCAAAGAGGACCCACGCCCTCGCCCTGTGCCAGGGACCAGAGTGGGTCAAGGGGACAGAGGTGAGTTCTGTGGAGGAAAGACAGAAAACACAGACCCCACCTTGGGGGCTGGGAGCAGGAGGAGGGGCCTGTTTAAGCCCAGGGTGGGCTGGGTTTAAGTAGGGAGCTTCTGAGAACAGGAGCATCGACAAGGGGAGGGCAAAGGTCAGGGAAGGGAAGGGGTGAGGGTGGACAGCATGGGCAGTGCACGGCGTTCCCTGTGATGTGTGAGTCGTGCTGTGCGGGGGGCCCTGGGCCTTGGCTCCGTGCTCCTGTGACTTGGTGGTTTTGCTCTGCCAGCTGGGGTTGGGGACCAGGAGAGGCCTGGTCAGCCAGCGGGCGTCCCGTGCTGCAGACACCACAGGAGCTGGATGGGGAGGGGACCCAGGGCTGGGGGACTACCTGCTTCCTGGAGGACTCCTGTCAGACACACTTGCAGACAGCTGGGAACAGCTGCTCTTGGGAGTTCCGGGGGTGGCCAGTGCAGACACTCTGGCCCATCGTCCCCACTGACCGTACCTGGGGTTGGTCCTGGGACCAATGGGGGTGGTCCTTCTTGAGCCCTGACCAGATGGCTCTCATCTGTCCTTGGTTTCCCCTGCCCGCCCCCACCCCCCACCCCGGCCTGTGGTCACGGTGCGGAAATCGGCGTGGGTGCTGGGCCTCCTTGGGCGTCTGTGTGTTCTGGGGTGGGGACCCCCTCTGGGAGGAACGGCAGGGCGGGGGCTCCCGGAGGCCATGCTGGCATTCCGCGTCACCCCAGTCACTGTGACTGACACAGGCACATGGCAGTTCCCACAAAAGGTGATTCAACAGCTTTGGACCAAATCCCGAAGTTTGCTCACAAGGACCTCTATTTATAGACCCTAGCTCCTCTCTGGGGTCAGCCAGCCGTCCATACACTTTCAAGAGTTTATAACTCCATTATTGAATTTAGAGTTGGCTTCAGTTTTAATTCAGAGTGAAAACTGCACACCGTGGGGGAATCCAGGGAATGTGCGTGAGGGCCTCCGCCAGCCAGCGTTCCAGGCTCCCTGCCCTGGAGAGGCGGTGGTCCGGGGTCCCCGAAGGGGGGCCCTCGGGTGTGCGGTGGCTCTCCCCACTCTCACCTGGACAGCTGGGCCAGGGTTGGGCTGGATTCTGGTGGCTGGGGTGTCCACTGGCCCCTCGCTGTCGGCCTCCGCTTTCCGTCTGAGCAGAGCCACCCATGGCTTCCCCAGTATTCTTGGGGACTGGGGATGGTCTGTCCTCCAGGCCCAGGGGGGTCAGGGTAGCTTGTGGTCCAGATGGCTCTGCCCATGGTGCCTGCTTCCTGGGTGCAGGGTGGGGGTCCTGGGCCAGGAGGATCAGGGTCAGGAAGGGACTCAGAACAAGGCCCAGAGCTGTGCCGGAGCTGTCACCCCTCCCTCCCGCTGGCTCTCCACAGGGTGCACCCAGCACCAGGCTGGGTTCTGGCCCACACCCGGTGCCACTGGCCCCTCTCGCTGGAGGACTGCTTTCCTGGCCCTCTCCAGCTCCCATGGGCATGGTGGCCAGTGGGAGGCACAGCTGGCCAGAGAGGGCTTTGCCAGAACACCTGTGCCCATGCCAGCTCCAGCCAATGCTGATGTGGGGGTCCCAAAGCCCCCAGAGCTGCAGGAATCTGCTTTGATGGCAGCGATGGAAGGCGGGGAGCAGAGGGAGCTTGGGCCCGAGGCCTAGATGGTGGGCGCCTCCCGGTCACTGGCCAGTAGGTGGTGTTCCTGGCCTACTTTCCCGAGGCTGCGTGCTCCCTGCCGCGCCTCTGCCAAGCTGGGTCCATCTGGAAATGTTTGATTTGATAGAGTGTCGCTTTACATTGCAGAAATGAGCGTAAGCGGTGTTTTAACCCACCAAGTGAGAAATGTGATCTGGGTTTTACTGCCGACCCTTTAAATAAAAAACAGATCGCTTATTAAACCATTATCTATCATGGACGGGGGAGTCGAGAGTGGCCCCAGACCGGACACAGATGGAAAGGGACTTGGCTCCTTCTCCCAGTGGGGGTCTGGGAGGGGGTCCAGGGCGTCACTTTCAGGGCACTAGGCAGGGGACCTGGTTCACTCCTTGGCCAGCCACTGTGGGTGTGAATTTGCCATGTCCTTTTAGGAGGAAGGACATGGAGAGAGGCTACAGCGACCCGCCAGGTTTGGGTGCTGGTCTCCAGGGGGACCCCAAGCCATGGGCAGAGGGACCTGGCTGTCCCTTATCCTCAGCTCTTGAGCACCATGATACCCTGTGGGGTGCTCTGGCTGAGGGGCTGTCCCCAGGGGCCTGGCTGAGGCAGGCCCTTGTCTCTGGAGATGGCGTGTCTCCGGCTTGTGCTGAGGGGCACATGTCGGTCAGAACTCAGTCCAGCGTCTGGGGCCCTTCCTGGGGCTCCAGGCACCTCATGGCAGGGGACTCCTGGGCACTGGCCCTCTCCCTGCTGGCCCGAGTCAGCCGGCTGGCTCCCTCCGTGCTCGGAGGGAGAAGATGGGAGGCCCCCTGGCTGGGCCCCATCTGTGCTGTCCTTAGTCACTTGGGTTCCTACCGTGGGCTCTTTGATGCAGGGCTCTGATGTCACAGCCCTATTCCTGCAGCGTTTCTGGGAAAGGATTCCCCATCTCTCAGAAGTGACCTTGCACGCTGACCAGAGGTCCTCCTCCATGTGGGGGACCTCGATGCACCTAGCTGATCCAGTGCCTTGCCACTTAGTGGCCCCTCACTCCATCCTTCCAGGAGCCTCTGCTAGTGGCCTGTGCACCCCTGGAGGTGTCCCCAGCTGGAGGACTCCCTGGGAGGACCATCCAGGGCTGGGGTCAGGGGAGTGCATGCCTCCAGCTGTACCCATTCCCAGTGGGCACTACTGTCACCCTGTCCTTGTGGGGTGCAGAGCCCTGAATCGGGGCCTCAGGGATGCAGAAGGGTCCAATGGCTGGTCATCTAACATCCCTGCAGAGGGGACAGGGGACAGTTCCTCATGCCCTAGCCTGGCTGTCACCCACCTTCTGGGCTGGGCAGGGGCACCCAGGATGCTGGGTTGGAAGGCCCAGAGCAGCCAATGTGGGCTCTCAGGAGGGGGTGCGGGAGGGGCTGGCTGGGCCGTGGGCGGGGTGGGTCAGGGGTGGTCGTGAGAGTGGGGAGGGCCGGGTGGGGGGCATCCGCTGGATCAGTGCCCTGCAGTGGGCTTTCTTGCCCTGAGAGTGAGGATGCTCTTAGGACGGCGGTCGCCCAGAGGCCTGCAGCTCTCTGCAGCTGTGGAAAAGGAAAAGGTGGCCCAGGGGCCTTCGGGACTGGCCCAGGGCCACAGCCACAGTGAGAGAGCTGAGCTGGAGACCAGGCGTGGGGACAGGGCAGCCCTCGCCACCCCAGGAGCAGCCTGCTGAGCTGGGGGAGGGCCCCCAGGGAGCAGGAGCAAGTGGCCTCAGTCCCCTGCCCTGGCAGCCCCGGAGCCTATTGTTGAGGATAATCACAAGGTGACACCCTCCCCACTGCCTCCTGGCCACGAGGGGTTTGGTAGCGTCCACCTTGATTGGCCACTGCCTTCCTCGCTATGCCCTGCTGCCCATAGTGGATTGGTCAAGGTAGATTTATCTCCGCTGTCACAGCCAATAGAAATATGACACTGCCCCAGTCACCATGTAGTTACAGTGACCGAGCCGGGGCCGGGTGCCCGAGGGATTTATGGGCCCTGCTGGGCCTAGCACGTGGGACCTGACACCACGTGGGCGCTGCCTGGCTGTCTCAGGGGCAGGACTTGCATAGCCACTCCTGACCTTGAACTGGGGCTGTGGTCTAGGCAGGGACCCTCACAGGTGGGTGGGGGAGTGTCCCCAGGCTGTGGCTGTGCCTCAGTCCTCCTGGGGCCCAGAGTGGCCAATGCAGGGTCTCAGGAGGTCGGTGAGGGAGGGCCTGGCTAGGCCAAGGCGCTCAGGCCTGGGGCAACTGGGGAGCACCATCTCCCGGTGGCCATCTGGATTGGGATGGGGATGAAGGGGGTGTGGCTCAGGGGACAGCTGGGTCCCTGGGTTCCTAGTGACCCTCGGTCCTCTGGTCCTGTTATTCTTGCCATGGGAATCCTGGTTGCCTGCTTGCTCCGTGGGCTCCCTGGGAGTTGGCTCTCTTCCCCTTGGTGCTTCTCTTAGCCTGTCCCTGCTCAGAGGCTCCCAAGCCCCTCCTGGTGTTAGTGGGTGGTGTCCCCAGCTACAGCTAGGAGCTGCAGGGCCTTCCAGGTCCTTGGTGACCATGAGTACTGGTCCCTGCATGTCCTGTTACTATCACCTTTAACTGAAGAGTGGACCAGCAAGGGTCCCTTGGCCTCAAGCCAGAGCCAGAGCAGGCCAAGGCAGGCAGAGTCCAAGTCCACCCCAGGTCCACCATGGACAGACAGTTGTGCTGTTCCTTTGACACTGGCCAGGTACGCATGCTCTACCGGCAGTGTCGTGTGACTCCCATCAGTGGTCCGTAGCTCACGGCCCTGTCTTGGAAGTTTCTGGCTCTTTGATGCCTACAATCCAGAAACACTGAAGTGGGGCTGCACGTTGGCCTCCTTGGAGCGGAACACTGATGGGACTGCCCACGCTGGGGATGAGCCCAGGATCTTTGGGGCCTTGCAGACTCCCGGGTGCTCAGTCAGGCCTGAGGGTGGTCACCCTGGGACCCCTCTCTGCTCCTCTGCCCCCGCACCCCCGGTGACTCCGGCTGAGATGACTGAGCTCTCCCCTGGGCACTGGCAGCCCTGCCTCCTCGCCGTGGCCCCCACCCTGTCGTTTCTCTAGGCTCCTGGCATGGGAGATGTCGGCTCAGAGGGTGATGGAAGGTTGGTGGGTGGCGGCAGGTGCTGGGGTCTCAGGCCCAGACCCAGCTGGGGGGCCTGCTGGGGCTGAAGGTTGGCCAGGTGTGTGCAGGGCTGAGTGACCACAGGGTGGGGCCAGAGGAGGTGGAGCAAACGGGTTGCTTGCAGGCAGCAGGCAAGTGGGACAAGTGGTCAGGGGCCCTACTGGGACCCCAGGGTGGAGGCCCCAGGCAGTCCCTCCCAGAGGCCCTGCTGCGACTCCTGGGGAGAGGAGAGCACTCCCGGGGGCCGCGAGGCAGAGGCACAGGACGATGGCGCCACAGTGCAGCCCCCAGACAGCAGCGATTGTGTGTGGGCATGGCCTGGGGACTTGGGTGCCACAGCACAGCCGTGGCCTCCAGGGCAGGCCTGGGATGGCTGGTGAGCTCAGCTGGGAGGGTGCCCGGGTAGAGGGCACTGTCTCTACAGAGATATAGGCTGAGTGTGGCCTTGGCCCTGTGGGGACTCATGGCTGAGGCAGGGACCCATTAGGGGCAGGTCGCTGGGCCCTGTGGGCTAGACAGTCACACGGGGGTCACCTGCCCTGCTCCCTGCTGATGAGATGCTCAAAGGAGAACCCAAGGAGGGTGGGGCCGGGGCCCGGGGCCTGGGGACGTAGCCTGGGTGGATTAGCGCTTGTTGGATGCACAGTGATGTGGGATGTGACCGTTGTGTGGGGCCCAGGGGCCTCTCCACCTGCCTGGGCTCCTGTGGCCAGTCCTCCAGGCAGGCGCAACGGGCCTGTGAGCACACACTTGTGCAGGCATCACACTTAGGCCCCACAGACGGGTGCACACATGTCCTGGCACCCACACGCTGTCACGCTGTGTGTCTGCTGCAAACAGGCGCCCCTCCACAGATGCAGCAGACGCTGGCTGGGAGGCCAGACGCCTTGCCCACAGGCGTCTGCAGGCCTCCCCACCACCCTCTACCTGCCCTGGCTCCGGCCGACATGCCCAGCCGACGTGCCCAGCTCACAAGCTGGATCCTATTCAGGAAAGATGATTTTAATTAGAATAAGGAACCTCAGGACGAGGAGGAATGGCATCCAGAGGGCGGCCTGCGGTTAGGGAGGGTTCCGCTCCTGGAGGACGTGAGAGATGGAGAGATTTCAGCTGTGAGAACCCTGGGCGGGGCCATAGGGCCAGGGGGATCACACCCAGGGGACCTCTTAGCTGCTTGTCCGAGTCCCTGTGGGAGGGGGTTAGGCGCAGGGTTGGGCCCACTGCCTGCAGGGCTCCCAGGCCGGGCCAGGATCAGGATCTGGGGCCAGGAAGACCCAGGGCTGAGCCTGCATGGCCCCTGCCAGTGGATACTAGATTGACCTCCCTTCCCCATCTAGAAAGTGAGGTGGGCAAACAGATGTGGAGCCACTGAGAGCTCCCGCTGTCCCCATGGACTGGCTACATAGCAGGCCACTCTGAGAAGCCACAGGGAGCGAGGAGGCCAGCAGGGAGCCCTGGAGAGGGAATCCCAGACCGTAACCGGCAGGGGAAAGGACTCCCTGGCCATCCCTGGCTGGGAAGGCCCCAGGAGGCCTGCTCTACTCCAGCAGGGACCTCAGCCAGGCCCAACATGCCGGAGGCCGGGAGGCTCCACCTGGGGGTGCTGGGGATGGAACCCAGGGCCTGTGCGTGCAAGGCAAGCACTCTACCCACCGAGCTACACCCCCGCCCTGCAGCGATTCTTCCTTCTGGGAACCACATGGGTGTGGCGCTGGACACCAGGCCTGGGGACCACACCTCTTCTCACTGCCAGGACCACGTAGGCCTGTGGACAGCACCTGCGCCATGGTCCCTGGGCTGGGAATTAGCTGTCCCCTTAGAGTGTGCCTGGCTTCCCTTGTCCCCCCTTAGGAGGCGCAGAACTGTGGTGCAGACGGGGTCACCCTGTGCCCCTCCAGGAGCACCAGCTACCCAGGAAGCCTGTCGTCCTGGCCTGGCCCGGTCCCACAGCCCCCAACAAGCATTGCTCTAAGAAAGCACAAGAGCGATGTGTCTTCAGTCCTTGCTGCTCAGGACCTTGAGGGCAGAGGGAACCTGAGTGTCTGTGACGGCCAGCTCTTGAGGATGGCTGAGCTGCCCCTTGGAGTGCCCTGGGGGCTGCTCCCTTACTCCCTTCTCACTGAAGGCCTCCTTGCGGGGCCACGGGCTCCGCCCCACAGCGCCAGGCCACATGGGAGCCTCCGCTTTTCCTGGCTCAGCTGCTGGGTGGGAGCAGGGCCAGCCAGGAGTCCTGGGTTTCATTACCCCCAACGGGCCCCCAGCCCTGGAAACATTGGCGCTTTCGCCCTGGGCCGCTACAGGCTGGCCTGTGTCTCCTTCATCTGGCCTGCAGGCTTCACAGCTGTGTGGCGGGAGGCCATCAGGTGGACGGGGTCTGGGTCGTGACTCCCTCCCGGCGCCGTCCAGCCAGGCCCTCTTCTGGCCAGCTCACAGGCAGCTGGCAGGGGCAGGGGTCCTGGGCACCCCACTCCCTGTGTCCATACTGAAGCACAGAGCGGAGCTGTGGCTTGTCCTTGGAGGCCACTTGTACCGACAGTGCACCGCCTGCTGGTCTTCAGGGTGGCGGGGCCCTGGATCTCAACGCCTGTCACCACGGAGGAGGGGACACCAGGGGTCAGACATGGGTGGGTGGGTCGCAGCCCGCGGCCGGCCCCGCGCTCGCTGTGGGCACCTTGATTTACTCTCCCGGCTTCTTGGACAGCCTCCCCGGTGAGGCTCGGAGCCCCTCCCTGCCCCCGCGCTGCCCCGTGCGGCTGAGCTTGGGAAAATCTATTACCGCCGAGTCATTAATCTGGGGCTGCCGCCTCGGGCACTTTCTGGCCCCTCTATTTAATGGGCTCTGCTTCCTGAGCTCCGGAGCCGTGCTGCTCGCCTCTCTTGATCAGCTTTGTTTAATTATCAAAATATTTGATGCAGAAAATTGACATTAGTTCTGAAGGTTCTGCCCTCCTCCCCCTGCCTGGCTCCTGGTGACATTGAGTGGCTCAGCCTGGCGCCCATCGCCTCAAAATAGCAAGTGGGCCTGTGCTTGTCCAGGCGGACACGGTGAGGTGTGGGCCGCCTGCCCTGCCCTGGGCGCTTGGGCTGCACCCAGTTGAACCCCAAGCCTGTTCCCCATGTTTCCATGGCCCTGGCCTGGCTGCCCACACCCGGGGGCAGCCTCGGGGAATGACTAGACCCAGTGCCTTTCTGAGCTCTCCAAGTCCTGTGGAGCCTGTGTGCTGTGGGCTGGGGTCCTGCCAGGGAACGACAAAGGGCCCCTAGGTTGGCACTGGAGTCTGGGTGGGGACCTGCTTTCTAGTTGTTGCCAGGACCTTGGCCACTTGACCTTCTGCAGAACCCCCGAGAGCCCCTCTTTGTCAGGGTCAGACGGAGCCCTCTGGTCTTCTCAGCCAGAGGTAGACGCAGAGCCTGGGGCAGAGGCAGGGACCAAGTTCGGGACTGCTGGGGCTGCTGATGTGGAGCCTCCCTGGAGCTCAGGCTGTGCCTTCCATGCCTGCATCCCTAAGGGGTCAGCACTGGGCTGGTCTGGGCAAGGCCCAGGCTGACCTCTCTACGGGTGCTTCCATATACCTTCGGCCGAGGGTAGAGACGGTGCACACTGGGCCCTCTTTAGAGGGTAGTTCTGATCCTGCATGTGTGCGTGGGGGGGGGGTGCACACAAGATCTTCTGCACAGACCTGTACCTTGCTTTTGTGTGACCATAAGGTACCAATGCCCATGGGTGAACTTGGGTGTGCCCCCTTGTGTGTGTGCCTGTGTGCTCAATGCCCACGGGTGCCCACGGTGAATCACGGACCCCAGGGAATTCGTGTTGACCTCAAGGAAGCCCTGCAGCTTGGTTTCCAGGCTGTGCCCAGGCCCTCCAGAGGTCAGCAGACCCAGATTGGGCTCCCTGGCCTTTGGTGTGAGCAGGGCAGGCGGGGTGGTGGTGATGGTGGCCCAGTAGGAGCGTCAGTCCCATGTCGACATGTCACCACCAGCTGTGTCAGCAGACCAGACCCAGATTCATTTCCTGGCCGGTAGCCCCTGGGTCGTGGGCACGCCGGCCAGCATTCGTCCGGAATCAGCTTATTTTCAGATGTCAGATAATTTTCAAAACAGAAACTAGTTTCAAGGTTGAGAAGGTACCATTACGGAAAACAAATGGCGGTCAAGCTTGGACTCCTGGCTTTTCACCAGCAATCAATGTTCCTGGAGGAAGGATAGGACACAGGGAAGGCGTTACCTGCTTGGGGGGCAGGGCTGGGCCATGGCTTCAATGTCGCCTTTGGCAGAAGGGAAAACAGGCGTCTGAGGTCCACTCCCTGGGCAGTGGGGACCTTGGCCGTTGGGCCCCTCTTTCTGCCTCCCTGACCCCTCTGGTCACTCCTGTCTCATCTGTCTGGCCTGCACACTGGGCCAGCTGAACCCACGTGGGGCCTGGAAGAGCCGAGGTCAGCTCCGCCCTCATTTGCCCCGCCCAGGGGGGAGCCAGTGCCATCTGTTCCCTGTTGTCCATTCCTGTGTCTCCTGGACAGAAGTCAGCGGGCCACATGCCCCCATCACCGTCACCTGACACCATTTGAATGACTAATTGGCGGTCTTCATGCAGGGTCCTCCTGGGGGGTGACGGGGAGCTGTGTCCAGTGGGCAGCTGCACCTGTGTGCTGAGAGCCAGGTCCTGGCCGGGAGCAGGAGGAGGGTGGACCTGGATTGTTTTGTGCTGGCCACTCTTGGACACGGTCAGTGTCCAGGTCTGCTGATTTCTGTGTGGCAGAGGCGTCTGCCGTGTGGCTGGCCATTGGAGGGCTTCAGGAAGACCCGATGCCAGTGGAGTCCACGGGGTGGGACAGGGCCACGTCCCACCAAGTGGTCACTCAGAGAGAACGGGGTTCTGGAACCCAGACCTCAAGCCCACTGGGGCGGGAGCCCTCCGGCCTCCTCCAGGCATCCCTTGGCCTGTGGCTGCGTTCCCTGTCACATGGCCATCTCACTGTGCCTGTGTCTTCTCTCCCACCAGGACACCAGCCATTGGATGAGGCCCCCCCGAAACCCAGTCCAATTCCACACCGAGAGCCTTGGCTAAAAGCCGAGTGCTCCTGTGGGTGCCTACGCCCAGCGCCAGGGAGGACACCGGCCTGGGCAACAGCAGGACCCACCGGGTGGGCTGGGGGACAAAGCCAAAGAAATGAGAAGAGGAGGAAGGAGGCCCGTCACTGGCCACACCCACAAGGCCTGCTCCCCAGTAATGCCATGTTCTGAGGTGGGGGAGGTGTGCATTTGGGGTCTCCATCCAATCCACCACACCAGGGGGGGACCCGGGTTTTCAATGGGAAGCCTAAAAATAAACCATCTCATGACAGGGAACGGTCATCCCTTCTCTGTCCTGGCCAAGAAGTACTGGGTGGACTAGGCCCTGCCCGGGAGGACTCCACCAGGGCCCGGGACACATGGGAAGGGCTCCTCCTGGACAGAGCTCGCGGGGGCCCCCCTGAGGGCGGCAGCTTTGTATCTGGCCTGGAAGGAGGCTCAGGGTCAGGGCCATGACCAGGCCGGCCGAGCTCAGCAAATCTATTATTGATCTCATGCATGTTGGGTGATCCTGCTTTTAAATCTTAGCGGAACAGAGCGGGAGGTAAATGGACAAACTGATAAATAACCATGGTAACGACTCGCCGCCCCCACTCCTGTCCTGTGGATTCGGCCCTGGATGACGGGGGCCTGCTCAGCAGGGCAGGTGCGTGAAGTTTGTGAACCTCACGGAGCTCTTCGCATCTTGATGACGAGGGGAATGTGGCTGGTGGAGCCGGGGTGTCTTCCAGGGCGTGGGGAAGAGCTGCTTTTCACTGTCCCCTCTCTGTTCCCTGCTGCCAGAGGTCAGCCCACAGCTCCTGCCCTTGCTGGGAGGTGAGGTAGGGCTGGGGGCTTGCTGTGCCCCTGAGCTGGGAGGGCCCTGCTTTAGGGTTAGGGTGGGCTTTCCTGGAAGGGGCAAGGGGTCTTTTGAAAGGCCATGATTGTCTGTGCCCTGTGAAGGGACCCAGAGCCCCTCTGCCGTCGGGCTGTCCCAGCCTCTGGCTGCTCGGGGGTTAAGCTCCCCTGCACCCAGCCCAGCGTGCCGGGAAGACCGTTGTTTTCATAAATATGCTTGCTGTGGTCAGAAGCCATTGCCGGACGAGGGCTTCCTGAGACCTTGACTTTTCTCTGACACGATTATTGCCGCCCCAGGGACTCATTTTCTGTGCAGCCACCCGCTGACCTGGCCTGTCCTCTCTCCATCGTCCTGTCCACAATGAGAACGATTCTTCCTGGAGCCCCAGGACCTGCCACCGCAGCTGAAGGCTCAGTGCCACCCCACCCCAGCAGCATCTTCCCCAAAGACCCATTCCCGTGTGAGACTCGCGGTGCTTGTCAATCAATAACCTCGCAGGCCTGACAGCTCAGGCCAGCCAGAGGCCCCTCCTCTGCAGCCCAGCAGGGACTCTCCTGCTTAGGAATGCAGGGGACTTGTCTTCCTCCATGCTGGAGGAGACCCATTCCTGTCCAGAGCCCCAGGCACGTAGCTGCCACCCTGTACTCTGCCACCCTCCAGCCCATACTCCATGCAGGCACCAGGCACCTGCTTGGCCACCAGGAGAGTTGGGTGGCCCCCAGCCCCAGGCGTGGGGGACAGGTGGAGACATCAGAGACCTGCTTTGAGGGGTGGCCGATGGAGAGGGAGCGACTCTCTGGCCCTCTTTGGCCTCGGGGTTCATTTCCATAGATGCTCTGAGAGGTCCTATCTGAGAAGCGCCCACTGACCCTTCCAGTGATGGGTTCAGTGAGAAGCCCCCCAACTGTTCCAGTGGACACAGGGGGGAACCCCCCTCCCCTCCCCCACCCCCACTACTCTATGGGACCCCGTGGAGAGGGCTCCTGCTGCCCAGGAGTCACAGGAGACCCAGTGTGTGGGACGGTCCCATGAGGGGCACTGAGTGAGGCTCCAGGTGGGGACAGAAAGGGCATGGCCTGGGCTCCAGGTAGCCCACAGATGCAGGTCAGGGGTGAGAACCAACGGAGGGACCAGAAGGGGGCTGTGGGCCTGCAGGGAATTGGGGTGGGGACCTAGCAGCCCCTGCTGTAAGGAACTGTGACCTGTGTCAGCTGTCACCATGGTGTGGCCAAGGAGAGTGCAGAGAAGTGGTCAGCGGTGTGGGCAGCAGAGGCCCTGCTGACCTTCCTGGTAATGAGGTGTCAGGGTCTTGAGGTCTTGGCACTGGGAGACGGAGGGTCTCCTCCAGACCCCTCCTCGGGCCTCCACACCCTCAGGACATCACGCTGCTGAGGGCAGCTGAGGGCAGCTGCCTGAGAGGGGCCCACAGGAGCTCCCGGGTTATCCTGGAGCCTGGGCCCGCCTGCCTGGCCCTGGCTCCTTCTCACCTGCCCTCCCTCGGTGCCTGTTTTGATTTCTACTTAAAGGTTTATGGAGTGGATCACCCCCTGGGGGCGGCCTGCACTATGCTAATAGAGCTATGCATATTCAATGAACCCTCTGCGCTATGCTAATAGAGCTATGCATGCTCAATGAGCTTGTCAGCGGGAGGCAGTTGTGCCGGCAGCCTCTGGCTGGCGGTAGTGAGCCTGCGGGTCCCAGGCTGCCCATCCGGAGCCTCGCTGTCCAGCCCTATGGGCCACACCCCTAGGAGGAGGCTCCTGCTCCTGCCCTGGTGCACATGCTCCGGCAGCCAGAGGACTTGCTCCCAGCCGGGCTGCTGCTGGGTGGGCCTCGGTTCTGAGGAGACCCAGCTCAGCTCCCTTTCACTCTACTTCCTCATGAAGGGCACCTGCTGGAATGAGGGAGCAAAGTGGGGACCACTGGGCTGCAGGCTTGGAGGGTGGGGTAAGGGGCCTGGTGCTCCAGGCTCTGCTCCGTGTGGTTACTTGTGAGGCGGGAGGGCCCTTGTCCCACACGGGGCTGGGGGCACCTGGGAGGCCGAGTCTCTCCTCTGTGGCCTCCTCCGGCAGCTGGGGGCTCCCCTGTGTGGCCAGACACCCAGCCACACTTGAATTTCAGAGCAGGAGCGATGCACTCTCGGCGCAGGGTGCCCAGCTCTGCTCGGGACGGGCTGGATGACCCGCATCTCATGAGCTGCCAGCGTCCGGCCTGCTCTGGCAGCTCTGGCTTGGTCCAGCGCCATGGTCCAGCCTCCCAGCGTCCACTCAGGGCTCAGGAGAGCGGGGCCCAGCATGAGCCTCTCCAGGTGGCAGCTGTTGGGGGCACCTGGAAGCTCTGTCCCAGGAGGCAGGACCTGCATGTCCTCACTGCTCCGGGGCTGGGCGGTGGGGACAACTGCTGGGGAGGGAGGATCTGGGCTTAGGTCCTCCACAGAGGCTGGTCGGGCGGGTCCAGGACCAGAGTCAGCAGGCCACTGCTGCTCTGTTCCCAACTCCTGCCTGGGGCAAGTGGCTTGGCTCCCACAGGCCTGGGGGTTCACCGGGTCCTACCCCATTCCCCTGCTCAGGGCAGGGGGCAGGGAGGCTGGGCAGGGCTGTGCCGACGGTCCCAGGGGCTGCCAACCCATGGAGAGGGGAGGAGAAAGTGTCACCTGTCTGGTGGACTTGTGTGTGCTGGCCTGGTCCTCCCTCCCTGGGCCACCAGCCGCCCCTGCTGAGAGGCCAGGCGTGGGCAGGGCGAGGGCAGGCCACCCACCAGCAGCCCAACAGGGCCTCAGTGCAGGCGCCATGAAATCGCCTGGGCCCCGGACAAGAGCTCTGTCCCTGAAGCCATTGCATTTGATCCGTGGAGCCCGGGACTCTCCAGGAGAGAAATATGGAAGCAATTACTCCAAGAGCCGCCGTTTGAGTAACTCCCAAAGAGACACCAGGGCCGGTGCTGGTGAAGCCTGGTGCACGGCGCCCTAATGAAGCAATTAAGGCAAGGATCCTCCGACTTTGATCTCGATGGGGTAATTTTTACAAAAACATCACGGAGTGATAGATACCCATAACTCAGAGTCCTTAATTGTACTTAATTTGTTTGGAATACGAATGTGCATTTAATTAAACCCCAGCTCGGCCCGCATGCTTCAAGCGGGCTGTCAAGGAAAATTAAGACCCAGTTTGCTTTCAAAGTTACTGGTTTTTATCAGGCAAGGACAGCAGGCCTCGAACAGAAGGTTAGAGATAATTAGGCCGAGAGCTACAGACCAAGAAAGTGGGGAGAGGCACTGCTGGGGGAGGGGACGGGGAAGGGACATGGCTGGGGCGCAGGGGAGCACAGAACCCTGGGAATGGGGGCTTGTGAGGTGGCACTGAGTCTGCAGCTGGGTCTGCCACGAGAGGCCTGCAAAGGCCCCGCCTTCAGAGCGTCCATCTCTGGGGACCTACTTCTCGGCTGTCTTGACTTCTGGCCCTTATCCAAGGGCACAAGGACACACTTGGGACATGGGCCTTTGTTCTGGAAGGGCTGGGATGGTCCTGACCACTCTTCAGAGTGGAGTAGGGAAACTGAGGCAGCGAGGGAGGGCCGAGCCTTGACCGTGGCCTCCCAGGAAGTTGTGGCCCAGCACAGCGGCACAGCTCCCCTCAGCCCCCCGCCCAGCGTCCCTGCCTGGGGCTCACCCTGCACAGCCTGGCTCTGGTGGTCAGTGGGCCTCTGGGGGAGGTGGTGGGCTGAGCCAGCCCCAGGCCTGATGCCTCCCCTCCCCCCTGTGGGAGGGCTGAGCCTGGGTGTGGACCTCCCCACCCAGGGCTCCCTGGACACTGGCTGAGTTGTGGACCACAGTGTTGGCCTGGCCTCCAACAGAACCTCCATCCCTCACTCACCTGGACCCTCACTGCGGCAAGTGGGGATGGGCAGAGGCACCTGCCTTCCCTGTCCTCAGGGGGCTGTCCCCCCGCCATCTTGCCAGGGCACTGGCCCCCAAGCATGATGCTGGATGCAGCAGAGGCTGTGGGACACTCTTGGTGGGTGAGCCTGCCACGCAGCTGGCCTGGGCTGCTCGTCAGGGCCAGCTGGGGGCACAAGGCACACCAGGGACTTGAGGAGCTGTGCTTTAGGGCAGGCGCTGGCCTCGGGAGTGTTGGCACTCAGGGGACCTGGAGAGCCCAGGTAGAGAGTTCAGGGACAGCACCCCTCAGTGCCAGACACCGGGGGGCACCCTTCTGAGCAGGCTGCTGCCCAGCAGCTGCTGCTGCCCAGCAGCTGCTGCTGACTCTGAGAAGGCACATGGGGCTGGGCCTGCACAGTGCCGGCAGCTCTCGGGCCAGAGCAGACCCTGCTGGGCAGTGGTGGTTTGTTAGGTGGCCGGGAAGGTGCACTTGGAACTGACTGCAGAGTGGGGACCTAGGGTGGGTGCAGAGCCACCTCCCCGGGGACCCTCCTTGAGAAACAAGGCTAGACCCAGCGCCTGACCCAGGAAGGGGGTTGCTCTTCATCCCTAGGTGCTCTCAGGAAGCCACGAGGATCGCCGTGGTGGCAGTGGTCCACTGTCACAAGGGACAGCAGGTCGGGAGCTCATGGAAGCACAGCAAGTTGTGTGGACAGTAGAGAGGACTGAGACTTGGGGACTGAGACCCAGGGACCAACAAGGATGTCCCCCTGATCCCCGCTGTGTCTGTCCAGGCAGGCTTGCCAGGACTGGAAGCGATACTCAGCCCACATGGCCCCTGGCACGGACTCGGCCGGTGCGTCTCCTGACTCCACCTGCCTTCCCCCCCTGGTGGGCTGCAGCCGACGACTCTGGTCTCCTGGTCCTCAGGCAAGACCCGCTCAAGGCCTGGTGGGGCACAGGAGGCCCCGAGTGCTGGAGCCTGGTCCCCACGCCCAGCCCGCTGCAAGGCTCTGAGCTGGGTGGCTTCAGGGGAAAGCTTCTGGCACCAGCCGGGGCAGCGTCCTGCTCTGCTGGTCTGCCCAGGTTCACCTGGGGTCCACTATGTTCCAGGACTGAGGTCACTACAGCTCAGGCTTCTGATTAGAACTCTGTCCCATGGCCCAGGGTCCCTGTTCTCACAGGTCCTTTGCAGGGAAGCCCTGCCTGGCTGCTGCTACTTCAGAATCTTGTTCCCACTGGAGTCAGGGACGTGCGCGGGGGACAGTGGTGACAGCAGATACCCGCCCTCACCTTCCTGCCTGTCCTCTGAGACAACTGGGTCCCAACCCCAGAAGTCAGAAGTGTCACCTCATGTGGCAAATCGTTGTGGGCAAGCAGATGCCACCTGGAGTGTTCGGCTGGACCTACCAGAGGAGACAGCCCTGTGGAGATGGGGCTGGGATCTGAAGGCGATGGCCTTGAAGCCAAGACAGGCAGCCCTCAGGACTGGATGAATCCAGGGGTGGATTCTGCCCTGGGCCCCCAGAGGGAGCGCAGCCCTCCAGCACCCAGTTGTAGGCCCAGGGACACTGTCTTCAGACTGCTGCCCCAGAACCGTGTGCAGGCCTGGGGCTCTAGGCCACTCTGCTCCTGGTGGTTTGTTAGAGCCGCTGTAAATGGCTGACCCGGTCTGCGGTCAGGAATGTGCACTAGCCAAGAGCCTCCCCAGGGCTCTGCTCAGCGCCTCCCCATGGATCAGGGAAGTTCTGGGGTCCAGAGTGTTGGCTGCCAGCCACCCAAGTCCAGGCCTGTTGACCAACCCACCAAACTGGCCACGCTCCTTCTGGCTGCGTGAGCCCCAGCAGGGACTCCTCCCAGACTTTCCCAGGGTCTTTGTAGCAGAGTTCTGGCTGGTGCCGGTGCTTGAGCCAGCTCCTGGTCAGACTCCTGTCCCTGAGCACGCTGACCGCTTGTGGGTCCAGAGGCAAGAGGAGAGGCAGTGGGACTGAGAGGAGGAGGACAGGAACCGGGACAGCGGCCGCCCAGAGGAGGCAGGTTCCTCCCGGTGGCTGGAGCCTCCCTCTGCAGGGCAGCCTCAGAGGGATGCATGTGGTCAGGGCTTCCACTGGCCCCCGAGGCCCTTCACGCGTCCAGCTTCGCGGTCCAGGGCCCTGCTCCTCCTGGTGGTGCCTGGACGCTCACAGACAAACCCAGAAGTTCAATTTCCTGTGTTTCCACAGTCCACACAATCAAATTCAGGTTTTGTTTTCAGCGTTTCTCTCCCTGGGGCTAAAAGAAATGAGATTATTTCAGGGCCACCACGGCAGGTCTCGGGCTCTCTGACTGTGACTGGAGCTTGTCACGCCTCCCTGTAAGTTCTCGGGGCAGCACAAGTCAGCCCACCCCACTCCGCAGCCTCCACCGCAAATACAGCCAAGTGCGGCCACCACGAGGTCCCCAAGGCGCTTATTTCAAAAGGAACTTAATCACAACCCAGCTCAAGTGACAATTCTGTTAACTGCGATGTCACCGAGCGGCAGAGGCTTCTGGGCGTCTGCTCTTTTTTTTTTTGGCAAGGAGCACAGTTCCCTGAGCCTCCCCAGAACAGCGGCTTTGAAGGTCGCTCCTGGATCCCTCCTGGGACTAGTAGGAGCCCATGTCCCCTTGGGGAAGCGAGAGCCATGCTGCATTTCAGGAGGGAGTGGGGAGACCATGCAGGTTGGGGACGCAGGAAGCGGGGGGCAGGGGGCAGGGTGGAGGGTTCCTGCAGAGCAGGGCCTCAGCCTGGAGGGGTGGGGGCAGCCCAGGGACTCACGGGCCACACTGGCTGACTGGTGCTGAGCCCTCTGAGAGGGCACCATGGGCTGCTCCCTGGAGGGCTGGACAGAGCTGGATGCCAGAAGCCAGGGCTGCTGATGGCCCAGGCCCTGTTCCTGGAGCCGAGGGAGCACAGGTAAACTGGAGGCGGGACTCCCCAGCCCCACGGCATCAGAGCTGCCAACCGTCTGGACCTGGCAGGAGCAGCTGGCAGGGCAGGCCCCTGGTCTCTGCCCGAGACTGGGGCTGAGGTGCAGGCTGAGTGGGCTGGTGCATGGGGTCCCACAGGGCCAGCTCTTCTCCTTCCGGGAGCCCCTTCCACCTGAATTTGCCTCCCGTCTGGACCCTGACTCCCGCCAACCCCGAGGGCACAGGGCACGGCTGAGTCTGCTGGGCTCCGAGGTCTCTGCAGACCAGCTCCTCGCTGCGGTGGCTGCTCTGCTCTGAGACGGCGTGGCTGGGTCCTTCTTTCTGCTCGGGTTCCTCGAGGCCCCTCTGTGCTGGGTCCAGTGCAGGTTGGGCTGTCCCAGCTCACCACCTCCTGTTCCTTTTAAATCTCCTAACTCAGGATCTCTACCCAGAAAGAGACAGCTCTGCACGGTGAGGGCTGGTGCCCTGCAGGTGCCTGGGACGTTCATCCGTGGAGGAAGGAGCGTGTGCGGGGGTGCATGCCTGTGGGGGGCTGCCGGGGGCACCAAGTGCTCCACCAGCAGGGAGATAGCCTCTTCTGCCCCAACCCAGGGGGCTGGCCCAGGGGCTCACAACGCCCATCAGCTCCTGGTTAGGAGCAGAAGGGACACACGCAGGATAGTGGGCTCTCCTGTGGAGCAACTACCCCTGCATCTGAGCTCCAGAGTGGGTGGTGCCCTCGGGGTCCTGGCATGGTGAGGAGTCTGGATGAGCTTTCAAGCGGAGGCCCCAGGGCAAAGCCGCGGGCGCCCTGTACAATCCTGGCTGGTGGTGCCCTGATCCAGGAGGGCAGCTCCGCCATCAGGCAGGAGACCCTTGAGCGTCCACTGGCTTCCTGGCAGTGAGCTGTGCTTCTCGGCCTAACAGGACACTGCACTCCTAGCTGCTGGCTGAGGGCCCAGAGGGCAGCCGCTTCTCCCTGCTGGGCCAGCTTGCTTCCAAGCCTTCCACCCTGACAGAACCTTGGAGACCAAAGAGGAGGGTCCTGAGCAGGATTCGTGTGAGCACCACAGCAGGCAGGGCCAGGGGAGTTCTCCCAGGATGAGTCTCAGCCAAAGCCAGCCTCTGCCCTGGGCTGGGCAGGGCTGGGACTGTGGGGACTCAGTGTGCATGAGAGCTGCAATGGCTGGTTCCATGGCAGCCCTGCTCCCTGTCAAGAGTGCCCACCTGAAGCTCAGAGCGAGCCAGGGCTGCAGCCTACGCAGCTGGCCACCACCACTGCTACCCACAACATGGCGGGCAGGTGCAGGGCCATGGAGAGATGGTGGCAGGACACTGAACTTCATTCCCCTCTCCACCCAGCTGCTGTCCCCAGGAGGCTGACCCCCAGGGCCTCCATGCTGCCGAGCTCTCTGTCCTCCCGTTGGGAGGCCCGCTCCCCAGGTGTCCCTTCCCTGCAGCGTCTGGGGGCTCTCATCTGCTAATCAGCCCTCCTCCAGCCCACAGGCCCACGAGTCACAGCCCTGCCCACACCTCTGTTCAACCTCCCTCCACACCTTCCTGCCACCTCCATACGAGCTTCCACTTGGACTTGTCAGGACCTGTGTGCACACTGCCCTGGGCCGCTGACCCTCACAGACCCTCAAGGAGGTCACCTGGATGGGCCTGGGCTGGGCAGTGCCACCTGCCTGGGGCTGGGTGCCTTCCCAGAGGGCCCCTGCCTGCTCTAGCGTGAGGACATTTCTGCCTCCACAAACGTGGCCCCCGAATCTCGAGGGGGACGTGAGCTCCCTGGGAGGTGCTCTGTCTGCAAACTCTCCTCTGCCGCTCTCACCTGGCTGCGGGGAGGGGCAGCCCAGGCACAAGGGTGTTTATCTCTGCAGAGCAGAGGAGCGCTCCTGGGGACAGCCTTACACATAATCCTGGGGATTTTCCTAGCGTGTCATTTAGTGGATGTGATTACACTTCGGAGCCTGATATTCTGGTAATTATCTTCCCGGGCTTAATCCCGTGCCCTAGTAATGCCATTAGAGACTCAACATGCGTGTCTTAAAATAGTGATTATTTATAGCGGGCCCCGTTCCCTGTCGAGCAGTCCTGACTGCGTTTCGCTGGTTCAGAGCCCGCCTGGGGCCTGGGGAATCTTGGCCGGCTCCTCTGCAGCGGATCTGTGATTGCCACACGGGCTTTGGTGTGTGGCCTGGATTACCAGGGGTCAGACCTCATCTCTGAGCTGCCTCCCTGTGTCCGAGGCCCAGGAAAGAGCCACGTCCAGCCAATCCTAGTCCCTGGGCCCTGGGGCCTATTGATGTGCTGGTCCAGCCAGAAGTCCTCCAAGGCCACCGGACAGCAGAGTGGTCAGGAGTGGACGTTCATCCCATTTCCACGGGCCCCCAGGGGAGGAAGCTGAACTACTTTTCCTGAGCAAGTCCATAAAATGGGCACAATAAAAATACCTTCCTGGACAAAAGGCCGGATCCAGGCCTAGGCCATGCTGGAAAGGCAAGTCCAAGTGGTTGCCAGGACCGGGGTGGGGAGGAGCAGGTGGAGCACGGAGGATTTTAGGTCTGTGACACTTCCTGCAGTTCCATCATGGTGGACACAGGTCATCATGAATTTGTTCAAACACACAGAACGCCCCACACCAGCTGGGTCCCGTGGACGGAGAGATGTGTCAGTGCAAGTCCGTCAGCTGTGACAATGCTACAATGTAGCTAGCTCACATAACTTGCTGCAACAGTGTGACCACAGCTATCAGAATGCCACACTGTAACTGTAGCAATGTCCCAGGGCTCTACTCTGGTGGAGATACCGCAGTGCAGTGCGGGAGGCTGAGCATCTCCCTCAGGAGACATATGAGAAGTCTTTGGACTCCTGCTAAGTTTTGCTGTGAACCCCCAAAATTGCTCTAACTAATAAATTTTTTTTCTTTAAAACCTGCTTGCTCAGGGGCAGGTGAGCCCTGAATGGGAGATGGGTGCACCTGTGGGCCTGGCCTGTGGTGAAGCCGGCATTCAAGAGCATCAGCCGCTTTGGCCAAAGTGGCTCAGACTTCAGCCCCTCACCTGCCTGAGCTGCAGGAAAGCCGCAGAGATGTCCTCAGGGCCAGTGGGAGCCAGGGGGGCAGACGAATGGGGCGCAGCACCCGTGGGGCAGGACTAGCAGCTCTGGCCAGTCCTGCAGGTAGCATTGGTGGCATGTGGCTGGCCAGGGCCTGGGTGGGCAGGAGGGGCAGGTGCCCCTGGCCCCCCAAGGGCCTCCCTACGCTGTACCCAGGAAGGCTGCAGAAAGAAGTCCCCTGGGGCTGTGAGAGTCAGTTTGGAATCTTTGTTAACAGCTGGGCATGCATCTTTTAAATTATAAATCAATAAATAGTTAATTCAATAATAGAATGCTCTTGAATATTTCATGCTGCCCGCAAGCCGTGGTGCTCCGTCTGGATGTTGATGGCCAGGTGACCAAGGACTTAGACTCAAACTATCCCCAACTCCTGTCAGCGGGTCTGGAGGCAGCTGGCAGGGGCCTGGTGGCAGACAGGCCTTCCCACCCCTGGGGAGGGGTTGCTCGGGCGCACTCCCACGCGGCCATGGCCTCCTCCCTGGAGGGCGGGGGTTTGAGGAAGAGGAGGGGATGGGGCTGAGCTGGCCATTTGTTGCGTCCCCTCCCAGGACTCCGCTCAGAATGCGAGTGTATTTGGAGTCAGGAACTTTAAAGAGGTAGTAAGTTAAAGGAGGTCACTGGGCCCCAGTCCAGTCTGATGGTGTTCTTATGAGGAGATGGACACAGATGCACAGAGGACCCACTGTGGGGGGCACAGTGGGAAGAGGAGGGCGGCTTCAGGAGGACCCAGCTCCGTCTGCATCTCGGCCTCAGGCTTCCGGCCTCCAGGAGTCTGGGGGTGCACAGTGGTGGGAGGGGAGCCCCCTTGTATGCCAGGCAGCTCCAGGATGTGGAGGGAGGCAGCTGTGGCCTCTCTACTCTGCCCTGTCCTCAGGCTGCACCCACCCCAGGGCCAGCAGGTGGCCCATGTCCTTGTCCCCAGATGGCAGAGGTGGCAGAGTGGCCACATAGGCTTTCCCTCCCCACTGACTTTCCTCCGAGAGGTGCCAGGTGGCTGCTGTTGGTCCAGGTGGCCATGATCTTGGTGGCTTCAGCTGCAGTCATGGACCTGAGATGTGGGGAATGTGTAGTGGGCTGCTGGAGTCTCGTCACCATGGGTGGCCTGCTCATGACTGCGCGGCCAGCAGAGCTGGGAAATGACCTGATGGAGACTCCAGGCCCATTCTGGAAGAGGGCCCCCTGGATCCTGTGGATCCTGAAGCTGGTTGTATCTGGGGCATCCCATTGTTCAACCAGGGAATTCTGTGTGAGTTGCGATGGGCAATGGCCACCAAAGAGCCCCATGCTGACCACTCAGGGATAGGGTTGAGGGAACTGTCCACCCCTGGGGACATGTGAGCTGGCTCTGGGGCCTGTGAACCCTAGGGACTCGCTCAGGCCTGGAGAAGGACCAGGAATGCTGTGGCTTAGTGACATCTGTCACATAGTATTGTATGGGGACCTGAGCTGGTGGCCCAAGATGGCAGCCACGATGTCCATAATGTCTCCGGGCTCCAGGGGCTGATCATGCAGGGAAAGCCTTCACCCTGAGCCCTGCTGTCCTGCGTGTTTCAGAAGCTGCCCCACCACTGGGGCTGGACACCAGGCCCCCTGAGTGGTCTCCACTGCCTGACCTGAGCTGGGCTCTGGCTGCTTGGAGGCAGGAGGGAGGCTCGAGTGTTCTAGGAGAACAGAGTGGACCTGGCCCTGTGTGGCTTTCTGGGGGCAGAGGAGGGAGCCCGGTGCTGGGTAGGGCCTTGCAGGCCACAGCTCTCAGGCCATTGCTGCGGGTGTCTGGCCTCCACCCCTATGAAGTGCAAGTCCGTCAGCTGTGACAATGCTACAATGTAGCTAGCTCACATAACTTGCTGCAACAGTGTGACCACAGCTATCAGAATGCCACACTGTAACTGTAGCAATGAAGGCCCCGGTCAGCCCTTCATAGCCTGGCAGAACCCTCAGAAAATGACTTGATAGCAGTGACCTTCCTGGGCCCTGGGAGACCCTGGCCTGAGAGGACCAGGCCAGTTGGATTGGTAAAGTATTGACTAGGTGCCATATTGCCATGTCCTTCAGAGCATTCTAGACTGGGGACTCCAGTGCCCACCTGGTGGCCAGGGCTCTAGGCAGCAGCAGCATTTCCTGGGCACCCAGGCCTATACCTATGAGGGGCCAGTGACTTGGGTCCAGAGGCCTGACGGTGGCGATGCTGTGGGCCAGGGTCCTCACACAGATCTGAGCCCCGGGATTGCCTGGTCTTACTCCCTGTGACCAGTGTAGACCTGAGCCTGGAGCAGGCTCAGAGTCCCTGAGCCTCTCGCTGTGCAGGTGGGAGCAGGTGCTGGGCGGACGCCCCCCATGGGGGTGGAGCGGCACTGCCCCTCAGAGGCACAGGAGGAATCAGGACGCCAGAGCTCAGCGTCCACAGAATGTATTCCATGTCCTTAAGGCCAGGGAGGGTGAGCCAGCACTGCCCGAGCGGGACCCGGCGGGGCCAGAGTGGACACAGCCCATTATAGGTGTGCTGGTGGCCTCAGTGCAGATCTGCTGAGTCCCTGTGCCACGTAGCCACCCCTGCGCCACCGTCCCTAGGCAGCAGCCTGGGCCTGCCGCCTGTTAGCCCTGCTGACAGAGCTGTACCAGTGACAGTAGATTAATATCTCCTTAATCAGCCAAAATGAACATGGCACGCTGGTGACAGTCCAATTTTCTGCTAACAGATTGTGGCCTATCTAAACCTGGCGCTCAGCTGATTTTTTATTTCTGCCAGAGATAATTCAGTGCGGGAGGACCAGCCACCGTCATCCCATCCGCCAGCGCACTGTTCAATAAATCTCACCCCAGAGGCGGTTCTCACCACTGTCAGGCGTGGCTGCCCGGGGACCACGCAGGCCTGGTCAGGCATTTACAGGCATCCTTGCAATCAATGCTGGGCCGGTGGTGCCCGTTCTGAGCGTGGGGGCTGCCGAGGGTCTCAGAGCCCCGGGGTGGTGGGGCAGGGACCAGGAATGTGGGAGCTCGTGTGAGAACATGTAGCTGAGCACGCAAGATGTGTTTCAGGGCACAAGGGTGTACGTGGGGTGCGTGTGGACACGTGTAAGTGTGTAAGCTTGTGGGTGTGTGTGTAGGCGTGTGGAGTTCAGGTGTGTGCACCGGGGGGAGCAGGTCTCCAGCCGTGGAGGCAGCACCCGGGCCGCTCTTCCCAGTGGGGGCTGACACCAGGTGTCGGGAGCTCGTCTTTGATGTCCTGGTGTGGCCACCATCCCTATCTGCACTGCCTTCAAGATGGGGGTGGGGCGGCAGCCTGCTTTGGGTGCTTCCTCCAGTCCCACTCAGAGGCTGGGAGGCCTCAGGGCCGGGCCCTGGCTCTGCAGCTGTGGCCCGCCAGCTCTGGGGTCTTGCACGTCACTCTTCTCCAGTGTGTGAGGCTTGATTGGGGTCCCCTTCCTGAGCTCCTCCGCAGGCAGGGCGGGCCCTTGGGGCTGGCTGAGGCCTGTGTCACCGACAGGCTTATGAAGGGCCTGACGCCTCCGAGTCTCCCCTCCTGGACCCTTGTCAGCATCTAAGACTCTCTTTTAAAAGATCATTCTAGAGAAACGGGTTTGAGGTCATGCTTCTAGAAACTTCAGCTTCCCAGGGAGCTGAGTCAGGGGTGCTGGGGTGACCACCTGGCTGCAGGGGATGGGGAGACAGTGCCCGCACGACAGTATCCTGGGACCCCGGCCTCGCATCTGGACCTGCTCTGCTGATGCTCAGCCTCCCGCATGGGGAGGGGTCTGCAGGGCTGTGGCTGCCTGTCCCCTCAGGCAGACCTGGGGTGTCACGGCCCTCGCTCCCTGCCGCACTCTACTTCTCCTGTTGGATCTGCTTGGCTGAGCCCAGCTGGGAGGGAGGGTACCACTGATTTGCCCCTGGCCCATTTCCTGAGCGATCCCAGGCACTGTCCCCCTGGGTCAGCACCCGAGTGTGCCCACAACCTGGGGACACAATAGAGCAAAGTGGCTTCCCCCATAGTTTTGTCCTGCCCAGGGCTGTGTAACACGGTCACAGAGCAGGAAAGACAGTGTGTGGGGGTCTCATGCCAGCACCCCGGCCTCCCCTGTCCCAGGCAGACATTACTAGTCAAAAGAAGCCCAAATGCATCCTTGGTCACTGCACCTGGCTGAGGTGCAGCTTCCTGCTCATGGACATAGAGTCACAGGTCGGCAGCTCTTAGCCTTCTTTCCAGCGTGGTCTGCCCTGCCCTTGTCCACTAATGTGAGTAGCCAGCTCTGCCCTTGGGCCAGTCTGTGGATGCCCGGGGAGGGAAGGTGGCCAGGGCTCCTTAGGAGATGGAACCAAGGCAGGAGGAACTTGGCACCAGGCATCTCCACAGCTCCTGTGAGGTGTCCTGTGCCCCGCCTCAAGTTTGAGGGCCAGGACAGTGGGGGGTCTTAGTCTTAGCCACGCTCTGCCAGGTGCCCAGTGGACAGTGTGACAGAAAGGCAGGGCTAGCTCCAAGGAGGGTCACCCTGATTTCCTGGGATGAGGGCACAGAGAGGCTGGGATTTGCCTAAGGCTGTGTGACTGGACAACAGTTGGGCTGGCGCTGACCCCTGGGCCCTGGTGTCAGCCCCTGGCTCCAGAATCAGCTTTCAGGAAACAGCTTTGCAGACTCCTGGAGCCCCATCTCACACAGAAAACCCCAAGTCAGACTTCGCCCTCAGGGCACTTAGAGTCCCAGGTGGACAGTGGAGGCCCAGGGGTGACTTAATGCACGACTATTGCAAAGGGGCCAGCAAAGGATCCTGTGTTCCTGAGCCTCAGTCACTGGCCTGGAGGGTGAGCATGGGGGCCGGAGGGCTGGGTGTCAAGAAGCGGCCAGCAGCTGGGTGGAACACTCCAGAGGGGCAGTGGGAAAGCATGCTGCCCGCCTACCGGCCACCTGCTGGGACTCCTGCTGGATGGAGCATCCTGGAGACCAGAGGGCACAGGTGCCACTTGCTGCTGCTCATACCAGGCCGGGGGCAGAAGAAGATGGCCATGGTGGGCTGGGCCCAGCTGGCTCTGGTGGTTCCCTGAGGCCTCAACCCACTTTTGCCCACAGCTCTCTCTACGGGCCGAGCAGGGTCTCCCTGCCAAACCCACCAGGAGGAGGCACAGGATTTCAGGGATCCCCATCATGCATTTTTGTCCCCCCAGGCAGTGCCCCCCATGGGATCCCATCACTCATGGTCTGCTCCGTGGGCATCTGGGCCAGCTGAGCCTCCTGTCCTGGTGCTCCTGTGAGACCTGCCTGACAGCGTCCCCCAGGTATTTCCCTGAGGCCTCTTGGTGGCTACGCAGCGGGGACTCTGCTCCTTCACATGCAGACGTCCTCTCTGGAGGAGGAGGATGCAGCTAGCAGGGGTGGTGAGGGTCGGCAGGCTTGGCTCCAAGGGGCACAGACTGGCCGCTGGTTCTCAGCATCACCTGGAGAGGCGCCCACCGGCCCCGCACCTGCCCACAGCAGCCTGGCTTGCAGGAGTCTCCCGAGAGCTCTAGAGGGAGGCAGAAAGCTGTTCTCCAGAAAGGCCTCCCGAGAAGGACGGAGACGCAGGCCCAGGCCCTGGTCCTGGCCCCGTCCAGCCCCAGGAGGGAATGGCCACCCCCAAGCCCTGCTGGGTGGGCACAGGGAGCCTGTCTGTACCAGATCCCAAAGTGCAGGCTGTAAACTCACCCCTGCTTCTGACTGAGCTGAGCTCCTGCACCAACCTCCCTTCCCTGTGCACGTGTTCCTCCTGGGCCTGCCTGGGATCTTCAAATCAGATAGGGACTAAGGGGGGTTCAGGGGAGGGGCCTTCCTGGATGCCCAGTGCACGAACCTGTGGTCCTCCTGGGAGGTGGTCACCTCCTCACCTCCATGCACACACCAAAGGGCCCCAACTTCGTCCTGAGCGGGAACCCAGGGGCTAACCTGGGTTGGGCTGAAGCTGTAGGAACCTCTCTGCAGCTCAGAGACCTTTCTGTCCACGCTGCCAACTTGGGGTCAGTCTGTACCTGTGTCCACATGAACACACATACACCCTCATGCGTGCACACACATACACACACCTATGCTTGTGCAGCACACCAGTGCACACAGAATCACATGCACACCCCCCACACGTATACACGCACATGTTTGCATGCACTGCTGCACACAGATGCACATGCACACCCCATGCATTCCATGCTACACAGTGCACACACACCCATGCAGACACCATGAGCGAGGCACACATGTGCACACACACACTCCAGGACCAGGGTCCCAGGCTCTCCAGCCTTGAGAGATGCCTGCCTGGGCAGCTTCGGGACCCGGCTCGGGGAGGGCAGGTCCAACTGCGCCAGCCTCCATGTGTGTATGGGCGTGAGGACTCAGCTCTGCACACACGTGTGGTGCCCTGAAGGATGGTCACCCGAGTGCCCCTGGGCCTGCTGTTATCTGCACGTCCCGGGCTCTATGCTTGTGCTCGTCCGTCTGTACTTGTGCTCGGGCGTCTGGCCTTGGGTTGCTATGGGGCCGCTCAGGCCTGCGGGCGGCGGGCAGGGCTGGCTGCCCTGACCGCTCCCCCACTGCTCTCAAAACCCCAGGGCTCTGCTCCAGCTGCCCCGGATGCCAGGCTCTGAGGCCCCAGCCCCAGGCGGAGCCACCCTGGACGCGGTCCCCACTGGCTGCCCTCAGCCTCGCGGCCGTCACAGCAACTGACAGGCTGCCATTTCCCTTCCTGTTTGGTCTTTTCCCTCGTCATGTCGACAAGCACCATCGTGTTCCCTGACAGACGGAAATATCAATCCTCAAATGCAGGGACAAAGCAGGTTTTAAACTTTAACGAGAGGCTTTAATGGAAATAAAATGTAAAGTTCCCCTTCAGATGGGGGTTCTGTTTTACCAGGGAAAAAGTGGCCTAAATAATAAATCAAGGTCGCGTGTTTCAGTTCTTTTACATGCGTGAATATTTAAAACATGCAAAAATGTGGGAGATGCATTTGTTGGGAACAAAAGGAAACACTTATTTACACCCAAATAAATAAATAAATGAAGGTATGTGGCTGGGGCGGGGGAGCAGGCGAAGGCTGTTTAACATGGGCTCCGAGGGGCCAGCGGGGCACCCGAGCGGGTCTGTGGCGGGCGAGAGGGACGGGGCGCGGGGCTGGCCACGGCAGGGGCCGTCTCTGGCTCTGGCTTGTGCTTACTTATTGGTTGTGTGTTCTTTCTCTTTCATCTCTCCCCATCTTTAGGAACACTGGATGAAGCCCATGGTTTATCCTCAGCCCCTATTGGAAGAATTGATTGATTGATTGGTTTTGTGCTGGGAATGAACTCAGAGACGCCCTACCACTGACCTATGCCTCCAGCCCTTTCCCATTTTTAGTTTTTTTTTTTTGGTGGTGGGGTACCAGGGATTGAACTAGGGGGCACTCGGCCACCGAGCCACATCCCCAGCCCTATTTTGAACTTTATTTAGAGACAGGGCCTTACTGAGTTGCTTAGCGCCTCTCCATTGCTGAGGCTGGCTTTGAGCTCGCCATCCTCCTGTCTCAGCCTCCCAAGCCCCTGGTATTACAGGCGTGTGCCCAGAGCCAGGCTTCTGTTTGCAGATTTTTAAAAGCCTGAACTTCCATCATGCCTCTTCCTGTTCTACGGTCCCTCATTTCATGAATACCTGGACACTCCCCATTTATTTAGTACCTACTGGGTCCTGAGGTGTGTGCCTGCCGGTGCTGCTGGAACCAGATGTCACACACTGGGTGGCTCACAATGGGGGGCTGGAAGTCCGAAGTCAAGGTGTTATAAGGGCACAGTCCCCACGAAGCCTTCCCAGGGAGGGTCCTGCCTCTCCCGGGGTGGCCTCCTCGTGTGTCCATCTCTGCTTTTATAAGGATGCCAGTCATGGGATCAAGGCCATGTTAATTTGGTCACATCTGCAAAGACCCCATTTCCAAATGAGGTTCCCTTTGCTGGTACTGGGACTGAGGACATCAGCACATGCTTTGGGGTACAGGTCAGCAGGATACCACGAATGCTCCTGAGCCCTCTTTAAGGGCAGGGAGGCGGGGGTGGGGGTGAGCAGGGACTGTGCTCCTGTCCCTGAGCCCTGACTGGGTGCTGATGGGAGCTGCCCCCGGCACTGACCCCCTGGGTGGGAGAGCACCTGCTGCTTGGGCCCCAGACTCTTAGATTAACTCGCAGTTCTACCACTTTTAATGGCTGGGATCTTGGACCTCCGAATCCAGGAGGGAAAATTGTGCAGTTTTATGAGATTTAGGGAGACAATTTTCAAAACGTTGTCATGCATTTCAGCAAGGTTTGTTATTTTTTGAAGTGCTGTGCCCCTTATTGGGTGCCCCTGTTCCCAGCATTCTGTGATCTCATTTGATGCAGACTAAGTAAGTGTGCTTGTCCTTCAAGACCTTGTTGGTGAGACGCCAGGGCAGGAAGGTAGGAAGAGGGGAGGGACAGCGGCTGGAGGTGAGCTCCGAGGGCCTGGCTGGCCTCGCGTCCCCGTGGGGTCTCGGAGTCCCAGGGCCCCCTTCCACTCTGCTCATCTGGGAACCGTACCCGAGGGTACAGCCCTTGCCGGCTCCATGGGTTGTAGAAACGAGCGGCACACCAGCGAGAGGCCATTTCAGGAACTGACGTAGGTTTACTCAGACCTTCTGCAGGGAACTTTCTAGAAAGGTGTGAGAAGGCAGTGGTATCTCTGGGGCGCTGGGCTGGCCCTTCGTGCTGTGAGGATAACGAGGTCCCTCGAGCAGCGTGTGGCCCTGTGCGATTCAGTCCTCCGTGTCCAGCCTGCAGAGCGGTGGCCAGGTCCTCCCAGGAGGGCAGAGCTGGGGGGGTGTCCCCTGAGGCTGGTCAGGCCCTGGCTGCAGGACGATCTCGACCGTCCCCAGTGTCACCCGGGGCCATTCACCTGTGCCGTCATGACCCTGCCGTTTTGCAGACCCATTGTGGCTTTTAGTGACAAGCCCCTGTGCTCACCCACCTCGGCCGTCACAGAGTGGCCGCTCAATTATTTATGGCCTTGCCCGCCCGGGAGGAGACGCAGCAGGAGGGCGCCGGCCAGAGGGGGGCTTTCCAATGTCGCTGTATGAATTTTTAAACTTGGCCACTTTGGTGACCGGCCCGAGCTCTGCCCCTTTTAAGCCATCTGACAGGTGAGGCCGAAGTGATTGTTCTGAGTCTTTGTTTGTGACTGAGGACGGCTCGGGAGCATCCACGCGGAGCAGAATGTGGGCTCCTGGGCGCAGGGCCCTTCCAGACTTGTGAGCAGAGGGATCAGCCCTGGGCCCTCACATTCTCTGGTTCCCCGGAGGCCAGGCCGGGGAGAATAGCCTCGGAGTAAGGAGTGGCCAGCACACAGGTGGGCAAACGGGCCCACGCTTTCTCCCTGGGGATTTTTGGGGCAGTCTCTGGGAGGCCCAGGAGAGGCCACTCTCCCCCGAGGCCCATCCTGTGGCTCCCTGGCCGTGGACAGGCCCCTCCTGCAGGCGGGGAGGCCAGGGTGGGAGCCTTTTGGCGGGGCTGTGAGGGCCCCGTAGACAGACACAAGAGCTCCCGGCGCGCAGCGGCCCAGGCCGTTCTCATTACGGCAGGATAGGACCTATGAAATCATAAACTAACAACATCATTTATTTCAGCAGCATCGGGGCAAAACGGCTTTACAACGGTGTTTTATGTGCTACATGTGCGCCATAAATATTTCCATAAAAACATGCATTAAAATATAAAAGTGGGCCCCAAAATATCAAAAGTTGGGAGGGAGGAAACCCACAGCAAAGCTCGTGTTATGGCTGGCTCAGCAGGAGCAGCTGTGGGGGCTTCCTGTGGGCGGGAGCTGGAGGCCACACTCTTGTGGCCTTGCGCTGCCAAGGGGGCCTGGGGGCTCAGGACCTGCCCCTGGTATTGGCTCTCCCGAGAGGTGATACCCATGTCCACCCCTCTTGGGGTGCTCCATTGTGTCCAGGGACATGGCCTCTGGCTCCGGGCCCCTGCCCTGGGGACTCTGCCTGGCCTCTGCTCACACCTGTCCCCCTCAGCCCTGGCCACCCGCTGCAGCCCAGCTGTGCCCAGCCAAGCCTGCCATCATGGTCGACCTGCCTGGCAGGATGCAGGGGTCTCCAGTCACGCTTCTCACCTGTGGCTGCCCACCTCATTGCCTCCTGACCTCAGGTAAGAGGAGGTTCCCAGATAAGGACACCTTCAGTCCACCTTCCCTGTGGGTCCCGCTACAGTAGCCCCATCCTGAGGTAGGACAGAGTGAACTCGCCCAAGGCCACCAGCCTGGCTCGAGGCTGGACTGCCCGGCTCCAGAGCACCAAGGTCCCACTAGGAGGGCCCTGCCTCTCCACGCTCACTGCCCGATCTCTGCACCAGGCCTGCTGGCCACTCTCCCCCGTCGTTGAGCAGCTCTCTGACCACCTCTGAGCAGGGCTCCAGGGTTAGCCCAGGGGACCCTCCTCCTTGGCTACCGCTGCCTCTCAGGCCATCTCCCGAGGTCTTGGGGACTTTGGCTGCTGCTTCTGGCTGCTCCAAAGGCTCCCAGCCACTGAAGCGCACCTGTCCAGAGTGCCTAGCACTGTACCCAAACCTGCTTCCTTCTGTGGCCTTGTTCGGCCTGATGAAGGGGTGGCCATCCCATGGCCACCCAAGGCTGTGTCCCTTACTCATAGCCCTCAACAGGCCCGTGGCCTCCCAATACCCACCCGGGCCCACCCTCTCCCCAGCCCTTGCCATTCCTGATGGTGAAGCTGCTCCTCTTCCTCCCGGGCCTGGCAGCTGCTGGCTGGTCTCAGCACACCACACTGGCCTGTCCTCCTGCCCTCTCCTCCAGGACCCTTCCCTGCAGGGATTCTGGAGGCCACACTTGGAGAGCAGCACGCCGTCGACACCAGAGGGGCCTTGGCCCTCCACCCCACCCTGGGCTGCGCTTGGCCTCGGAGAGCTGAGATGGGCCCTCATGGTGGAGTCCCTGGTGGGAGCAGGTGGAGTCCAGTGTCAGGTGTGACCAGCCCAGCGCCGTGTCTGGAGAAGGACGGGGACCCACGGTGGTAGATGCAGAGCACCGATGCCTGCAGGGTGTGCTGGATGCCACCACAGCTTTCGGGGACTAAAGATTATTTTTAAGTATGCCAAAGCTTACTGTGACACTAGAAGAGCAGTGAGCAGGAGTGTCCCAGGGCCCACCAGCTTCTCTGTCCTGCACACTGTCACTGGACCCTCAGCCGAGTGACCAAGACCATCCAGGCTTTCGGGTCCCCCCACTCTGTGCATCTTGGGCTGGTGCTGAGCTCCTGGCTGGGAGCCAGGGCAGGTCAGCAGAGAGAGGCACCCACCATCCTGCCCCTGGTTCCTGGCTGGGGGTTAAGCTGGGTGCCCAGGAAGCCTCAGCGCCTGGAGCCCCCTGGTGGTAAGAGCCTGCCACTGAAGCCACTGGCAGTCCTGGGTGCAGCCCTGCCCTGCAGTCCCAGCCCACCAGGGGACCTGCCTTCCCTGGTGTCAGGCAAGCCCCCCCCCCCCCCCCCCCCGCCTGAGAGTGCAGCTCACAGCAGAGGTCCTGATGGGTGGCCAGGTTTGGCACCAGGATGCCCAGCTCAGTTTGAGTTTAGGGCACAGGCAACGAGAGCGATGTTAGTTGTGTGTGCGCGTAATATTTAGAACACCTGCACCAACAGCTTAACCACTGTGCAGTGAGATTCAGAGACAGCCCCGCACGGTGCATTTTGCCTGGCAGCCCTAGCAGTGAATGTGTGTGGAGAGAAGAGAGGAAAGTCCTGGAGCCCCAGCAGGGGGCTGGGGCAGTGGGAGGCCTGGGGGGCAGTGGGAGGCCTGGGCGTCCTGGGCCCAGCGCGGACCCAAGTGTGTAGCCACTTCCATTTTCCAAAGCCAGCTTTACTGGCTGTGGTCCCATGCCACCCAACCCGCCCCAGGCAGGTGTGCGATGCCACATATTCCAGAGAGTCACAGGTGTGTGCAGAACTCCTCCAGCTCTGTCACGAGGACCTGTGGTGCCAGGCAAGCTCCTCCACTGAGGTCACCCAGCCCCACGTCCCAGGGAATGTGAGGGCCCAGGGCTGATCCCTCTGCTCACAAGTCTGGAAGGGCCCTGTGCCCAGGAGCCCACATTCTGCTCTGCGTGGATGCTCCCGAGCCGTCCTCAGTCACAAACGGAGCGTCACCCAGCAGGAGCTCAGGAGGGGCTCTTCAGCCTTACCCCTTACCCCCTACCCTGCCCTTCCTCCTCCCCGGCTCCTGACCACCAGTCTCCCCATGATCCACCCGTCCTGGACCCCAGGTGCTGTGGGCCTTCTTGTCGGGCCTCCCTCTGAGTGCGAGGTCTTCGAGGTTGGCCTACACTGTAGGGGCACCACGTTCACCCCTCATGACGGGCCCCGCCCGGCTCCCTTGTGTCTCCTCGTCCTCATGGGCACGCGGGTGGCTCCCAGGTGGCCCCTGCGCTCATGCCGATGTGTGTGCGTGTTCCATGCTGAGTCCTTCCTGCCCTGAAGATGCGCCCGCCCAGACCCTGCCTCTGACTTGGTTTACCCCACGTCTGAGGAAGCCCCAGCCGCGTGAGCTGTCGCGGGCAAGGTGTCCCTGACACCACTTCCTCAGCCCTCGCTGGGAGTGGGAGGAGGGGCCGGCCCTGCCTCCTCCCACCTCGAGAGGCTGGGGTTTCAGAGCATTTCTTCGGAGGATCTCCAAGGCCGTTTCCCTCCACTCTTGCTGGGGTCAGGGGAGCAAATCTCAGGGTCCCTGGTGAGGAGAGTCAGGTCCTCAGAAAGTGGATGGGGCTACTCTTGGGGTGTTTTCTCTTCTGGGGACTTAGGGGAAGGGGCTGGCTGATCTCCAGCCAGAGGCAGCCTTGGGCAGCCTCCTTTCCACATCAGTGGGGCATCCCGGCTTTGACAGGCGGGATCCCAGGCGCTGGGGCCCGGGGCTGGGGCAGAGGGTGGTGGCCGAGCAGAGGTGGGCGATTGGGCGGGTAGGGGTGGCCTCCTATCCCGCAGCAGCACCCCTTCTCCGCAGCTCTGTGGGTAGGAGACCTGGTCCTGTTTTGGGGATTGGGAGGTCACGATGCTGGTCCTCCCAGGAGCAGGCTGTGTTGAGAGCGCACCCAGCACGTGAAATCCACCAAATGAAAATCCAAGAGCCCATGGTCCAGGTGAGCGAGCCCGGCTCTGGTGTCCGAGCTCACCCCGCAGGACGGGCACAGCCTGCTCACATTCTGGGTGGGTAAGGGGTGGCCTTCCTTCTAGATGGCAATGAGAGCACAGAGGGTCTGGCTTTATCCTGTTTGTCCAAAGGTGGGATCTCACGGGCACAGGGCGCCGGGCTCAGGGGCCGGACAGGGGTGGCCGCAGTGCTTTTGTGCTGAGCCACCCCAGGATGCAGGTGGCCCGTCCTCAGCTGCTGGGTGGCTCACCCCCACGGCCCTGGTCACCTTCCTGGCAAGGGGCCCAGCCTGCCCAGAGCCGGATGGCACTGAATGACCTCTGCACACCCCGGGGCCGGCCCTGATTCGCCACACTTCGTGAAACTCAGGGCTGTTAGGTTTCCCAGATTGTTTTACAGTGCGGCTCGGTGTCAATGTTATGCTTTGAAACATTTAAGAAACAACAGTTTATAGTCTCAGATCTTTATGGTTTGGAAGACTGAACTCTCTGCTCACATTGCTGGCCAAATTGGTGTTTTAGATTCTAGAAAACCCCATCGTGTTACAGCAGCGGAGAATGTCCTGAGAGGAAGGCGTCCAAATCACTCCAAGATGTTCCGGGCTTCGCGTCTCCTGCTCTATGGAAACATGCCCATGTTCTCGGGCGTGGAGTCAAAACACACAGAAAGGGGATATTTTTAGACGCGCGCATGTCGAATGAAACCACCCTCTCCAGTGCTCGTGGAGGGCGCTGGGGACGTGTGAGCCCCCGGGAGACCGTGCGGCTCTGGTCCTCCACCTTCTGGCACCTGGCAGCGTGTGAGGGAGGACATGGCACAGCTGCCCGGTCCTACAGCAGGTCCCCCTCCTCGCTGGCCGGAGAGCGATGTGGCTCTGCAGGGTGTCATCGCCCACCCAGGGCCCCAGATCTGTGGAAGAGGCAGCAAGGTGGTCTGAATACTGCACCGCCCCCTGCACGGCAGGAGGGTTGGTAGGACGCGTGCTGGACTCTGGGCTGCCCAGAGCTTGGCCTCCTGCTGGCCTGTGCTGCCACCGCCTGCCCTCTGACTCGGCACAGGTGGGCACAGGTATGTGGATTGACAGGACCCCCTGGTGCATGTGGTGGGGCCTCCCCAGGCGGGGCCAGGGCCAGGCCGGGGTGTAGGGTGCCAGCTGGGCATTCCTGCTAACATGCTGGCTGTGCAGGGCTGCCGGGGAAGGCCACGTTCCACTCATACACAGAACCAGCACAGCATGAAAACCATCGTGAGCCTGAATACAGACCCGAGCCATCTTCTCGGAACCACTGCCGTTTTAATTACCGTTGTAATTACCTTAAGCCCCGTTGCAGAGATGGGAGGTGGGTGCCAAAGCCCTCTTGCAGGACCCAAGTGAGCACTGCTGTGTCCCCTGGGGTCAGGAACTTGATGCCGGGCACCTGGAGCCCCCTCTGTCCCTTCTCTGACACCTTCTGTTCTGTTCCTGGCCCTGTTCAAGGGAGAATTCCTGCCAATGTCGCTGCTGTGGGCTGCACTGTGGCCAGGGCAGGTGTCCGTCCTCCCAGTTAGACATTCAGAACCATGGACACCCCGGTCCCTCCTCCCAGGCAGTCTGCTCTGGCTCCTGGGTTACTTCCCACTTTGCTGGCCGGCGTGAGTCCTGCCTCAGAAGACGCCCAAAACATCACTGAGGTCCTGAGGCCTGGCAGCTGCAGACCTGGTGGGCCACACTGGACACCCATCACCGTGGCCTGGGCAGCCCCACAGTTGGCCAGAGGAGGGACCACATGAAGGGTCAGGGCAGGGGCCTCTGTGGGCACTGTGCTGTCACTCTCTGGGAGAAGTCCCAGCCTGCAGCCCTGCCCAGAGCCTCATTCAAACCAAGCGGTGGTCAGCTGTGGGAGGGAATGGCCTGTGTCCAGGACTGTGCTGCCTTTGGGGACATCTTCAATGAGTGCCAAAGGGATGACTGTCCACTTCCTTGAAGGGGGTGTGGCGGTGGCCCAGACCAGGACCGCTGGCCTGATGTGGACTGGACGCAGGACAGTTTGAGGGGCGGTATGTGTCCTCCCTTTGTGGGCCGCCATGCTGGAAAGCACCCTCACTGTCCTGGAGGCCGAATCTGAGACCCAGCTGAGGCCAGCCAGTTCCCTGGGCCTCTCCTTGGCTCGTGGACATCATATGGGGACATCTCTGTCCCCATAGGGCCACCCTCAATGCCCTTTTCAAGCCACCTGTGTGACCTCATTTCACTTCTCTCTTGGAGACCCTTTCGCCCCACATGGCCACCTTCCCAGGTGCTGGGGGCTGGGGACCCGTGTGTGTTTTATTGGGGGGACAGTCCGCCCACAACAGTAGGTCCCCTGCAACACCTGGGCATCATCATTCTGAAACATTAGTTGTGCGTATCTACCCATCGGACCAGCTGGACATTCAGCATTTTTCTTTGCTGAATTGTCCACCCTTGGGGGATGGCCTGTGTCCAGGCAGCCCTGGCCCCTCAGTGGCCTACCCCCAGATGCAGGCTGTGCCCATGGGGAGCCGGGCTCAGACCATGGGAGCCCTGGTGTGGGCCTGGGGCATGGTGCCCACTGGGGAGGGGCACTACGGTCAGGCTTGGCCGGGCTCTGTCCTGCCCGTGGGTGGAACGTCAGGGCCAGGAAGGCTCCAGCTGAACTGCCCGGCTCACACACTGCCCTCCAGAAGCCGCGCCTGCTCTTTATGCCACTTGGGTCTGAGGAGCTGTTTGTTTATGTTTTATTGCGTTATAAATCCCTCGCAAGCAGGCGTGATGTTTTTATGACGCCCAGGGAGGATTCTCCGTGCGCGGCGGCCTCCCTGCCTGCTGCATGTCTTCCCCGGGCTTCTGCTCGTCGTCTGGACACATGCGGCTCACAGATGTGTCTCCACAGAACATCTGGGGGCTGCAGGGCCCGGTGCAGCGCGGCTCCTGCGGGAGCCCTGAGGTCGGGGGGCGGCCCCTGCGCGGGCCCCGAGGAAACCCCCACACCTAGCTCGGCTGCCATGCAGCGTGGGAGGGACGTTGGTGGCCCGGTGGCTGGGGCCTCGTGTGGCTCTTGGCCTCCGTGTGGACCTTGGGGAGGGACCATCTTTGAATCCTATGCATGTGAGGAGAGGGAGTGCCACAGCCCCAGGGCCCCAGGTTCCTGCTCAGGGGTCCTCCCTGTCCCCAGCAGGCCGAGCAGACCTCAGGTCCCCGTGATGGTAAACAGGGCTGCTGACCCCGGACAGGGAGAGAGACCAGGGACACAGGACAGGGACAGGGACACAGGACGCCACACTCAGTGCACCAGCAGAGTCCATGAGCCTGTGGCCGCTTCCCTGCAGGGAACTTGCCATCTTGTCCCCTGGGTGGGGCTCGGAGGCCAGCTCTGAAGCTGACTGAGGTCCTGATCCCCCTGCGTGGCCTCCAACGCTGGGCTGCCCTCCTGGCCACCTGGGCTCAGGATGGTGACCGGGAAGGAAAGCAAGAGTGCAGCCCTGGAGGGCACTCTGGGGGGACGAGGCCAGGCTGCAGGGGTGGGTGGGGACAGCGGGAAGCGTGTGGGCAAGCAGGGTCTACGTGGTGCCCTCACCATGCCGGTGTGCGTGTGGGCAGGAGGGGCACAGCATGTGCGTGGGCGTGCGTGGGGTGGGTGGGGTTGGCGGGCCTGGGGTGGAGGTCAGCAGCCTCTGGTGAGTGGAGGAGACAAATTGAGGGAGATAAGAGGGTCAGGAGGTGGGTGCCACGTCCCAGGAGGAGGAGGAGGGTGGAGAATGCGGCAGGTGCCAGCATGGACGCTGGGCAGTCACACTTAGGAGGTGACCTGTGACCTTGGAGGGAAGCCGCCAGCGGTCGTGCCCCCAGTGCCCAGGAGAGGGTGGGCACAGCAGGGACACTTGTGCTCTGGGGACAGGGCGGTGGAAGGGTGGCTTTGAGGGTGGTGTGGTGGCCAGGCCAAGGGCAGTGTGTGGGGTCTCCCAAAGGAGCAGGTGGTGCCCCCGGCAAGGGCAGTCCCCAGGGGGTGGTGAGGTGGGCTGTCCCTCCTGCAGGCCGTGCCCCAGGCGGGCGGACCTCTTCCTCCGGGCCCATCTCTGTCCCCACTTGGCTGCCCACTGCAGGTGTGGGCCGTGCCGTGGCCTGCAGACTTCAGCAGACGGGAGATGGGTGCTGCGGGCCCTAGGGCTCCACGGTGCTGGCCTGCTGCTCCCGCCAGCACCTGGGCGGCGTGCTCCCTGGACTCCCGTGCCCGTGGCCTTCTTCTCCCTACTTTTCTCCCTTAGGGTGCCAGCGCCTGGCAGAGCCCAGCTCAGAATCAAAGCTCTGGCCGGGAGGGGAGTGTGGGTCTCCTGGCTCGCCATGTAGCTTGCCCTCTGCGCCAAGCCCCTGGGGGCCCAGCCCGCCCGCCCGCCCGTGGGTGTCCCCAGCAGCCCCTGTCCTCTGGGGCCTCTGGGGCCCAGGAGGAGCCGGGAGAGGATCTGGGGGTGGCAGACGCCTTGGGTCACAGGAGATGGAGGGCCAGTCAGTCTGCTTCCACGAGGCTGGACCCCGCTCCTTCCCGGGCAGCTCCGGGGTTCTGAGGATGGATGGGTGGGAAGCAGACGCTCAGGATGGGTCAGGAGCTCAGCAGCAGCCCCTGTCCCCACCAGCCCTCTGGGCGCTCAGCAGGCCTCCAGAGTGTGGGCTCAGGAGGGAGCTGCGTCTCAGAGCTCCGGCCCCTGGTCCCAGAGGAGCCCTGGAGAGGAGGCTGTGGTCCCTGGAGCCAGGCTGCGGGGGGTCGCAGGTAGAGGCTGCAGGAGCCTCTTAAAACACACAGTCCCTGCAGCATGGCGCCTCCGTCCAAGGAGAAGGCAGGAGGAGGCTATTTCGATTCGACCCTCTGGGCGAGGTCACGCCTCGGCGAGCCTGGGAGCGTGCCCTCTTCATCTGTCCTGCTTGGAGGTTTGTCCAGGTAGAAACAAGGACAAGCCTCACACAGTGGCCGTGAAAGGAAACACGGGGTGACACATCTGTGCCTGTGACCTGGCCTGCGCCGTGCGAGCGCACCCTCTTTCAGCCTGGGCCGGCCGGCTGGGCAGGGGCTTGTCATCCGCTTTCAGGAAACTGGATCCAAAGAGAAGTATCAGATGAGCTGCTAATGTCGGGAAGAGAGCGAGAAGCATGCTCGGGTCTCTGTTTTATGGCTGCTCTTGAAGTCAGAATCCGCGATTGTAACCCAAGCCCGGCTTTCCCGGCGTGTTTCAGTAATGTCGGGATAATTCAAAGTCCAGACGAGTTCGGCTGTTAGGGCTCTGAGCAGCTGCCTCGCTCGCTGGCCCGGGAGGAGCATGCGGAGGCTGAGGCAGGTCCCATGGCCACCATTGTGCTGGGGACAAGGGCCACACTCCATCCGTGACCACCATCAGCCTTGAAAAAGCCCCGGGAACCCTGGGGTGGACTAAGGGTCTGGGTTTGTCAATGAGCCTTTTGGGAGGGAACTGGGTTTGCTTCCTTCTGAGAGGTGGACACCACAAGCTGGCTGCCCTGTGTGGTGGACAGGGACTTCTGTGGCCTGGGGGCCTCCCGCGGCTTCCATGAGGGCTGAATGTGTGCCCCCAGGTTTTCAGGTTAGAGCTGTGACCCCACTCTCTGTCCTGGGATGTGACCTGCAGATGTCGAGAAGAGGCCTTGAAGGTGGCCCTATCCACAGTGACCGGAGTCCTGGGTCCTGGGAACTGGGTGAGGACCAAGGTGGGTGCTGGCCAAGAGACGGCAGCAAGCCGGACAAGCAGAGACCTGGCAGATGCCCCCTCGCAGCCCTGGGGCCCTGCCATGCCTCGGTCGGGGGCTTCGGCCTCCAGGTGGGAGCAGGTGAACGTTGGCAGTCGATCCTCCTGGGCTGTGGTGACCCGGGGCCTTGCCCTGTCCTCCACGTTGCTGACGGCCCTGTCACTCTTCAGAGATGTTGGGCAACGTCGGAAGAGTGGCTCCGCTCTGGTGGACACTCGAGCTGTGCTTGGGGCCCACCTTAGGGGAAATGCCCCAGCTGGAGGGATGGACAGTCTCTGCCCTGGGCATTTGCCAGCTTCATGGTTCACAGCCCTGCCCTTGAGGTTGAGTGGGCGCCAACTGCCAGGGTTTGACGGTAGCCTCTGTCCCCATGGGTGACAAGGAGATGTCCCCTCTTTCTGGCTGCCAACTCTTGTGGAAGGAGACACACCTTCACAAAGGTGGACGCATGGACAGGTGTCTGTGCCCCCCAGACCCACCAGAGCCCTCTGCCACTGGCTCTGAGCTCCAGGGCCCGTGGTGGCCATGAAGGGGCCCCTGAGTGGATGTAGGGATGGCATCTGAGGGACGTCCTGACACTGACGTGAGGCTGGGCCAGTGGGGGGTCAGTGTAGAAGTTCTGGGCAGGGGCCGAGGGGCAGCTTCTCCCTTGGGGCACTACAGGGGTGGAGACAGAGCTGTCCGGGGTGCCGCGCCCTCCTGAGGGGGAGACCGTGAGGCGGGAGTGAGCGCGGGCAGCCAGCCTCAGCCCTGCTCGGCCGGGGGCTCCTCCGTCTCACCCCACACCAGTGCCGAGGGTCTCTGACTGGGGACCCACCCTGTCCCCACCACCTTGTCCACGACTGTGGTGCCACCAGGATCCCACAGATGTCTCTTTGAGGCACAGGGGAGTCAGGGGCAGTGATGGGCTGCCTCAACCCTCGGCAGAGGTTTAGACAGCGACGGTGGCTGTGGGAAGACAGACGGCAGACCTGCCCTTCCTGTTTCTTGGAAGTGGATTCTTGCGGCCAGGGACCCTGCACACATTCTCCTGGGTTGCGGGGGAGGGAGGGGTAGGAGCCAGGGTCTCCATATCTGGTGGCGTTCACCTCGGGTGGGAGGTGGAGTGGCAAGGGGCGTGCCAGGGAGGGAGACGGGCCTTCGCCCCGTTCGGCCCCTGAGCCTTTGCATCAGTATGTCATGTTGGCCATCGTTCAGCACCGGGAACAGGCTAGCACGCGGGGACGGGTCTGCCCGGAGGGCGCCCCGAGGAGGGAAGAAGGCCCAGTCCTGCCCCTTGGCCCTGGGAGGCCAGGCCGAGAGCGTCCCTTCCAGTGAGCCCTCCGAGGAACAGCGTCGGCCTTGGGTGGGCTTAGCCTGGCCTCCAGGCCCAGCGCAGCTTGCCCTGCTTCTCAGGTCTCAGAGCAAAGACCCACAAAGGTGCGATTCCAGGTAAGTGACATCACTGTCCTGGTCACACCCACTGTCATCGTGAGAAAGGCCGTCTCTGCTTCCTGCTTGGCCACCAGGTTTGCAGTTCGGCTTAACAGAATTCTCCCATCTCTCACTGCAAGTGGACCTACAGCCCCGGTTTGCCCCGGGACAGGGTCTGCCTGGGCGGAGGGCTGCCGGGCCGTGCTCTGCGGAGAGGCTGAGGTTGGTATGGAGAGCCCGTGAGGGACGTCCTGTGACCCCGGGTGGGCCGTGGGACTCCAGTGTGCTGCAGACGGCAGATGGCGCCTGGGGAGGGCGAGGAGAGCCCCATCGGTCTCTGTGTCTCTCCTCTCCTGACACTCAGGGAGCGCCTGAGGGTGCACCGTCACACGAGCACAAATGTGACGACACGATCACACCTAAACTTGTGCACTCATGTATGCACAGACGGGGACCCTGGAGATCGTCACCGCCAGGGAAGGAAGTCAGTGTTAAACACCAGGACACAGCTGGCGGCTCTGGTCAGCTCTCCACGGGGCCACCAGGAGGGCCATAGTGTCCGAAGTTCAGCCCAGCTGCAGACCTTGGCCTCCCCACGAGCTGGCCAGAGTTGGGCAGAGCTGCAGGCTGCACCGTGGCCCAACAAGGTCCCGACTCCCCCTTGGTGCAGGTCCCTCGTGGTATTGTGCTCGCTGGGCCCTGTGAGCCCATGAATATGACCAGGGCTTCCCAGGGTCTCCTGTGTCAGGTGGAGGCCCAGGCTGGACACAGTGGGGACCCATGTCCAAGCTGGGAGGTGGAGGAGCCATCGGCCTGGGTGGGCCTGAGAGGAGTCTCAGGGTTGGGTGGGGAGGGTCCCATGCTGAGCCGAGGGTGAGAAGCACCCCCCACGGCAGCCATTCCCCACAGCGTCCTTTGGCATCCAGTGGGCCCCTGGTCCTTCTTGGCTTCAGTTTTTTCTTATGTGTCCAGCTCTATTACAGGCCTGGCCATGCCTGCCAGACAGGGAGGGAGGGGCCCTGCACAGGCTGTCCCTGGGCTGAGTGTCCATGGGGCCCTGCACAGGCTGTCCCTGGGCTGAGTGTCCATGGGGTGTCCTGTGTAGGCTATCCCTGGGCTGAGTGTCCATGGGGGCTGTGCAGGCTATCCCTGGGTGGAGTGTCCATGGGGTGCTGTGCAGGCTATCCCTGGGCTGAGTGTCCATGGGGCGCTGTGCAGCCTGTCCCTGGGCTGAGTGTCCATGGGGTGTCTTGTGTAGGCTGTCCCTGGGCTGAGTGTCCATGGGGTGCTGTGCAGGCTGTCCCTGGGCTGAGTGTCCATGGGGTGCTGTGCAGGCTGTCCCTGGGCTGAGTGTCCATGGGGTGCTGTGCAGGCTGTCCCTGGGCTGAGTGTCCATGGGGTGCTGTGCAGGCTGTCCCTGGGCTGAGTGTCCATGGGGTGCTGTGCAGGCTGTCCCTGGGTGGAGTGTGTCCATGGGGCGCTGTGCAGGCTGTTCCTGGGTAGAGTATCTGTGGGGCATCCTGTGCAGGCTGTCTCTTGGCAGAGTATCCACAGCGTCCTGTGCAGGCTGTCCCTGGGCTGAGTGTCCATGGGGCGCTGTGCAGGCTGTCCCTGGGTGGAGTATCTATGGGGCATCCTGTGCCGGCTGTCCCTGGGCTGAGTGTCCATGAGGTGCTGTGCAGGCTGTCCCTGGGTGGAGTATCTATGGGGCATCCTGTGCAGGCTGTCTCTTGGCAAGTGTCCACGGCATCCTGTTCAGGCTGTGCCTGGGATGAGTGTCCACGCGGTGTTCTGTGCAGGCTGTCCATGGGCTGAGTGTCCATGGGGAACCACGCAGGCTGTCCCATGCACTGGCCAGCACACTGAGCAGTTTGCAGATGCACAGTGCCATGGCCCTGGCTGCCCTCACACCTGGGTAAGTGCAGGGGCACATAGGAAAGCCCTGATGCAGCATAAGCCTGTGGCTTCTGGGGAAGGTGCATGAGGGCCCCACTGTGGTCATTGCGTGGTTGCTATGCATTAGATGCTGCCTGCACTACCTGGACGCTTTGAACTTGCATGTTTTGGGCTGGGGTGTCGCTCAGTGGCAGAGCACTTGCCCAGCACAATGCCCTGGGTTCCTCCCAAGCACTGCAAAAAGAGCTGTGTCCACTCCTCTGCGACACGCAGCACATCAGGGCAGGCATCTCTACTGACCTGCTGGTCCAGGTGCAGCCCTCACAGCGCATGGCCAGTCTGGTTACCTCCCCACGGATTCTGGCACCAGCTCCAGGCTTGTGTCCTTGTGCCGGGACGGTGCTCACAGCCGCGTCCTGGGTGACGGCTGCCTTTCCTTTCTTCTGTCCTCCTTTCCTTTAAGTGCATCGACAAGTGCTTCATGTTTTCATTTGCACAAGTTTCTATCTGGCTGCCCCTGACTGACCCTTCAGCTAGCCATCCTAAAGACATGTCCCAGCAATGGGCAACGGCGTCAAGTTTCTGTGAGTTTCATTCATTTTTCATGGGGCTATCCGCGTCCCTCTGGAGCCCTAGCTGGACTCCCCACGCTGCTCTGTTGCTCACCAGTTCTACCCTAGGTAGGAAACACTGTGGAGAGAAGGGATGGTGTGAGGAATTCCTCTGGGAAGCAGGCATGGGTCATGGCTGTATTCCCCTCTGCAACCCTTTGGTGAGGATCTATCTGGGAACTTGTTTTACCTCCACGCTGGGAATTCCCCTGCCTCTCTGGGACTTTGAATTCCCTATTTTCTGCCTCCCACCCATCCATTCTATTTCCTTTGGTTTTCATCCTTGATCTACCAGCGCACATCCTTTAGTAACTTTCCGAGAAAAGGTTCACAGGGGATATACGTTCTTGGAACACTTTGGTCTTTGAAATTGCCTGTGTTTCCAACACTCTTAATTAAGTGTGGACACTGGATTCCAGATTGGAAATTGTTTCCCTCAGGATTTTGCGAGAGGTGCTCCGTTGTAGAGCAGCCCCGAGTTGCGCTGGGTTTGAAGGCCAGGTTGGTTCCTGATCCTCTGTGTGTTGCCTGCTTCCTTCCCTCTCTGGCAGGTCCCCAGGCGTCCCTTCCCTTCAGTGTCATGACATGCCTGCTGCTGGGTCTTGATGCCTCCTCATTCCCGGGGCTGAGGACTCTCCCGTTCCCCTTCCTTCTGAGAAGGCTGAGGGCCACCTGGGGAGGCCACCTGGGGAGGCCACCTGGGGAGGGCCTGGGTCCTGGGTTTGATGGCGGCTCTGCCATTTAGCAGGAGAACCTTCGCCGGGTGGCTGGACCTCTCCCGGCCTCCGTTTCCTCGTCTCTACGTGGGCTTTGTGGATCGGCTTTCCCGGCAGGGTTCTGGGGCCTGGGAGGAGCTCTTCACAATGATGGTGGTGGTGGTGACGAGGACGGTGACGATGTGATGATGATGGAGGTGATGAGGACAGTGGTGGTGATGGTGGTGACGATGGTGACGATGATGATGACCGAGATGATTTTAAGTGAATCTTTAAAACCAGGCTCCTCAGAGGCATTTGGTTCTTAAAAAGAACACGTGGGACAGAAGCTCTGGAGGGGACCACACTTTGTCCTCGCCTATCCCTTCTGGCCGCTGCGCTCCCACAGGGCCCCAGCCCCAGGACGCCTGCGCCTCCATGGCCTCCCACCCATCCTGCTCTCATGCCGGGGCTCACGGTTGGGGGCTATTTTGGGGGTGCTTCTGCTGGGCTCGCTGGTGCCCACACGTCCTGGGTGGGGGTCAGAGTTGACTGCTAGTCCCAGGGACCTTGGGTGACTTTCACAACGGGAGACGCCTGGCCTGGTTGATGCTGTGCCCTCTCCCCTCCGCCCCTCGGGGTAGCTCCTGGGCCAGCTCACAGCCCAGGGCCCTCCAAAGCCAGCACCCCTCATGTCGCCCTTCCTCACTGCTGGGACCGTCCTCCATCCCAGACTCCGCCCGAGCTGACCGCCGCGACTCACTGCAGACAAATCTAAGGATTCTCTCCATCCTGCCACCTCCTGAGCCGCCCTGGTCATGATGCTGCTGCAGAGCCTGCTCTCCTTGACCCCACTCTGCCTCGGCTCGGCACCCGCCTCCAAGGCCCCAGGTTCATGGTCTTCAAAATGGCCCACGATGTGGACGTGTCCGATGGCCTTGCCGATAGGACCACGGGAGGCACCAGCTCCACAGCCGGGCCATCTCCCTCCCGGCCCAGGGTGATCTTTGGCTTGGAGTCAGGGGTGGAATCAGCCACAGGCAGGTTGGTCCTGGGGCAGCTTCAAGGATGCTGTCCCCAGAGCTCCTCAGTGGGCTGGTCACCTCCAGGGGCCATGGCCCAGCCCCTAGAAGGAAGAGCGTGACCTGAAGCTGGACGCCCACCACCAAGGAGGTTGGCAGGGCTGGACGTTCACATCCTTGGCCCCCTAGGCCCCCGGGGTGGGCATCCCTGAGCGTGACCCAGAGAGAAAACACGATCAACATTTGTGTTCCGGGTTGTGAATAAACACGTGTGTGTAAGCCCCAGTGTCTCCATGAAGCTGTGCTGACCACGTGAGCCTGTGACACAGCAGGGGTATGACAGCACACTCACCCAGCCCTGCTCCCTATAGGTGGAAAGCCCACAGGGCAGAGGCTCCCAGACCCCCACGAGGGCTGGCGTGCACGCAGCCTTCCTGTGCAAGGTGGAAGTCACCTATTAGACGCACACACAAGGGCTTGTTTTTAAAACCCGCGTGTTTTTCATATTAACAAACCACACATCGGACAGCGGTTCCTTGCCGGGCTTGTGTCCCTTGGGTGACATTGCACCAGGTGAGCTGTGCCTTGGCCCCAGCCTGGCATTACCTGAGATCTACCTCCAGGCACTTCTGAGCCTATCTGCACCTCCTCCTTCAGGAGAGAGGGTCTCCTCCTACTGATGTCAGGATGCCTGTGCGGGGGCTGCGGCGGCCTCAGGGCCTGACTGTAGTACTGGCCAGGAGATGGGGATCCTGCTCTGCCTCTTGGGGGCTCCTCCAACGCCCCTGCAGGGGTGAACCCAGCCAGCAGCTGCTCCACATGGCTTCCCTCTGCCCCGCCAGGCTGGACAGGGTCGGGTCAGAGCTCAGGAGAGCTGAGACCACCCCCACAGCAGCCTGGGGGGCTGACGGAGGTTCAGACCTGGGCGAGCCTCTGCTTTCGAGAGCAGGTGAGCAGCCTGAGCAGCCCGCCCTGTCTCCTGAGTCTCCCGTGTGTGTGTGTGTGTGTGTGTGTGTGTGTGTGTGTGTGTGTGTGCACGTGCGTGTGCGCTTCAGCTTTCAGTGCTCTGGCTCACAGAGAAGACGCTGTGTCCCCCACTTCTGGAGGCTGGAGGCTGAGGCCGGAGCTGGCCCCTGTCTCTGGTCAGGCCCATCTTCTCTCTGTGTCCTCGGGGGCAGCGGGAGCTCAGTGCCTGTGTTCTGTGTGTGGAGGTGTCAGCCTACTGTGTGTTGTGCAAACGTTAGCTGTGTGTGCTAGCGTGCGTGTCAGCGTGTGCACGTGTTGATGTGTCAGCGCACACATGCCCACCTGCTGGGTCCCTGTTTGTGTGTGTCCGTGTGTGCACATGCCAGTGAGTGTGTGTGTGTGCAAAGGCGCTAGTGTGCATGCGTGTGTCAGTGCCAGGACTCTTCATGTGCTTGGCGTGACGCTTTTCCCACGGGTCCCCTCTTTACGGCTGGCTCAGGCTCTGACTACGTTTTGTGGGGACACAGGGGCTGTGGCCTGTGTCGGGGAAATTTGGGGAGAGGGTCTTGCCAGCAGATGCCCGAAATCCGATACCTGGCTGGAGCGAAGCCCTAACAGCCACAGGACAGGCGTGCGCATTCCCCCAGGACTCGGCAGCGCTTGTGGGGAAACGCGGCCACGCTGTCTGCAGGGACATGAAAGGGCTCGGCCTTCAGCTCCTGTGGGCAGCGGCAGCGGTCAGGGACTCGAGTAACTGCAGGCCCAGGCCTCAAGTGGGGAGTGACCTGCTCCCACACGCTGGCTGGCTGGCCCTGCCACTTAGGACAGGTGCCCTGGAGTCAGGGTCCCTGAGCAGCATGGGTGGGAAGCCTTCCAACACCCTCAGAGACCCTGTCCAACGGGGTCCACATGGGTGAGGCTCCCAGGGCAGGGGAGGCCCCAGCCATACCAGGTGTCAAGGCCTCCCCAGAGGGAAGCTGCCAGGGACCATCTCAGGCCTGTCCACACAGCGTGAGTGCTGGGGCTCCTTCAGTGCCCATCAGGCAGCACCTCGGGCCCGCCACCCCCTGCCCCCACCCCCACACCCCAGCCGTGCTGCACCCTTGGGGTGACAAGTCCCCGGGCCCCTCCAGCTGCGGTCCTGGTAGAGCGAACAAGTCCCTCGGCCACCCCCACGGTGTTCTCTGACCACGAGAACCCACCTGGGTGCACTGTTAGAGAAGTGTGAACAGCATCCATTAAACATTTGTATGAATACACAAGCAAAGCGTCCCCGGAACAGCCCAAGTCAAGGCGGGTTACCCAGAGGAGGCGGATCGCGCCGCCTCCCGCCAGGAGCCGCCCCATGGCTGGAGCCGGGGTCAGAGGTTTCTGCCGAACTTTTCTCAGCTGAGCTGCTGGGTTCCTGGGTGAGGCCACAACCTCAGCACTTCGTCCCCCCGGGAATTCAGGTATCCAGGGGACACTCTGGGCAGGACCCGGGTGGCCCGGTGCCGCCCACAGCCCCGTCAAGGCCCCACACCACCCTCGGGCCCTGGTTCCCATGCCTTGGGTCACCGCCCAGCCCTCTGCACAACCCCAGGAGGGGCGGGCGCAGCGGCCACAGCTTCTGTTTCTGATAGAGCCCTGGGCACCGCGGTTTAATGGATTAGTTAAAATGATGTGAAAAAATGGATCTGATTTATGACCTGCACGTTTTTGCTGACTGCTGCGTGTTTTTTCCAAGGCCCGCATTTTAAAACCTCGGGAGCATAAGGGTGAGGCTGTTTCTCTCCTGCCCTCAGGCCTCATCCGTGGACCCTTTGCCCAAGGCCCCTCCAGACCTTTAAACCAGGAAGTTTAATTTTATAGAATTAAAAAAGAGAAAACGGTACTTAATTACCTGGCTGTGAAACAGCCCTGCCCTTTCTTAATTTTAGTAGCTAATAAAATGCCGAGCCTGGAGTTAACTACTTCTGGTCCAAATGCCCTACAACTTGGGCTATTTGGATAGAATATTTTATGAACTGTTATATATTGCACTACGGTTTTTAAGCTCTGCTATGACATATTTCTCTCAAGATTTATTAGGATTTTTTATTTAAAACAATATATTAAATAGGGGAGAAAAAGTAATCTTAGGTAAAATTCAAATATTAGCAAAACCCAGCGCGGGCCGGAGCCTCTCATTGAAGTTCCGCTCCCGCCCGCCCGCTCCCCGCCGCTGGTGTCATAAAAGGCGGTCTGCGGAGCAGCCCAGCTGCATCATTAGTTCAATATGTCTGCCACCGGCTCCAGGCAGGGAGCAATCCCGAGGCCTGTGGCCACCTGAGTGACTTTATGGAGCCAGAACAAGGAGCCGTACTCGGGAGGCCTGAGCACTAGGCACGGGGCCCCGCGGGCCTCCTGGGGTCCAGCCAGCTCCGAGGAAGGCCCCACAGGCCCCTGCCCAGGGCCCCACCCGGGTCTGACCCGTCAGCTGGCCTCCCGGGAGCGACCACCTGTGTCTGCCCGGCCCCCTCTCTTCTCCTCCCTGAGACCCTTTCCCTTCCTGTGGACCCACTGTGTGGGGGCACAGAAGGTGACAGCTGGTGACATTCATGCCCAGTGGTGGCAGCCCCAGGCTGGAGGGACCGGGGGCCGGCCACAGGACGGTGGCCGAGAACCCGAGTACCTGGGAGGGGGAGGTGGGACTGGGGAGCACAGGCTGCTGCCACTCAGGCCGCAGGGGACAGGCAGAGGCTTTTGAGACCTGAGGGCGGAGGGTGTGGAACCCCACACTCGGAGGAGCAGAGCTGCCAGCCCCTGTCGGGGGACAAGCTTGCCACCCTCACCCCGGGACCTCCCCCCTGTGCCCTCTGCCCACCACGGCAGCCAGGTGCAGGGCTGAAGATGGCCAGGGAGTGGGACTGGACAGACCTTCCCTCGGGACTTGGATGGTGGACAATCAAATGGAATTGCAGCCCGTGCCTGCAGCTGGCAGCTAGGCTGAGTGAAGGAAAGGAGCAGGGTCACCAGGCGGGTCACCTCGCCATCCCTGCTGAGGCCAGGGTCACCTCTGACCAGAGAGCATCCCTGCGGAGGCCCAAGGCTTGGTTGAGGCCGGGACACCCGCCACAGACTGTGACGCCCTGGAGGGGAGGGCCGAGGAGCAGAGCCTCAGTGGGGTGGGGGGCAGGGGTGGTCTTCCAGGGGCTGCAGGCTCAGCCCGCTCCAGGGCCCAGGAAAGGCTCCCGCCAGCCTGCCCCTTGTGAAGAAGCCGACTGTGTGTGTGGATGGCCATCCTGGAGGGCCTCTGCTGTCTCTCTGAGGTCCCATGCCTGCTGGGTAGTGCTGGGCCTGCCCACACCTCCGAGCCGAGGGCAGGAGGGCAGGAAATCCCCGTCACCAGGGGCAGCCACCTTCCCAGGAGGCCCTCCCGCTGTGGGCCCACAGTGCAGGCGGCTGATTTGTGGGCATTCGGGGCTTGGAGCTCCAAGGGCCCCTCACATCCAGGCACAGGTTTTATTGGGCTCCCCGCCCCTGCCGGCCCAGGTCAGCCCGGTGCTCCGTCTGCACGCTGCAGTTTAATAGGCGGCAACAAGGCCGTCTTTGTGCGGCAGGGCAGGTGACGGCAGCTCGGAACTGGAGCCGGGCTGCAAGGTCAGGCTGCCTCCATCCTGGGGGAGGGCACTGCGTACAGGGTGGGCCACACCTGTGCTGAGGGGCCAGTCCAGAAGCTCCATCGGCCTGAGGACTTCAGGAGCCAAGGTGACCACTCTGCTTGGCCACCCAGGCACGCTAAGAACCAAGAGGAAGGAGGGTCATTTGGGTGCCCCTCCCTGCCAGCATCCTTGTCCAGTGACCCCAAGGCTGCCAACCCGGCAGCCTCTCTCTTTCCTCCCAACCATCCATTTCCTTCCTGAAGATGGCCCTGTGCTAGCCAAGCCGGAGCATCCCCTCTCTGGTCAAGGGTCAGGGTCATCGAGCGTTGCGCCCAGGGCAGGGGCGGGGCTGGCAGCAGCACCAGGGCCGATGGCTCCTCTGGTGGCTTGAGCAGCATCCCCAGATGCTCACCCACTTCGATCCTCAGGATGGGGCCCTATTGAGAAATCGGTTCTTTGCAGGTGGGACCGGTTAAGATGGGTCAGAGCAGATTTGGATGGTTCCTAAATCCAGTGACAAGTGTCCTTCTAGTGAGAGGACAGGTAAGGCTCCTGTCCCCAAACCCTGAGGCCCGAGGACCCAGGGCACCACACAAGGAGAGAAAGTGCTCCGTGACCCTGGTGGCAGAGAGGCCTGGGCAGCCACAAGCTGTGACCGTCTGCAGCCACCAGAAGCTACAAGAAGCAGGAAGGGTCCTCCTGAGTCTTGGAGAGCGTGACTCAGATCCAGACCCCTCTGCTGTTCCCGTCTTCCCTCGCGGGTTCTTGTGATTTTTCTCAAATTGTTCAAACCTGAGCATGAACCTGCACTTTAATGCAGAAGAGGAGTGGGCCACCTCCCTGGAACTTCGAGAGTGATCAACGTGACATCCCTCGGGGGTTCCCGCGGGCCCTGACCCGCCAGCCCAGACCCCAGGGTTGCACAGTCTTCCGCCAGCCCAGCAGGGTTCACGTCTGAGCTCGTGGCTTTCCAGCGTGGGCGGAGCTGCTGCCCTTCCTGCCTGTGGCTGAGGTTCTCCGCTCTCCCAGGTGGCCAGGAGCCTGAGACCAGCTCCGCATGAAGGCATCGGCACGGGGCCTGGTGCCCAGACGGGCCGCTGAGGCCACGGGAGCATCAAACACTGGCCCCAAGCCCACGTGGGCAGCCCTGCCCGTCACTTCCCATCCCCCCAAGGGCGAAGGACTCAAGAAGCTGGTGAGGGACTGGGTGGCGTGGAGAGCCCCGAGTTATCCTGGTTTCTGTGGTGCCCTGGGTCCTCGGGCCTCAGGGTTTGGGGACAGGAGCTTGACCTGGCTGGCGGGTTGCTGGTGGAGGAACTTGTGAGAACTTCCCCTGGAGGAAACGATGTGCAGAGGGGAGGGGAGCAGAGGACCTGGAGGTGCCACCTGCAGGGCTGGGGAGCAGCGGGGTTGGGGAGGACCAGCCTGAGCCTTCCCGGGCTCCCACAGCATCCAGGGGACGCCTGGACAGAGGGTCCCCGCAGCCCTGTGAGGCAGCTCCCACACCATCTGGCCCTGGGAGGGCTCCCCTGTCCTCCAAAGTGCCCGGCATGTCCCCTGGTCCCCCGGGATTCCCCCCAAATCTCCGTAAATGCTGGGCTTTGTTTGGGCCATGCTTGGGGGGGGTTGGATCTCCTCTCTGGCAGGTACATGGAGCCTTCTAAGACCTGTTTCGGGTGATAAAAGCCCCGTGGTGAGGACTTGGATGCCGCCTTCACAGGCAGAATTGGAATGGAAATAGGACCCACCACCCTGGACAGGCGGGCGAAGGCTCAGGCCTCGGTGCCGTCGCAGGCCCAGAGCATGAGGCGAGGAAGATAGAGCGAGCCGCTGGGGGCTGGAAGGCCAACTGGGGGGGAGGCCGAGGCCCAGGGGTGTCATCTGGGATCGGAAAGTTTCTAGAGAAGTCAAGGCAGCGTGGAAAAGGGTGCCAGGCTGGTCCCCGGGGGCTCCTCAGGCTGCCTGCGGCCCCCTCCGTCGGGGCCGGCCTGTCGGGTGGGAGGTGTGGGCTGGGCAGGAGCTGGGCCTGCATCAGTGGCCGGTGGGGAGCAGAAGGCAGGAGTGAGGGCCTGAGGGGCTACTTACAGCCGTGAGCTGCAGACAGGACCAGGAGGAAGAGCTCCCGGCCCCCCCAAGCCCCCCCAACCCCCTCCCAAGCATCCGGAATGTGCTCCGTGGTCAAGAATGTCACAAGGAGCTGAGAAGGGTGTGTGGGGGGGGCAGTGTTAGTGGACATGGCAGCCGTGTCAAACCCAGATGGAGGCCACTCCTGGCCCCAGGGAAGCTGGACTGAGGACGGAGAGTTCCGGGTGACACTCCTGAGAGTGTGGGGTGGCCCCGGGAGGGTTGAGCAGGACATGGCTGAGGGTGGGCAGGGGCATCAAGGAAGCCCAGGACGCTGGCCAAGCCTTGGCAGAGACCAGGACTCGAGGTGAGCAGTCCTCCGCCCTGGGTGCCAGATGCAGGGTCTGGTAACAAGGCTAGATGCCCTGGGCGGGAGAGGAGCAGAGAGGCTGGCAGTGAGGAGTCAGCCTGTCCACGCCCGTGGCCTCTGGTCCCTCTGCCCTCTGTCCCCTGGCTCAGCCCCTGACCATCCTATCCTTTCCTCAGCGCCCACTGTGCCTCTGACTGCTTCCTCCCTCCGCCTTTCTAATGCCCCCCTCTCTCTCCTCCTTTGCCCCAAGCCCTCCCCACAGCCATGATATTCAAATGGACATCTACTGTTGGCCAAGGGCCTGTGGACAGCCACGCTCCAGCAGTGGCAGCCCAGGGGTGGGCAGTGGAGACACACGAGGCTTTCTTGCCACAGGAGTCCGTCGCAAGCCCAAACACACCGCTGAATTCCACTCTGCCACAGGGTGGCCTCATCGTCCCCTGGCCACCCTGGCCCTTCCCAGTGGTGCTCCGGGGCCTGGCCCTAGCAGGATCGTCTTCCTCCACCCTCCAGGGCCCGCCAGGGACTTCACAGGAAGTGAGAAACAGACAAGAGAACGTGTGCTCGTGACGAAGAGGGTGATTCAGACGGACTCGCCTCCTGAGGACCGCCGGCCGGGAAAGACAGAGAAACCAACTTCAGAAAAACGCAAGAAGGAAGTAAAGATGTAGAGGAGCAGGGCCAGATCAAGGCCAAGAGGAGGGAGCTGAGCGTGGCTCTCTGCACGAGGGGCATCCACTGACTCTGAAATAATCACTGTGTCGTCTCAGCGAAGCATCGTCTCCACGCCCTAAATCAGATGTGGTGGTCCTGAATCGCCGGCCTTCCCTTCTGATTACCAGAAGCAGACGTGACGCTTCTCTGGAGAGCATTAACACGATTCTTAGCTTTAGATTGTTTTTTATATATTTTAAAGGAGAAAGCTGATGTCTAGCTCTCAATAAAAAAAAGGAAAAACTAGGTATACAAGGAGATAAGATGATGTAAGTGAAAACCAAGAAAGCAGCGGAAAATATACCCAAATATTGGACTCATCAAACACAGATATTAAAACATCTGTGATTACTGTGTTCAAGGATATAAAACAAATGCATTATAATTTCAAAAGAAAACTAGAAAATATATGAAAAAATACCTAATGGAAAGTCAAGAACCGAAAAATTTAATAATCAAAATTAAGCATTTAATACATTTAATGTATGCCAAACAACAAAGTAGACATAGGTGGAGAGAAAATCAAGATATTGGAAGACTGATCAGAAAAAAATGCAGACTGAAGCATGATGAATGGAAATCATGGAGGAGAACTCGAGACTTATAAGGGAAAATAAGGTAAAGTGTCTCCGGACTTCTAACTGAATCCATAATGAAGAAGAGAAAGAGTGCATGGAAGAAGAATAGACACATAAATAATGGCTGAAATTGCTCTAAAATTGATAAAATACATCCCACCTCAGATTCAAGAAATCCCATAAATTCCACAGAGCTCTGTGAAAGCTGGGGTTGCACACATGAGTCGGGGGGAAGGCGACAGAGGAGTCCTTGTGCTGAGCACTGTTCCTCAGGCAGGCCCACGGCCAGGGGCTGCTGTGCTCCCATGTCACCTCTCCTGGGCCATCACAGTAATGACAGCCAAAGAGCCAGAGAACAAGGTTGAGCCACCAGAAAGCAAGGGCACCTACTTTTGAAGAGGCTACGACTAGACCTAAAAGCATGTCCACAGACAGAAGCCAGAAGACAATGAAGTAATTCCTTTAAAGTCTTAAATAAAGTACTAGATAGAATTCTATAGACCACAGAAGTACATTTCAAGAAAGAAGATGGAAAAAGGCGTTTGTAGGCAACAAAGTCTAGAAGTTTCCAGAGACTCACTGAACATGGAGAGCTTCAATAGAAAAGTTCATGGAAGGATCATATCAGGGTCTGCATGCGAGTGTCCCACAAAAGCTCACGTGGGCCCCGCAGGTGGGTTGAGAGGGGACGATTGGGTTGTGGGATCCTTAACCCAATCAGCTCTCAGATCCCCTGACAGGGGTTAACGGGGTGGTAGGTGGCTGGGGGAGGGTCCCTGGGGTGTGCCTTTGAGGGATGTATTCTGTCCGTGTTGAGCAGAGCTCTCTCCCTGCTTCCTGATTGACGTCCTGATTTCCTTCTCAACTCTCTTCCACCGCGATGTTGAGCGTCCCCGGAGCCTGAGGAATGGAGACAGCTGTCTACGGACTGAGACCTTCGAAACCCTGAGCCCCCAATACACTCTTCCTCCTCTAAAATTGTTCTCGTCAGGTCTTTTAGTCACAGTGGCAAACAAGCTAACTAAAACAGTGTGGGAGGAGTAGGGAGCAGCACACGTGGTAAACAGGTGGTTCAACTTACATGAAAACTACTTAACACAGTTATCAGTGGGTCTGAAATCTATGTGCAGTGAAGATACATGACACCAGTGATGTTGGGGGAGTCAATGGGATCAAGGAGCTGCCTCATATATTGCATTTTCTCGGAAGAGATCGAACGTACCAAATAACATCACATTTTGTTGCTGCGGGAGTGCATGATGTCATCTCCAGCATGGTATCTAAGTGAATAGAAATATATGCGTGCCCGAGTTTATATAGATAATGGGGCGTAGTAATAAAAAATGGGCTCCATCCAAAGGAAACAGGAGAGGGCAGGAAAACACAGACTGTAAGTCTAAACAGAAAATAAATAGATACGTTTAAGCCCAAGTCAGCCACTGATTACAGTGAGTGTAAATAGAGCGAATGGTTTAATTAAAGACGAAGATGGTCAGGCTCAATAACAATGGAATCTGAATGTATTTGTTTATCAAAGCTGACAAACAAAGCCCAAGTGCCCATTCCTTATGCAAACGGCAATCTGAGCATAAAGGTACAGCAGGCTGCTATGAAAGGGTGGGAAAGGCAGAGGTGGAAAGCTTGGGCAGCTGCAGAGAGCCGGTCAGGGGATGCCCAGGCAAAGAGCAGGCTGCGGGGGCACATTTCACACTGAGGAATGTCCAGTTCACCATGAAGCACATGCACTTCTCAAGTCTTGAAGTACTACCGCAAAGAAATGACAGAATTCCGAAAATTGACTTATGCAAAGGAGAGTGAAGGATGTTCAGCCCAGTTCCTCAGTAGCTAAGAGGGCAAGTAGGCAGAGCACCGCTAAGGATGCAGAAGACTGACGCGGCCCGATGGGCAACATGACCCTAGGGACATAGATAATGGATTCCAAAATGGCAAAACCACTTTAAGAATAAAGTCACAGGGCTGGGGATGTGGCTCAAGCGGTCACGCGCTCGCCTGGCATGCGCAGGGCGCTGGGTTCGATCCTCAGCACCACATAAAAATAACATGAAGATGTTGTGTCCACCGAAAACTGAAAAATAAATATTAAAAAATTCTCTCTCTCTCTCTCTTTAAAAAAAAAGAAGAAAGTCACAAGTGAAACAATCACAAAATTAAGCTTATGCAGGGCCATTAATCAAGTTCCAAACATCTCAAAATATTGAAATCCTAAAGAGTTTGTGGTCTGATCATGGGAAAGTAGGTTAGAAATAAAAACAGATAGCATTCACAATAGAAATCTCACATGTTTGGGACTTAAGAAAGGTATTTTTAAATAATATAAAAGCCAAAGAAAGCAATCACTTTGGAAATAAAAATATTTTTAATTTAGATAATAAAATCACTTCATGTCAAAATATGTGGGAAGAAGCTCAACTGTTGTGAAATAAATTTATACTGTTAAATGCACTAAAAAGAAAAGGAAAAAGACTAAAGATGAACCACATAGACAGTTGTCTCAAGAAGTCATTTAAAACATCAAAGGAAGTAAAATGGAGAAAATGATAAAGAGAATATATAGGTTAAAAATAATGATTTTATAAGTATTTTAAGATTCAGTTTGAATGAAAATCTTTCCCAGAAAGAAAACTTTGGGTCCAGATTAACTTTTCTGGTTAAGCCTATTGAGCATTTAAGAAATCACACCAATAGTACACAGATTCTCTACAGAGACTGTAAAGAGGAGGTCACTCTCCTTGATTTGGCTTAGGAACCCAACATAACCTTGATATCAAAATATGATGTAGACATTCACAGAAATTGCATGCACACCAGGCAAGTGCACCACTTCTAAATAGAGATGCAACCACTCCACATAAAATGTGGACAAATTCAAAATCATCAATTCACAAAAAGCATATCAAAGAAGGTTGATTTATTCCAGGAACGCAAGATTAGGCTAGCATTTAAAAAATTAATCAATGTAGTTAATCACCTACACGGATGGATACAAAATTATGTGATGATATCAACAGGTTCAGCAAGTATGTTTGAAAAGAATATTTATTCATGCTAAAAACATCAAACAAACATTTAGCAAAGTAGGAATACAAGGCAGTCTCCATAATCTGACAAAGTAAATATACAAAAACACACAGCAAGTATCACACATGATAGTGAATTATTATTATTATTATTATTATTTGGTACCGGGGATTGAACCCAGGGGCACTTAACCAGTGAACCACATCCACAGCCTTTTTGGAACTTTATTTTGAGACAACTCACTGAGTTGCTTAGGGCCTCATTAAGTTGCTGAGGCTGGCTTTGAACTTTCGATCCTTCTGCCTCAGCCTTCCAAGCCTCTGGGATTACAGGTGTGTGCCACTGTGCCTGGCCAATAGTGAATTATTGATAGTTCTCTGAAACTGGGAACAAGACAAGAATGCCTACATTTGCAAGTTCCATCCATCCTTCTAATAGAGATCCCAGCCAATGCAATGATGTAAGAAAAAGTAACAGAAGTCATAATTACTAAAAAGAATAAATACTACTGTCAAAATTCACAGACAATAAGGCTATTTAAGTAAAATTCTAAAAAGAACCTACAAATCTATTATCTATTATTTAGAGTAGTGAGTTTAGCAAATGCTTATGTTTATCAGCAAGAAACAAGTAATTAAATCTATCACTTACTGTAGCATCAAAATACCAAATGCTGAATAATCAATCTAGTGAAAGGTATACAAACTAATCATAGAGAACTATAAAACTTCAGAGAGACTGAAGAAAGCATAAATAAATTAAGAGGTATCCCATATGCATCGATTGGGAGATCCAATTGTGCAAAGATACCAGTCCTTTAAAGACTGACCTGTAGAGTTCATGCAGTGCTAATTAAAATCCCAGGAAGTGGCGTTGGTGTAAAGACAGACAAGAAGACAAATGTCAGAGCAGAGAAACAGAGTCAGTGAGGAGGACTCTCTGTGTGTGGCACCGTCCTGGGGTCCTGGGACCCATTGGGCAGGAGGCCCCTGTCTGCCTGCGCTGTGGCCGGGGAAGGGCCTGGTGGTGAGTGGCTGGGTGGAGTCGGGGTGGGACACGGCCCTGACCTTCACATTGATCCTGGGGCAGCCTGTGGGCTTGAACCTGCTGGAGAGAAGCTGTCCTTCCCAGGGGACGCCCAAAACCACATGTCGCTTGCCCTGGGGGAGGGGATGTGCTGAATTGCGAGAGGCACCTCTGCTAGGCCCCTGGCCCTGCCCGGCCATCTTCCAGGGACGGTCTCAGTACAGAGCACCACCCCAGATGGCACCCCTGAAGCTGAGCTCGGCCAGGGGCTAGCCCCCTGGGGCAGGGCTGCACAATCGGGAGGCGTGGCCAGGTGGTCTGTGAGCACGGCTGAGCCGGCCGCGGGAAGCACCCTCCAGGGCTACCTTCTGCTCTCTCCTGGGTGCAGAGCTCGGGTGGTCACCACGGGCGTGAGACTTGCGGAGGGTGCTGGGTTCTGGGACTGAAGCCTGGAGAGCGTGAGCAGCAGGGGTTGTTCCATGATCCCAGTGGCTGGTGTCCTGGGACTGTGTTGGGGCTCCCGTGCCCCTGGTGAGAGTGGCCCCAAGGGACAATCAGGAGAGCTGAGGGAAACCCACTTGAACCACGGGCAGCCTGCTGCCACCTAACTCTCCTGCTTCCACCCGAGAGAAAATGCTGGTCACCAGGACATTGGCCACGTCAGATAGTGCCAGGAGGGCCCCAGCCAGGAGCACCGGGCACCTTGTGCCACGGCGGGGACAAGCCTGCAGTGCCCCTTCCCTTCCAGCCCTGGTCGGTGGGGAGGCCAGCCACGGAGGGCCCTGGCTGGAGCAGCCCCAGGGCTGCTGACCACTCGGGCATCTTCGGTCCCGGGGATCACAGCACAGGGGGACGTCCTATCAGACACCACTGAGCCAGAGCAGTTGACCACGCCTTCACTTAAACACACCAAGGATCATGACTGAATTGTCCCAAGTGGCAAGCAGGTGACCGGTCGAGCCTTTGGCCACGCCTCACGGAGACACCTCTCATTCTCCAGGGCTGGCCCTTCTGGGCCACAGCACTGAACTCCAGGCTGGCCTGTGGGCTGACCGCACAGGGCCAAGGCTAACTGGACTCTGGGGGTTCTCAGGGCCTCAGCTGGTTGCAGAGTCCCTGGTCAGCTGTCTCTGAGTGGAGAGGCATGGGCGTCCAGCACACAGCTGGGGAAGGTGGAGCCCGGCCTTCTTCCGGCCCTGCTGGCGGGGCATGTGGGTGGGCACAGAACAGGTGATGTCACCGGCAGTCACTCCCTGGGGTCTGGCTGTAGGCAGGTCAGGACCAGAGTGGGAGGGAATAGCCCCTGCCTCTGGGAATTGTCGCAACTGGTGAGGCGTAAACCACGCCGGCTCAAAGCTGGGCGCCAAAGAAGGCTGCTCCCCGTGGCTCCCGCAGGCCACCCCACCCAGAAGTTTAAGGTGCACCGTGTGCCCAGAGGACAGCATGGTCTGCAGGGGGCGCCATGGACACCTGGCAAGAGCCTGGTCCAGGGGCATCTCTCGGTTCCTCCTGAGCCCTGCTGTGCGGTGTTGGTGCTGGTCTCTTGTGGCCTCCTGGGTGGTCTCTTGGGTCTACACAGAGGCCAGGAGCCTTGGGTGAGAGTCCACCCCAAACCTGCTCACCCCCGAAACAGAGGGTGGATAGGGGAGATGGAGGCCCGGGCAGGAGCCAGAGGCTGGCCTCTATCTTCCTCACCTGAGTTCTCAGCCGTTTGTGGCTGAATCGGAAGAAAGAAGGGGACTTAGGACGGGTGAGGAAGCCAGGGGCGGGGTGCAGTCAGCAGGGTCTCCCCGTCTTCCTCTGGACAGGCCCCGGGGGACTGTCTGTCCTGCTGCCTCCCCGGGAACCTTCCTGGGTCATGTGAGGTTCCTGGGGGCAGCTGACGTCTCCCACCGTGTCCCCAAAGACAAGCTGTGTGCCATTTCAAACACCCGGAGCCAGGCCCTGTCAACAGGGGCACAGGCAGATGGCAGATGCTGGCTCTTCTCTTCTCTCCTCCCTGGGAAGTCCCTCTGGTCGGGGAAGGCCAGGCGTGCGTGCACTGGTTGTGACCATGACTCCCAGTAACTGTCAACCAAGAAACGGGAAAAAACTGGTCTGGGGCGGCAGCCAGCCTGCTAGAGTCCACACCCTCAGAAGACACTTGTCCCCCCTCTGCCGGCCCACGTGGTGGCTGAGGGACTCTGGGGACTGCTGGGCTTTCCACTCTTTTCCATGGAAGACCAAGGGCAGCAGGGCCTCAGAGACTCCGCCTCCTTCAGGGCCCAGGCCGGGTCTTCGCCCCTGGATCATGGGCGGAGTGGAAGTCCCAACCACAACCGCCCAGGACCTCGGAGGGAGCTGCGTTTGGAGTCAGGGTCTTCTTGGAGCGACCTGAACTAAAGAGGTCATTAGGGGAGTCCTTAGGAGGAGACCAGGACATGGACACGCAGAGGGACGGCCCTGTGAGGACACGGGGAGAGGACAGAGTCTGCACGGCCGCTGTTTGGGCCCCAGTCCAGGGTACCAGCTGATGGATGCCGCCAGCCCGGCTGGGCCCGGCAGAGGGTGTCCTGATGTTGGGGCCTCCGGCTCTCTCCTGGCACAGCTGCCGCGAGCACTCGGGGAGGGCAGCAATCATGTTGAGTAAACGGGGTCCCAGACACGGGGTGTCACTCTCTGGTCAAACAAATATTTGCTCAGGACTTTCTAAAGGTGAACAACATAAACACGGCCCCTGGCCTGCAGAGCCAACGGGCTATTAGTGGAATTAATAGTCACTTAGAGAAACCCAGGCGAGCAGATGCGATTGTTTGGATTGTCGCTCGGCACATGTTCACACCCCGCCTCCAGAGGGCCGGGTGACCTCCCTGCTGCGGACCTCGGGCTGTGGCCCTGGGACTTCTCTGGCCAAGGAGATGTTGGTGACATGACAGGATCAGCGTCCTGCTGCCCACTGGGGACATCACTTAACTGGAGTCCTGCACCCAAGCCCCAGCTGACTCTGGGCAGCCATGGGTACAGTCACAGCCCAGGTAGATCACCAGGGCCGGCAGCCCTCCACCTGCTGACCGTGGGAGGGCCACAGCCTTCGAGGGGAGGCACACGGGAGCCCTGTGGCCGGTGCAGAGTGAACCACACAAGCAATGTTTATTTCAACCAGGAAAGGGGGAGTGTGGGAGGGGATGTGGGCAGCACGAGACCCTGCAGGTTGCTTGGGGAACAGCACAAACACATCACCATGTGGCAGATCAGGGAAGGGGACGGACCCTTTCTAGGTGGGGCAGCAAGTCACAGCCTGCAGACTGGGTCCGGTCACCAACATTCTGAAGGGGCTGTGGGCCAAGCACAGTTTTCATGGTTTCAAGAAAATCAAAGAATCTTTCATGGCGTGTGAGCTTGACGTGGAAGATGGCCTCAGTGTCCACACATGCTCTGGGAGTGGAGCCACACCCCTGGCCCTGCAGTCTGTGGCCACCTTCATGTCACGGCAGTGGAGGTGAGCTCAGGCCCAGGGACCTGTACTTTCCACCTCCTGGGACTTTGTGCCACAGTGTTCCTGCTCCTGAAGAAGTCCTGGAGCAAACACAAAGTTGTCCCCTTGCATGGTGCACAGTGGCATCGGACACTGAGGAGGAGCAGATTGGGCTCCAGGGCACCTGTGGCACCTTGTGTCGGGGCCTCCCATGTGCCAGCTGTGAGCAGCACGAAGAGGGGCAGGGTCTACACCTCTTGTCCGGAAGGAGGCAGTCCCCCCTCAGCCTTCACCCAGGGGCCAGCCCTGGCCAACTCACCCACTGTGCACCCTCCTTCCAGCATGCCCTCCATTCACCATTCCCTCAGCACCTTCCAGGGGAAACATAAAGATATGGAATTGAATAAGACAGTCGTCTACTGTCTGTCTATCCATCCTTCCATCCATCCACTTGCTATCTATCTGTTCATCATTAATCTATTCACGACTCATTCATCATCCTTCATTCATCTGTCCACCCCCACTCACTCACACAGCCACTCATCCTCCATCCACAATCTACCCACTATCAATGTACCCACCCATCCTCCACCCATCCATCCACCTGTCCACCTACCCATCCTCCACCCATCCATTAACTCTATCCATCATCCATCCATCCATCCACCCACCCCACCCATCTCCCTGTCCATCCATCCATCCATTCAACTATCCATCTATCCATCCATCCATCCATCCATCCATCCATCTTCCTGCCATACATCTGTCCATCCACTCATCCATCTCCCTGCCCATCCATCCATCCACCCATCCATCTCCATATCCATCCATCCATCCATCCACCCACCCATCTCCCTGTCCATCCATCCATCCATCCACCCACCATCTCCCTGTCTATCTATCCATCCATTCAACCATCCATCCATCCATCCATCCATCCATCCATCCATCTTCCTGCCATCCATCTGTCCATCCACTCATCCATCTCCCTGCCCATCCATCCATCCACCCATTCATATCCATATCCATCCATCCATCCACCCACCCACCCATCCATCTCCCTGTCCATTCATCCATCTACCCATCCATCCATCCATCCATTCATCCACCCACCCATCCATCTCCATATCCATCCATCTGTCCATCCACCCATCCATCTCCCTGTCCATCCATCCATCCACCCACCCACCCACCCATCTCCCTGTCCATTCATCCATCTACCCATCCATCCACCCATCCATCTTTCCATTCATCCACCTATCCGTCTCCCTGTCCATCCATCCATCTACCCATCCATTCATCATCCATCCATCCACCCATCCATCTACCCATCCATCCATCCATCCATCCATCCATCCATCCATCATCCATCCATCCACCCATCCATCTTTCCATTCATCCACCTATCCGTCTCCCTGTCCATCCATCCATCTACCCATCCGCTTATACTTCCACATGTTTCTTTGGTGAGTGTTTCTGAAGGGTCCACTTGCAGAGCACGATGGTGGCTCAGAGATGCGGTGGTGAATCAACGCCTCGGTCTGCCTCTGTGGAGTGCACGGTCTTGTGGGGAGAGAAACAAGTGGATGGACTGTGACAACTGGTGAGAAGCGTTGGGAAAACAGGCATGGGTCCTTGTGGCTGCCATGGGAGGCAGCCTTCCCGAGGGCAGGGCGTTGAGCCAGGACTGGTGGAGGAGAGATCTGAGGACATGAAGGCAGAGAGAGGGAGGCATGTCCACCGGCCCAGCCGTCCAGAAGCCCATGAAGCTAGGGGAGGGGAAGGGCCTCCGTGGCCCGCAGAGTGAGTGCAGCTCTGCCGCCGCCTCCAAGCAGCCCTTCTGGTCTCCAGGACTAGGAGAGGGTGAGTTTTGGTGTTCCAAGCACCCAGTGTTGGGGAACTGGCTAGGGCAGCCCTAGGAATGCCCCGACAGCCTCCCTGTCCTGAGCTGTGGGTCTCCCTGCCGTGGGCATCTTGGTGCTGGCCAGGACACAGTGGCCCACAGGCAGGGACATTCTTGTCTCCCGCCCCAGCATCTCACCTGGAGGCTGACAGCAGCCCCTGGGGCCAGCTCCCCCCGCACACTCGGTCAGCCCTTCCTGGTTCACACCGGCCGCTTGGCTTCATCGTGAAACAGGGACAGGCTAACGTTTCCGTTTTCCAACCTGCCCCTCAGGGGTCTCCTGAGCGCCACGCTCAGGCCCATGCCCACCCTGCAGGCCACGGCCAGGGGCCCCAACCACGGGGCTGGCGAGGACTAGCCCTCATCACGAATGAGAACGACAGGTTCCTGCACGCGGAACCCGCTGCTGCGGGCTGAGACTCGGGCAGAATTCCGCTTCCCACTCCCAGGGAGATGATTTATAAGAGGTTTGGGGGCCAAGGAGGTCGGCCTGGAATGCCGGCTAGACAAAATAACTTATCAGAAAATTCCAAGTGGCCGTCTGTCATGGCTAGAACGCGGCGTGGCGCGGCCTTTCCCAGCGAGAGACAGACGCTGGGGGCTTGCTCTCGGGCTGGGTCTGCATGGCTTCTCCCACTGGTGGTGCCTGGTCCTGGTGAGGGGTGAGGGGACGGCCTGTGTTGTCCTGGAGTGGTCACCTCCGCCGCAGCCTGGGGGCATCTGCACTTCCAAGACGTGCTGGGTGGGTTTGTCCCACCTCTCAGGCCCCGGCACTGTGTCCCACGGCAGGGAGTTGCTGACAGAGACCCTCATCATGGAGTCAGGGGCCTGGGCCAGTGGGCTTGGGCGAGCCATGCCGGCATCTCCAAGTGGCAGTGGCGCTGACTCCCAGGGTGCCCAGCTTGTGAACACGTGCAAGCACCGTGGACGACCCTCATCAAACTGCCATTGGATGACCGTCCCGAGACTGAGGCCTCTGGAGCGGGCAGGGCTCTGTCCAGCCAGTGGCACTGAGTAACCGCCTCTGGGTGGCGAGGCTGCCATTTTATGGGGAGCTATGTGAAATGCCCCAGGGCAGGGGCTCAGCTCTGCTCCCTGGTACCATCCCAGACCTCAGCCACGCAGCAGAGTGGCCTCAAGCCTTGGAGCCTCCCGGTGGTCCAGGCCACTTCTGGACTCAGGACAGGGGCTGGGATGAGTGTGGCCTTCTCTGATGAAATGGGACGACAAAGGGTGGCCAGCCCAGGGAGGACATCTCCGTAGCCCTGTGTTTAATGGACGTCGATCACACTCAGAGGCCAGAAGGGCCAAACCAAGCCCAGGATAGCGAGAGGCCTCGTGGGCATCCGAGGGAGGCTGCTGCTGCCCGCTGAGAGCAGGGAGCTGACCTCACTGCAGAAATAACTGGGCAGGTTGTCCCTGCCCACTGGCTACTCTGACATGGACGCTGACTTGGAAGCGCCCCAGCAGGACGGGGGAAAGTTAGGAAAGAGGCTGTTTCTTCTCTGCATGAGCCGCTCTCGCGGAGCGTGGAGAGATGGCCAGGCGGTTCTTATCTTTGAACCCCATGTACTTAACGCTTATTAAAATCAATACCATCCATTAGCCGGCAACGTTTCCATTTTTAATCATCTATTGATATACGGCCTGTGCTTTTATAGGACTAAACAAATTTCCGCTCTCTGCCCCTCTGCAGCCCGGGGGCAGGCGGTGCGCGGCCGCGGGACGTGAATGTTTATTTACGGCCTGCTTCCTGATTGAGAACATACCTGGTCCATGGCTTCAGATGGCTTTTACACGGGGGACTCAGGGCCACTTCCTGTTCTCCAGACACAACGCCGTTCTTTAAGGAGCGTAATGAATGCGAGGTATTGTGGGCGCAATCAGGGCCCAGCCAGCCCGAATGGGAGGCAGCCGGACGGGCAGGGCTCATTATTTGCTTACTCATTCGCTCCTTTCTGGGGGGCAGGGTGAGCTGGCCGTGGCTGCCAACACCTCTCTGTGTTTCTGCGGCTCCCTCCTGGACTCTGCCAGGTTCCTGTCCTGTGCACGTTTGCCTGGGAAAGAGAGGGAAGACTCAGGCGACCCCCAGCAGGGACAGGGGTCTCGCACGGCCCTGGGAAGACTGTGCAGGGGACCCGAGGTGCCATGACACTTGTGGCCCCCTGCCCGTCTTCCCCTTGGCACACAAGTCCAGACCTTGTCTTGTCCATGGCACGAGGCAGAGCTCAGCTGTCTGCAGACGCACCTTCAGCACCAGCTGCTCTTGGGACAGGGAATCCCTCCCGAAGCGATGTAGACAGAGGGGCTCCAGGGACCCGGAGGGAGGCTGGTCAGGATGTTCTGGGAAGGTCTGTCATGGGTGCCGAGGGGCCGAGGGACGCAGCTGCCTGCCATCCTTTCCCGCCCCTCCTCACTGCAGCCCTGTGTCTGAACCCTCCTCGGCAGGCAGCCCTGGGCTGCAGGTGCGCTGTCTCTACCCGCCCTGCAGGACCCTGTGCTCCCCCTCCTGCAGTCTTGTCCACCGTGGCTGGGCACATGCTCAGCTGCCGGAGGTGGCTCAGAGGACATGTGGCAGGTGCCTCTCAGAAGCTGGGCTTCCAGTCTCTGGGATGAGTTCCTCCTCCTGTGGGCCCCTCAGCCCAAGCTCTGAGAGGACACCCAGTCCACCTGGGCCCCCAGGTGCCTGAGATTGACTCTCAAGACAGGGCTGGTGCACCCTGGTTGTGCATGGGGGTTCCAGTCACAGTGTGAAAGGGACACCCAGGCCTCAGCCATGTTCCAAGACTCCCAGAGACTCCGGGGCTCCTGGGCCTCCCAGAGGTGGGGAGGGGTGCACAGCAGCATGTTTGGCACCTACAGGGTTTGCTTCTGCCTTTGGGGGTTTGTTTTTACAACACTTAGTGGTTTGTGGGATAGCAGAGTTCCTGCTACAATAACCAGAGGTGCTTGTCTGCTGAGCTGTCCCACCCTGGGGACGGGGCCAGAGGAGGCGGGATGCCCTGGGTACCCGCTTTCCCGCAGCCTAGGCCCAGGTCCCAGGCCTGCCTGCCACAGGGTGTCAGGGACAGGCCTCACCGCAGCCCCTTTGTGCACTGGGGGCACAGCACACCGCTGGCCACCCGCACAGGACACCAGGCCCCGCGGGTGTGGTCGTGGGTTGAACGCGCATCTGTGATGGGAGGCTTCATAAAACGCCTTCTAATGAGACGAGCCCAGCGGAGGGGAGGGCGGCCGGCGACGAGGGCTGCGTCGGAGAACGTGCTTGTTAAACGTGTAATGAGAGACAGAGCAAATCCCCAATATCGGGCAAAGCTGTCGTTAAATCCCTTAATGATAGTGGGGCTCTCTCTGGTGCGCCGCGCGGTTGCTTATAAACCCCTCTGGCGTGGCGGGTGGGGGCTGTGGGAGGAGAGGGGCTGGAAGGTCCCTCCTGGAGGCTGAGACCTGGGGTCTGACCTCCTTACTGTCCCCGGTGCTGCCCTGGCAGGTACCCTGAGGTCCCCTGGGCTGGAGTTGGACCCCAGCCAAGCAGGGTGAGCTGTAGCCCGTGGTCCTCAGAGCCACCTTGCTTGGTCCCCCTGGGGCTCGCTGAGCACCTGCTGGGTGCTGGGTGCTGGTCTGGCCCTGGGGCCGCCCTGGATTTTCCCTTGTGGCCACTCAGTGGGTGTCCAAGGGGCTGGCCCAGAGAGGGCCCTCACAGGGCTTGAGGGCTGGTTGCAGCTGGTCTCAGCCTGGCTGCCGACCTGCCCGGAACACCCCGTTTGTCAAAGGCTCTCCTGGAGAGTGAGAATCAGGGCTGGCCTTGGGCTGCAGGGTGGGCGTGATCAAGCGTCCCACCGAGGCCCATGGCCTGGGGCGTGGGCAGGGGTTTGAGGCCTGTGAGTCAGGGTGGTGTCAGTCTCTGAAGCCCACTTCATCTCCCGTCAAGGCCTGGTCTTCGGGGTGTTCAGTTCTAGGAAGTCTGGAGGGGAGGCAGGAGGGACCACGGCCAGGCTTTGGTCCTGAGGGCTGGAAGGTCTGGGGCTCGAGGGCTGTGACCTTGAGTGGAAGCAGCCCCCACCTCCGGCATGTTCCTGCCCCTGGAGCAGGACCAGTGGCCCTCGGAGTTACCCCTGCCCATTCCGGCTCCTGTGCCTCCACCCTCCTCTTGGGGCAGAGGCCATCCCTGGCCAGCCAGCCAGACCTGCCAGGCCCCTGGCCGTGCCCTGGGGGCCAGAAGTCTGGGCAGATCAAAGGCCAAGGCAGGGTGGGCTGCTGCCCTGGGAGCCCAGGTCGGGGGGGCGGAGTGAGCCGTGCCCGGAGCTCGTCTGGAGTGGGAGCTGCCCGCTCCTGGTGGCCGAGCACTGGAGCAGGCTGCTTGCGGCTGGCCCTCCCAGGCACCCCGAAGGAGGCTGGTTTTCCTCCTCACCTGTGGGGAAGCTCCGTCACAGCCCCCAGGGACAGGCTCTCCTGGGGGATGCTGGTCTCCCTGAGGACAGGGCTGAGGCCCTGTCTCCAGGCCAACTATCCCCCCAGAAGGAGCCCAGATCCCCCAGCCCCGGGACGACCCCAGCTTCTGGTGGATTCAGGCATCGAGTGGCTCTGTCGGTGTCCCTCCTGGCCTGGCTGGGCAGCAGCATGGCCATAGCTCACAGACTGGTCTCTGGCCAAGCTGGACCATGCAGCTGGCCCTCACCCAGAGGACCCTGTTGGCCGGGAGGAGGGTACCCCTTGGCTGTGTGCCTGGGAAGGGGGTCTCCTCCTGGGGGTGCTGGGGGTCCAGGGCCACCAGAAGTCCTTGCTTTGCTTTCTTGGGAGGTGGAACCTCCGGCTCAGGGGTCAGAGCCCTCCCACCATCCTGACCTTCAGGACCAGAATGTCCCAGCCAGGCCTGGGGGAGGAGGTGCACGGCCCCCACGGGGACTGGTGGGTGGGCCCCGCCTGGCCCGGTGGCCTGGTGTCATTGGACCCGGGGCTACTCCCAAGCAATGGCCCCACAGACGATCCCCCAGGAAGTCCTCCTGCTGAGGAACGAGGTGGGGGGGCCCGACTGTCACTGGGAACGGCAGGTCAGGGCCAGCTGAGACCACCCCTCCCCTGAGGGTGGGCGTGTGACCCCCCCTGGCGCCTGGGTGTCCCTCCCTGAAGGAGGTGTGGAGGCCTTGGGCTCCTGGGGCTGCTGAGTGGAGGTGCGGGCGGCAGCTGCGTCGTGTGGAGCTCTCCATGACCCAGGTCAGCGCAGTAGGTGGGTCAGGACACAGGGCCCTGGGGAGCCAGGCAGTGGCTAGGGCCTGCCCTCTGTCCAACTGTGGTGGGGTCAGCTCCCTGTTGAGAGTGTCCCCAGGCACGGGGCCTGGCCAGCACAGGCCAGGGCACACCCCAGCCCTCCTGGAGGGGCTCTCCTGCTGTAGTCCCCCTGGCCAGGGAAGCCTGTGCCCACCTAGCTGCCTTGGTGCCCCCGGGGGCCCTGGGGTTGGGCATGTCCCTGCCCCAGCCCCAGCCAAAGGATGAGGCCACGTTGGTGGTGGAGGAAGAGGGCGGTGAGAGGGCCGGGAGGTGTGGGCGGCCACACCCTGCCCTCCTCCAGGCCTGGCAGACACAAGCAGCCCCTGGCTGGACCCCGTGCCCAGGGCAGTGGTTAAAAGGCCGCCAAGGGCCCAGGTGTGGATATTTTTAATAGTCTGTGACCTGCCATCCACTCTTGGCTGGGTGTTAATGGCCAAATGTTTTGCAAGTAAATTACCAGAAAGAATTATTCCTGAGAGGCGGGGATTTGTGAGGAGGTGTAAGAAAACTGGACAGCCAGCTCGCTTGTGTCCGTCCTCCGCCCTCTCAGGCACGGGGCCTGGCCAGCCACAGGCCAGGGGGCTGGGAAGACAGGTGTGTCTGGGGCGCCCCCCGTGGGGCCCGCTTCCTCCGAGGGGACCTGGGGTGAGGACTGTCCTTGGGGCTCCCTCGGGGGCCTCCTGAGGTCTCCGGGCACAGCCAGACTTGGAGCAGGGATCTGGACAGTTGTCCTGCTGTCCAGTCCCCTTCCCAGAAGTGTCCTTTGACGGCACCTTAGGGACTGGCTAGGAGAGCCTGTCTGGCCTCTCCGGGGCTGCTGAGGCCCCCAGGACCCCAAGGCAGGGCTGGCAGGCTGAGGGCTGTGCCCTGAACCCGGGACCCCTCTGGGGGACAGTCAGGAGCGAGCAGCATTCCACTCAGCCCAGTGCCCACTTTGCCCAGAAGACCAGGGCAGCAGCCCGGCGGTGGGGGGCTCTGGCTTCTGTGGGACACATGGAGCCCCAAGAGGAGAGGTGAGGTGCTCAGGGGGCTGCTTCACCAAACTTGTCCTGGCCCAAGAAGCTGAGGGACTCACCTCGGAGGGGCGCCCTGAGGGCCAGCAAGCCCCCGTCCTTGAAGGTGGCCAAGGAGGCTTTGCCCTGGCCAGGGACAGCAGCAGGGCTCAGGGCTTTCTGCTGTGAAGGCAAGGACACCTGGTGCTCTCCTGGGTGGGGCCTGCGCTCGGAGGCTCCTGGCCAGGCAGGGTGGGGCCACCAGTTGGCACGGTGACCATCCAACAAACCACGGAGCTCATGACCCTGCATGGCTGGCTGGAGGGGCCATCAGAGCCTCCATCAGATGCCACCGAGAGAGCGGTGACCTGTCCCTGAAGCTGTGGCAGGAGCCCCTCCTGGGCGCTGGGTCCCCCACCCCCAGGAGCCCCTGCGCTTCGTGGAGTTGACCCCAGGCAGGGCGGCCCGAGGGGTGAGCCGCGCTGACGTCTTCAGTCCTGGCCCAGCTCCCCCTTCAGCTCGGATCTGTGCCTCCTGCCAGGGAAAGCCGGGCCCACGGGAGCCCAGGGTCTGCAGATGGGCTCCGAGCTCCCAGCCGGGCGAGCCTCGGCAAGGCCTCGCATCCGGGGCAGCCCTGCGTCGCCAGCTGTGAAGTGGGGTGGCACCCACCCCGGAGTTTACGCCCTCAGGAGGGTGCACAGGGACTGTGATGAGCACAAAGCCCCAGGACCCCCATAGGACTGCCCCAGGACCCCTCCCTAGTCCCTTTGCTGTCCTGGTGATCTCTGGGGCCGGACTCAACACACACGGGGGTGCCTCTTCTGGGAAGATGTGCGCCGGCCTGGGCCTGGGCCTGGGCAGTGGGCATCACGGCCATGTGTGGGGGGAGCACTGGGCCCTGGGTGAGGTGCTTAAAGAATGGCCTGGGCCACGGAGCAGGAGATGGGGCCGGGGACAGAGCAGCCGCGAGGCGCTTTGAGCCAACCCTCTGCCCTCTGGACGTGGCTCTGTGTCTTTAAGACACTAATGGGCCCTCTTAAAAAGTGACAGTTTGCTCCGCACACTCACAGGTTCCCGTCTGACATCAGCAGGGAATCAAAGATATTTTATTATTTGGAAATTCCATATAGGGAAAGCAGCCTTGAGGGTCTGTCATTGCTCCAAAACCCACACCTCCCCTGGGAGTTAATTATTTTCTTAAAATGCAACTTGCACTGTTAGTCTAAAACATTCCAACTGTGTTCACACTCTTTAAATCTTCCGTAAACCTTAGAGTTTAAATCACTTGCAGATAAGAGTGATTCTGTTGGGGAGAGAGGGGAGCCAGCGCTCGGCAGAGGTGGGATCGGATGAAAAGAAAAGGCCATTGATGGTGGCTCCCCGGGCACCTCCCGCCTCGCCCCTGGGGACGTGGCAGCTGCACATGGAAACCTGGCAGGGCGAGACCCTGGTGCCCCGGCCAGCACTGCCCACCACCACCCTGGAAGGCCGGACACAGGTCCTTTGAGTTGGAACAGGGATAGTCGTGAGATGGCCAAGACTGCGCCATCTTTGGGGAGCTGGGCACTGGCCTTGGTGAGGAGGAACCTCTGGCCTCCCCGCTGGAAGGTTCCTGGGGCCTCGTGTCCACCTGGGGCCTAGTGCCCTCCTGTGGCTTGATGTCCACCTGGGGCCTGGGTGTCCACCTGAGCTCTGATTTCTCCCTGGATCCTGGGTGTCCACCTGGGGCCTGGATGTCCACCTGAGCTCTGATATCTCCCTGGATCCTGGGTGTCCACCTGGGGCCTGGCTGTCCACCTGAGCTCTGATTTCTCCCTGGATCCTGGGTGTCCACCTGGGGCCTGGCTGTCCACCGAGCTCTGATATCTCCCTGGATCCTGGGTGTCCACCTGGGACCTGGGTGTCCACCTGAGCTCTGATATCTCCCTGGATCCTGGGTGTCCACCTGGGACCTGGGTGTCCACCGAGCTCTGATATCTCCCTGGATCCTGGGTGTCCACCTGGGGCCTGGATGTCCACCTGATCTCTGATATCTCCCTGGATCCTGGGTGTCCACCTGGGGCCTGGATGTCCACCGAGCTCTGATATCTCCCTGGATCCTGGGTGTCCACCTGGGGCCTGGATGTCCACCAAGCTCTGATATCTCCCTGGATCCTGGGTGTCCACCTGGGGCCTGGCTGTCCACCTGAGCTCTGATTTCTCCTGGATCCTGGGTGTCCACCTGGGGCCTGGCTGTCCACCAAGCTCTGAAGTAGTCCCATGGAACCTGAGCGTCTACTTGGAGTTTGGGCTTCTACCTGGGACCGTGTTGTCTACTGGGGGTGGAATGTCCACCTAAGCCTCAGAGTCCACTGGGGGTCTTGGGTCTCCTGGGATCTGGGTGTCCACCCAAGCCCTGGTGTTTTCCTGGAGCCTGGGCTCTACCAGGGAGGCTGGGTCCTGAGCTCTCATGTCCCCTCTATTCTGGTGTCCACTGGGGTGGGGTGCTGCTTGTCGGGGGCCTCAGTTGTGGGGTCAGCACTGGTTCCCTCTCTCTCCCCAGCACTTGAGACCCGCGTTTGCCTCGGGGCCCCTGGCCAGGGTCAAGACCGCTGGGTCATGCTTGGGGGCTGCCTTTCCTAAAGCGGGATGTTGGTCAGCCCAGGGACGTGTGGGACCAGGGCAGCTGGGCAGCTGGGCCGGCCTGCGTGGTTCTCTGGGCGTCTGAGGGCCCCGGCTCCCACTGCCTACCCTCACAGTCAGACCCTGGCTCGGGGGTCCTCTGCACTCAGGGTGACCTGTGGGGTTGGCTGCCACCCCAGCCCCAAATCCTGCCCTCGCCACTGAGTCCTGCCCAGGAGGATGTGGGGTGGGGTTGTCTCTCTCCCAAGTCACCCCACCTCTACGCAGGACCAAGCAGAGTTTCCCCTGGACCCCCAGGCCCTGCACAAGCCAGGCCCAAGTGGAGGTCAGGGGTCAGTGTATGCTCATCAAAGGAGGCCCACAGGTGTGGGGGGCAGTGAGTGGGGCTGAGGCCGGGAGCCCCCTGCTTAACGAGGCCCCTTGAGGTGGGCGGGAAGGCCCGAGCACACCTGGGGCCGCACAGCACCCAGGCAGACCCCGCCTGGCCTGGGTGGGACTCAGGTGCCACCCGCCACCCCAAGGGCATCCCTAACCCACCGCGTCAGGGGAAGGCCCTGGGCAGCAGGGGTAAAGGGCAGGGCCACCAAGTTGAGCTGGGAAGGAGGGAGCCACAGGGTGTTCAGCCTGTCACGCGGGCTGGCTGGGTCCTCTGGGCTCCTCAGGGCCTGGCCTGAAGCCCTGGGCTGACCGTCCTACTTGGAGCCAGGGCTGAATGGGCAGCAGACCCTTTGGGCCTGCACTGCCCGTGTCCCCCCAGGTTTCCCTAACCCCTCTTGGCTCTATTGTGGAAGAGGATGACAGGGAGGAAGGACAGCTGGGAAGGACTGGTGGCCACCAAGGTCCCCACGCACGCCTGTCTGGGCACGGAGGGCTGCTGGTGGGGGTGGGCCCCGTGGGGTGTGCCAGCGCCTGTGGCCTAGAGCCCAGCAGCACCCACACCTGCCTGTGCCCGCACCAGGCCAGGAGTCCAGGCTGGCAAGGGGAAGCCATGTCCAGGAGCTGGGGGCTGTCCGTGCCTCTCCTGGCCGCACCCCGCGGGTCTGGCTGCCTGACCCCCGGCTCCAGCGCCCACACACAGGGCTCTCCGGAGCCCCTCGGCCCGGCTCCGCCTGTGCTTGCAAATGCTTCGCGCCCCATTTCCAGAGGCTTTGCAGCTACTTGGGGCCTGGGATGTGCTGGTGCTCTGCTGCTGGCCCGTGTCCCTCTTTTGGCCACTGCCCTCTGGAGCTCTCCTGCTGGTCCCTCCCCATATGGGGGCCACAGCTGGACCTCTCCTGGCAGAAAGACGGTCAGTCTAGGCACCATCTCACACACTGCAGGAGCGGGCTCCCTGGCGGACACTGTTCTGCCCACACAGCTGGGGAATCAGGCTGCGTTGGGAGCAGTGGCCCTCACTGGACACCAGGGACGTTCACCAGCTGGCTCTGTCTGCCGGCGCCCAGGCTGGGCTCCACATTGGACGCGCCTGCCTCTTTTCTGAGAATGTCCCCTCTCAGGGAGGCTGTCCTGGGGGCCATCAGGAGGGCTCTCCAGTGCCCCCTGGCTTCTCAGGCCACCTCCCCCCAGGGCTGGGGGCTGGGCTGGACTCGGGCTGTATCTGAGGAGGCAGGGTCCAAGTTCCAGGATCTCTGAGATTCTTTCTGGGAAGTGGGACTCCATTGACCCCAGTAGGAGCACACCCCGGTCCCAGCAGAGCTCCTGGAGGTGGGGTAGCTCTACAGACTGTGTCACCCCTCTGTGTCCCTTTGAGGGAGCACCTGGCTGTTGGCCGGCCCAGCTCGCCCTTCTGCACGCCGACTCAGGAGGTGCCCTCGTCTGGTCCGCTCTCACAGAATAGCATCCTGATGAGTTAAGTGTGAGAGAATTAAAAACAACCCGATTGAATTTCCTTTACAAGTGCACATGGGCTTGGGAATCGGGGGAAAGCGGCTTTGGGCTGATAAACGCTGTGTGCACTTTCCCCTCAAGTGCAAGGGAGGTGGGGGCGCGTCCTCCAAGCTGGACACCCCTGGCTCGGCCCGGCCAAGCTGACGTGGGGCTGTGAGTCTGAGGACAGCCCCAGCCCCACTCCCTGCGGACCTTGCCTCTCCCCCAGCCCCAGCCACAGCTCTGCCCACGACGGCAGCCACAGCCCGACCCTCACGACCAAGGACAAGGCGCAGAGCGGGTGGGGAAACTGAGGCAGGGGGTGGCCAGCCAGCTGAGCGGCCAGCAGCAGCACTGCCGTGGCCTGTGCCCAGCGCCCTCCGTCACCCCTGTGATCATCCCACGGCTCAGACACGAGGAGCCGTTGGGGTGCAGAGGGGCCCTGGGCCTCACGCCTGCCTGCCTCCGGGTCTGAGCCCGGGCAAGGGAAGCGGGTGGCTGGGCACCCGAGGCAGGGGGGGTCCGGGCAGTGGAACTCTTGAGGTCATTGGAAAGGCAAACAGAATCATTAACAGCTTCCAAAAATAACCCACAGGAGAGTGGTTCCCAGAGGCTCCTCCAGGCAGTCGCACGAGCTCGGCCGGGGGCAGGCGGGGGGCAGGCCAGGCTCCCGCCCCAGGCTGCCTGAGCTTCACCGCAGGATCTGCAGAGGAGGAAGCACCCCGGACACCGCGTCCACTCCTCTCCTCTCTCGTCGTGTTTGTTGGCTGTGTCCTGTAGGAGATCAGGCACTGACTTACGACCCTTTCCAACAACTCAATGGGGTGTAGGTGGCACTATCTGAAGTGTGCCCTTTGGAGGGTCGGGGGTGGCTCGGCATGGCAGGGCCTTGGGTTCAATCCCCAGCCCCTCTCCAGAGTGGGTGCCAGTCGGGTTTACCTGTGGTGACCTGTGCACCTGAGAAGATCAACCTAGAGAGACAGATTCATTTCCGACTCAGTTTCAGAGGTTCCTTCCTGGGTGGGCCGGCTCCGTTGCTCTGGGTGAGCAGAACATCATGGTGGGAGGGCCTGGTGGAGGAGAGCTGCGGGACACAGAGAGAGAGAGAGAGAGAGAGAGAGAGAGAGAGAGAGAGAGAGAGGCAGGGACAGAGTCCCCAGGACCACTCCCCAGAGACCCATTTCCTCTCGCTGTACCCCACCTGCCTACAGTTTCCATCTCCGCCCAGTAGCCCATTCCAATTATTTACCCACCAAATGGATTAATCCACTGATGAGGTTAGAATACTCATGATGCATTTTTTTTTTGCTTCTCTCCTTTTCTTTTTGGTGGTCCTGGGGTTGAACCCAGGACTCTTACATCTAGGCTTTATCACTGAGCCACAGCCTCAGCCCAAGATCCAGTCATTTCTGAGCCCCCTGAATCCTCCACATTGGGGACCATGCTGTCAACACACACGGCTGCTGGTGGGGGGGGGGGCGGCATTCCATATCCAAACCACAGCAGTCTGCCATCTGATAACTTCTGGAAAAAGCCTCTGCCCACGAGGCCTTCACTATAATCGAGCTGATGAGCACGTCCTTTGTCCCCCAGTCTCCTAGTGCCCCCTGCCTCCCCTTCCTCTCACTGCCCCCAACCCAAACCAACCATGAATCCATTTTCTATGGCTACAGATTAGTTCCCATTTCCCGGACTTTATAGAAATGGAGTCACACGGTGTGCTCAGCTATCCTTCCCTGTCCACGGGGGACACGTTCCAAGACCCCCAGTGCATGCCTGAAGCCATGTACATACACATGTTCTTACATATACACACCTATGATACACTTTAATTTATAAATTAGGCTGTAAGAGATTAATAACTAACAAAAAAACCATGACAAACATACCAGAATACTGCAATAAAAATCAGGTAAATGTGGTCTCTCTCTCCGAGTATTTTATTAGACTTTCACCTTCTCACATAGAGAAAGCACTTCATGGCATGTCTTGTCATAACCAAATTGCAGCAGCACTATTCTTGTTCTTCAGGGCTATTATTAAGTAAAATACTTGAGCTCAGGCACTGTGATGCAGCAGCAGTTGGTCTGGTAACTGAGACAACTTCCACTTGATTAACGGGTGGGTAGCATATATGACATGGACACGTAGGACAAAAAGATGATTAACTCCTCAGAAGGACAGAGTGGGATGGCAAGTGGTTTCGTCGTGCTGCTCAGAATGCCGTGCAATTTAAAACTTGAGCACTGTCAGAGAATCGATGTGGTGGAGCCGAGGTAGGCTGCAGACCTCAGCTCCTCTGGTTTGGAGTCAGAGCAGCCAAAGAACAGCTAATCATTGAGGAGGCGATAGAGGGAATACAGTAAGGTGGAATACTAGGCTGTCAGAGACTGGGAGGGCCTCGGAAATCCTGGTTACCGGAACAGAAGGCAGAGAAGAGCTCACCACCCCTGAACCCACACCCGCAGCATGAGGAAAAGTCGGGAGGGAGGATTAACAAAAGGAGAAAGAAAGAAGCAAAGCTGATGAGCTTGCTTCAGAAACAGGTAGAAAGAAAGCCAGACCAAATCAACATGGGCAGGGCTGGGGAGCAAGCTGGGGTGAGTGGCACCCTCTTTCCCCATTCCTCGGTGGAGAACGGTGGTGGGGAGCCGTCTGCTGAAGACCATGCCCCAGCCTGCCGCTCTGGGAAGGATTACATCCCTCCTGCTTCCCCTCCCTGGAGATGCCAGCGAGCATCACCGCAGGGGATCCCTGCCCCACCCACTGCTGGCCACCAAGGAGCAGGGCAGAGCACACGGCGCTGCCCAGCACAGTGGTGCCCAGGGATGCGTTTCCACCGTGGCTGGCTGTCTGCCGTGGGCCATGCACCAAACCCCCAGCAAGAGCACAGAGTGCCACAGCTCAACATGGTGAACCTGCCCTGCAGGGGCAGGCACACGGACCCATCGTGGAACGTTCCCATGGAAGGAGGGGCGGGCCTGTTTTGGTAGCCCCGGAGCACGGTGTCCTACAGATGGGCACACAAGGCTGCAGTCCCTGTCAGGGAGAGATCTGGCTGATGGTCACAGATCATCCAGGGCCGTCCCCTCCGACCATTCGCAGGGCTCTAAGGCACCAGGCACACCCAGGAACCGCAGGCGCCCTAGGTCCATGCCAGAGGTGGGCAGGATGGGGTCTGTGGAGAGGCACCAGGGCCTCAGGTCTGCACAGGGTTTGGAGAAGAAAGGTGAGCCAGACGGGGGAGACTCGGCGCAGTGCAGACAGTGGGCGCAGTGCAGGCAGTGGGCGCAGTTGATAACAGCTAGAGAAACCAGGAGGATACGCCCAGGGGGTGTGGGCCTCAAGTTTGCCTCCAACACCGGGCGGAGCCCAATCCCGGCAGGCTCAGTGAGGAATCTCTCCATCAAACACCCCGGCAAAGAGTGATTTCAGACTCTGCAGTGTTGGCTTTTCATTTCACTGGTATTGTCTTCTGTGTGCATTTGATAGGTCACCCCATTATTTGATATCACAAACTCTAATCAAATTCTGCATATTTTTTTAAGGTTCTGATGTGTTAATTCTTCCTTTTGTGTTCTTGGCACCAGGCATTGAACTCAGGGCCCTTGACCACTGAGCCACATATCCCGGGACTCGTCATTTTTTGAGATAGGTTCTCACTAAGTGGCGTAGGACCTCGCTAAATTGCTGAGGCTGGCCTTGAACAGGATCCTCCTGCCTCTGCCTCCCGACTGCAGGGATCACAGTGTGCTTCAAGGCGCGTGCCTCCTGGATTCCTGCTTTTCCCTTTTGCTCATGTTTAACCCTTTCTCCTCCGTTTTCTCTCGTGCTCTTCTTACATTTCTCTTCTTCCCACCTTTCTGCTGCTGCTTCTTTGCTTTTTATCTTATGCCCCTTGGATCTTAGTAGGAATCTTACTTTATTTAGTACCTGATTTTCAGCCTAGAGTAGTGCTCCCATTTTCCACTTTTGGACTAAAGGAGTTGTGGGGGACTTTTCCGGTGATTTTTTATGGTTTCTATTAGTACATAGTTGTCTCTCAAGTGGCCACAGGTACTGGTGATTAATTATCCTTCTCAGAGTGGAGTTAGGGATTGATCATGGTGGGTGCTCTGACCTGAGATGTACGCCCTGCCCAAGGGCACACAGTAAACAGAAAGCAACTCACTGCAAACACCATCACGTAACTGTGGAGGGATAGCCCTCCCAGCACATGTGCAAATCTCAACGGGGAAACAGAAAATAGGGCTGGGGTGGTGGCTCAGTGGTAGAGCGCTTGCCTAGCACATGCAAGGCCCTGGGTTCAATCCTCAGCACCACATAAAATAAATAAATAAAATAAAGGTATTGTGTTCAACTACAACTGAAAAATAAATATTTAAAAAAAGAAATAGAGAAAACATGATTTAAAAAGGTAATAAGATGCCTGTTAAAAGATGCCAGTCATGAAGTTAAAAAAGGAACTGTAAACAGAATGTACAGTGCTTGGGGACCTTAAAAGGTCACACTTAGGACACACAGATCTTGCGGGAGGGGGCGGATGCAGACTAGTGATGCCAAAAACTTGGTCAGTGAATGGACATGCAGGTCCTGCAGGCATTCAGAACTCCAGAGAGAACCAGGAGTGAGCTGTCCAGGACTCATTATAGTTAAAACTTTAAAAATTCAGAACAAGGAGAGACTTTTAAAAGCTGTAAGCGAGGAGCCAAGTCCCTCGTAAAGGCAGACCCAGCAGAACAACAGCAGGATTCTCAGCTGAAACTCTAAAGGGCGAGGAAATCACGGAATGATGTGCTTTAAACCCCGAAAGAAAACAACCGTCCATCCGGAATACTCTGACCTGCAAGGTTATCCTTCAGAATCAAGATGGGAATAAAACCTTCCAAGATGAGCGTGAACTACAGGAATTCATAAAGGGGAAAGTAAACACAAATGGAAAAGAATGAATCTCATTAGAAGAACAGATAAACAAATGAGAATCAAGAATGAATCAAACTTTACAAAATTAACAAAGTGACAGGAATTAGGAAATACCTTTCTAATAGTAACCCTGAATATAAATAGTCTTAATTCTCCAACTGAAAGGCACAGACCGGCAGGTTGGATTAATAAGCAGGACTCCTATCTCACAGGCAAAGACATCGGCAGACTGAGAGTAAAGCCCAGGAAGGCAGGTTCCATGCAGAGGGAGCCCATAAGCCAGCAGGAGAAGCCAGCCTCCCCCACATAGAGATCAAACAATGCACTTTAAAATAATTTTTTTGTTGTTGATGGACCTTTATTTAATCATTAATTATAAATATATAAATGAATTTAGGTATATGTGGTGTGAGAATCAAACCCAGTGCCTCCCACGTGCTGGGTGAGGGCTCTTCCCTGAGCCCCAGCCCCAGCCCCTGAACGACACATTTTTGAATGATGAGTGGGCCATTAAGAAATCGGAGGAAATTTTAAAAATTGCATATTCAAAGCAAAAACGTAAACACAATCTGTGGGATACGGTGAAGGCTGTTCTAATAGAGAGGTTTAGAGTAATAAGGCCCATGTTAAAACCAACCAACCAAAAGATCTCACATAAATTAATGAGAAATCTTAAAGTCTCAGAGAAACAAGAACAAACCAATAACAAAACTAGTAGGAAAAGAAGTAATCAAGATCCGAGCTGAAACCCATTCAGTAGAAACTAAAAGAATAGTACAAAGGACTGATAAAATGCAGAGTTGGTTCTCTGTAAAGATAGAAAATGCTGATGAACCCTTGGATAAACTAAGAAAGAGAAAGAAGATCCCAATTTGAAAAGATGGAGTCAAAAATGGACATGTCACCACTGACACAGGTAAATCTGGAGGATCCTTAGGGACTACTGAAAAACTGTACTCCACAAAACTTGGAAAATATAGATGAAACAGGTAAATTTCTGGACACACACCATCTACAAAGTTGGACAATAGAGAAACATAAACAGTGCAACGTCAGGAATGAGACGGAAGCAGCAATAAAGAGTCTCTCAACAAAGAGAGTCCAGACCAGGCGGGTCCACAGCCCAGTTCCACCAGGTCTTCACAGTCTTAGGGACCAAGGGCCAAAGCCACCGAACCATTCCCTGGGACACAAAGGGGGACACTCTTCCTAGGAAGCCAGAGTCACCCTGAAACCAAATCAGAAAGGACGCCTGAAGAGCGGAAAACTGCCAGCACACACACCTGATGGCCACAGATAAAAAGTCCTTGATAAAATCTTCACAAGTTAAATCCAACAGCACTTTACAAAAAACATTCACTCCAGGGACTCAGGGTAGTCCAACCGAAGAGAATCCATAAAAGCAATGCCCCTCATCAATAGGACCAGGGGCAAAAACCATGGGATCACCTCGATAGATGCAGAAAAGGCCTTTGACAAAACTCAGCACCTTCTTTGGGATAAAAATCCCAGAGAAGTTAGGAATAGAAGGAACATGACTCCACATCGTAAGCCTTGTAGATGCCAACCCATCATACTCAAAAACCTCAAGGAATTTCCTGTGAGGCTAGGAGCAAGACAAGGATGTTCGTTCTCACTCTTCCTAATTGATATGGTATTGGGAATTTTAGCCAGAGCCATTAGACAGGGGAAAAAATAAAAATAAAAGGGATACAAATAGAAAAGGAAGAAGTCAAATTATTCCTGTTTGCAGATGATATGATCCTATAATTAGAAGACCCTACAGGCCCCATCAGAAGACCTTGAGAGCTGATAAACAAATTCAGCCTGATCGCAGGATACAAAATCAACATATAAAAATCAATGGCTTCTCTATAAACGAATAGTGGAGCCACTGAGAGAGAAAGCAGGAAAACAATTCTATTTATAATAGCTTAAAAACCTTGAACTGAATCTAACCAAGGAGGTGGAAGACCCCCTACAAGGAAAATCACAGAATGCTGCACAAAGAAATTGAAGAAGACCCCAGAAGATGTAGGTACCTCCCAGGTTCTTGGACAGGCAGAATTGATATTGCTGAAGTGGTTACATTACTAAAAGTGATCTGCAGATTCAATGCAATCCCCGTCGAAATACTGATGACATTCTTCATAGGACTAGAAAAAAAAAATCTTAAGATTCATTTGGAAGAACAAAAGACCTAGAATAGCCAAAGCAACCCTGAGCAAAAAGAGGCCTCACAGTCCTTGACTTCAAATCACACTACAGAGCCATAGCCCTAAACACAGCATGGTGCCAGGTGCAGGTACACACCATAATCCCAACCACTCAACAGGCTGAGGCAGGAGGATCGTGAGTTCACAGCCAGCCTCAGCAAAAGCGAGGCACTAAGCAACTCAGTGAGACCCTGTCTCTAAATAAATACAAAATTGGGCTGGGGGTGTGGCTCAGTGGTCGAGTGCCCCCGAAGTTCAATCCGCAGCACAGCAGGATACTGGCACAAACAGGAGATCCATAGAACCAGTGGAACAGAATAGGAGACACAGAGAGAAGCTCACACATCTGCAGTCATGTGGTCGTGGACAAAGAGGCCAGAAATACTTCGTGGCGAGAATACAACCTCTTTCACACATGCTGCTGGGAAGACTGGGTGTCTGCAGGCAGAAGAATGAAATCGCCCCCGTCTCTCGCTGTGTTCAAAGGTCAACTCAAAGTGAACCACAGATCCAGGTGTAAGAGCAGCAACCTCGCACTGCCACAGGAACAGGCAGTAACTCTCTGCATAGACCCGTGTGGCTCAGGAATAAGAGCCAGACCCCAACGGGGGCTTGAATCAAAGAGGAGACAGTTAGCAGGGTGAGGGCAGCTATGGGAGGCAAGTCTTGGCCAGGGGCTCTCCTGACAGAGTAGGAAGAACTTGGCGGGACCTGATGGCACAGGCCTGTAACCCCAGTGATGGGGCGCGCTGAGGCAGGAGGATGGCCGTTTCAGGCTGGCCTCGGCAACTTTGTGAGACCCTGGGTCAAAATTTCAAAATAAAAAAGGCTGGGGATTCAGCTTAGTGGTGCAGCACCCTGGATTCAGCTGAAGTACGGCAAGAAAAGGAGGAACTAAAAAATGCTCAACATCCCCCCAAAACAAATAAGCCAATCGGTACACGGGAAAATGATCTGAAGGGCCAATGATCTCGAGAGAAAAAAACAGAACCGGTCGACAACGGCAAGGAGAACGCTCACCATCCCTCGCCGTTGTCGGGGCGACGCCGACCAGCCGCCCTGGGATTCCGTCTCCCGAGGCAGAATGCCCGTGGTCAGGAGCGCAGACCAGTGGGCGCTGGGGAGGCGGGGAAGAGCCCCTGCGCTTTGTCGGTGTGCGCGGGTGGGCACAGCCCCTGGGGAAATCAGCAGGGACGTCCCTCGAAAAACTAAGGCCACAGCCACCCCGTGGCCAGATCCCACTCCTTGGTGGTCACCCCAGGGAATTCAAGGCAGGAGCCAGCCAGGGGCCACAACCGACGGCTGGGTGAAGAAAATAAGGTGTGTGTGCGTGTGTGTCTAGGCCCTGCCGCCCAGGACACGGGTGGAGGTGGACAGTCTCCTGTTAATGAGGTGAGCCAGACTCCCAGAGTAGAGCAAGATGGGAGGTGGGGAGAGGGAGAAGGAGAGGTCACAGAAGCAGAATGGACACTGGATCAGGGTGGAAGAAGGAGAGGGGGGGAGTGCACGTGGCAGGGTCTCACCGGGAGCCCACGGTTCCTTGTACTGAATAGTTCTATATGATTAACAGGCACAAGTTAAAGCTTGTGAATCATCGACTTCTCCTTTCAGTACCTTGGGTGGAGGCTGGCTGTGGGCTGACCCCGAGAGGCTCAGGGAAGGACAATGCACTGTCTGCTTTCCCAGGGCCACTGTTCAGAGACGTCCTGCCGCAGCCCTGTGGAGTCCAGGCCCGTGGTGCCGTCTGCACACAAGTCTGCTGACCGGGCCTTCAGTCCACCTGCAATGTCACTTGAGCAACCTCTTCCCTGGGCCTGGGGTCTGCGTCCACGGGTTTTCCCCGTTCAGGACCTTGAGGCCAGGCCCAGCCGTCTCCCAGAGGCGTGCTGCTGATGAGAGCCTGCTGCTGCTCCGGTCTCTGTTCCTCTGAAGTCTCCCCGCCGTCCGCCTCCAACTGCTGCTGAGATTTTCTGTCGCGGGTTTTGAGCAATGGGATCACGAGCCCACTGTCTACCATGTTGTCATGGAACCTACAGGTGAGAGACCTTTCGGATGAAAGTCAAATTGGCTGAGCTTGGGAACGTCCTCGTCGGGGCTCCTCATCCATCATACTCCCTGACCATCAGGCCACCTTCTGACTCTGGACACCGTGCCCTAGCCACTCTGCCCCCTGGAGAGCTGTGCCAGGCCCAGCGGGTGTGCCCAGGTGGAGCACCAGCCTGCCCCTGAGGAGGAGGCCCCGAGGGCTGGGTGGGAGCTGGTGGGAGCCTCCAGTTCACAGCAAGGCCATTTGCAGACCTGGATGCCTGTGGGGTCTCGGGCCCTGCCTGTGCCCGTGTGTGCAGATGTTCTCTTGTCCCCCACCCCGCTTCTGTGTCTGGTCATGCTGCTGGCCTGGTTGGTTACTGGACAGAAGCCCCCCAGTACCTGTGTGTAAAGATTCAGAGTGAGGCTGGTGCCAGTGTGGCCTCCACGGACTGACATCCCCTCCCCTTCCTGGCTCCCGCTAGCCAAGGGGCTGCAGAGGCCAGCCCAGGGCCATCAAGGAGAGCAGGACTCCTGGACTGTGTCCAGCGAGGGCATCCTGGTGGCCAGCAACCAGCCACCCTGCTGCTGGAGCTTGTGGGTTGAGATCTCACCTGCTCCTGCGTCTCTGGTGAGTGACCTCCAGCTCCCTTCCTGGTGCTTCCAGAAGGTCAGCACCACTCTGGACACACAAGGATAGGGTCAAGTCTGCTCTGGGCTCACAGAGTTCCTGGCCCTCAGGGACAGTCCCCGCACACAAAAGGGACATGGAGGCCAAGCTGGTTCTCTGGGCTTAGGGCCCCGCAGACCTGCCTGGCGTGGGTTCGGGTGGGCAGAGGCCTGATGCCCAGTGAGAGGCAGCCGCGGGCCAGGAAGGCCAGGCTCAGCCTGCAGGTCCAGCTCTCACGCCACGTTTTCTCCACGCCGTGTCCCTCGCCTTCGCTAGCCCCGGGGCCGGAGCCCTCGCCCTCCTGCCGCCTGAGCGGCCAGGCTGGGCGGTGAGAACCTTCCTCCGGGCTGGGTCTGCTCGCTGCTCCCAGCTGGGCCTGCCCAGGGGCTGCGAGTCAGAGGCCCTAACTGAAGGGGCATCTTTGTCTCCACTTTTGCCTGTTGGAAAACTCCAGTATTAATATTTATGAGAAATGACCTAATATCCACGCTGCCTGCCGTGTGTTTGCTTAACATATTTAATGTGATTTGGGGGCTGCGTTGATTTTAACTGCCTCAGCGGTGGGGGGTGGGGTGGGGTGGGGGCTGACCTATGTCCTCCCCTCCCCCACACGGGGAAAAGGCCACGTCCTCCCTGCAGCCTCCAAGTTCTTAACGGCTTCAGAAGGGTCCCGGGCCCCCTGCTCACCCACTCTGGACGGTCAGCCCTGTGCACGGAGGTGCAGCTGGGGGTCGGGGGCTCTGTGGACGGGCCATCGGAGTCCCAGCCGGCACCCGTGGGGCGGGGTGAAGGTGGATTTCTGAGGAAAAGGAAGGGAAAAAAAACATTTGAATGGTTTCTGAAAATAGCTCCTTGTGTAGTTATAAGACAGCAATTTAAATAAGTGCTTTCTCCCGTTTCTCTTGAACATAAAGGCAATTGTTTTTGCCCTGAAATAGAAGCCTGGTTCTCCTGCAAATTGATTTTTCTTAGCATCCCTCTGTACCCTGCATTAGCTAATGCAGTGCTGCAGGCGTGCCCCTCGGGGTGGCCGGCCTTGTGCCTGGCCTGGGCCTGCGTCTGCCACCAGGAGGCCGCCTGCTGGCCAGGAAGAGCCGCCAGGGAAACGCCTGCTTGGATCTCAGCACTGCTGCGGGCCGCTGTGTGACGGGGAGCACGCTCCGGGGAGCACGCTCCGGGGAGCACGCTCCTTCGCCTCTCTGAGCCCCAGCCGCCCCAGGGGTGACCTGAGATCAGGAACGACAGCAGCTTCTGGGTCAGGAAATAGAACTGGCCCTGGCTTGACCCTTCTGCAGGGTGGCTGGCCTGGGTCTGGGGGCGGAGGCTCAGCACCCCTGCAGCACTCCTGACAAAGCAGATGTGGGCTCAGCCACCCAGTCGCCTGGGAGACCTGGAGGCCAACGAAGCCCAGGGCTCTGGGCACGGAGGAGCATTGCCAGGCCCAGGTGCCACCAAGCACCCCCAAGATTGCCAGTGACAGGTGTGCCATCGCCCGAGCTCTCCCCACATGTGGGGCTCTGCAGGGACAAGATGCCCCAGAGGCGTTCTGGCCAGGAGACTCTGCCCTGAGGACTCCAGAAACATAAAATAAGAGCTGTGGAGAACGGCCGGGTGCCGTCACCAGGGCCGCGCCCCCACGAGACAAGCACCACCTCACCCCGAGGGCGGGGAGCCCCGGCATGGCCATCCCAGGGCTCTGCAGGTCTGCCTGGCACCTGAAATCCACCAGTCACGGGGACTGAGCGCCGGTGGCAATCAGAAGCACTGGCCGGTCCTTTCCTGGGCCCAGGCACCAAGGTGACTGTGTTCTCCACACCGGCCCTCTGGGTGCACCTTTTCCTCTTCCTGAGGCCTGGAGGAGGGAGCTGGGGCAGCCCAGAGCCAGCAGGCTGGGCCAGGATCGGCCCTGGGTCTGCGGCCAGCCTGACCTAGCCTCTCCTGCGTCTGCTGGTGTCCCCCTGTGGTGGTGCCGTCGAGGGTCCGAGGCCTCGTCCACCTCCAGACCCACCGGCCCAGCCACGGCTCCCAGGCTGCCCCACACAGCACCCCGCCCTCTCCACTTTCTGTCTTCTCTGGAGAAGGGGCAACAACTGCAGCCCACCCAGGAAGCCAGGCAGGGCAGGCGCAGGGGTCCTGGAAGACACCTGCACACATGTGTCTCCTCCGGGGCCCGGACCCTGGCAGGCTCACCCGAAATGTGACCCCACCACACTCTTCGCCAGCTCTTCCCTGTGGGGTGAAGACGCAGCTAATCACTGGTGAGAGACACAACCAGCTGCTGCCCCGGGCAGACCCCGGCCTCCTGGGGAGGACACCAGCACAGGGATCAATCAGCCCAACCTTCCCCACGCGCTTCTCGAGTTACACGCCACAGGCATGATGTCATGGCAGCCGCTGCCTGAGCTGCCCAAGAAAGAGGCCCCTCTGTTTCAGACCCAGGAGCCAGGACAGGCCGGCTCCTCAGCACCGATTCCTGTCCCCCTGGCTCCAGGAGCAGAGGGCCAGTGCTGAAACCTCTGTTTCTCCCCAGAGTTTGGAAGCCGGATGCGCTCACTGTAGAGGATTGAGAAAGCACAGAAAAGCAAGAAGAAATAGAAAATATTCAAAGTCCTCCATCCTGTTCTAGTGTTTTCCCTTCACATGGCTCTGGGTGCTCAGCAGCTGGCCCCCCGTGGACCGTCGTCCAGCTCTTTGTCCGTCCTCCACCCGTCGGTGGCTCCTCTCTTCCCTTCCTTCCATCCAGCATCCACCCACCCCCATGGCTCTTGAGTCACACCATACGCAAATGCTCATATTAGATCATTTCAAAATGGTATTTTAACACGGCTTCAGCTCCTGCCAGTTATCTATTCTATTCACTCTTTGCCTTGGAAGAATTTGGACGCCATACGCATTGGTGCCGCATTGCTGCCTCTACCCGTCACGGCGTTTCGGTGACAGCCTGAAGGCCTGTGCTTGGAGAATGTCCCAGAGGGCCTGATCTCAGCCAGAGGGTGAGGGTCCTGGGGATCAGCAGTCGGCCCGAAGTCGCTGCCCCAGAGCGCGGCCGTGGAGAGGACGGGTGTCCATGTGGGCTGTCACAGGCTCACTGCCAGGAGTGCCCACCCCTTGGCAGTAGGGTGGCTTCAGGAAGCACAAATCCAGGGGTGCACGGTGACAGGCAGCTCGTATGAGGGGTGACCCGAGAGTCCAGGCACCTGGGAGTCCAGAGCTGGGACTGACGTGGTGGAGGTGGACCTTCCCTGGGCACATCCTGCCGTGCAGGCCAGGGTGAACGGCCAGCCTCTCGGGCCTCTGCGTGCTCGGCAGTGAGCAGGGGCCGTGGGAGGCAGCCCCCTCCCAGGGCAGGGGGCCAGCACAGGCTGGGGTTCTCCGTGTGGGCTGGTCAAGGAGAGCGCTGTCCTTCTTGCTTTCCCCGTCAGAGGGGCAAAGCCATGGCCAGTCGGCTGGAGGAGGGGAAGAGCCCAGGGGCCCTCCCATGCCCAGGTGACCTGCCAAGCAGCTGCGGGGCAGCGGTGAGTGGAGAAGCGGGGCGCCAGGGAAGCGCTCAGCCGGGTCTCGCAGGCTTTTCTGCGACTCTGTGAGGGTAGCTGGCGCACTGCGAGGTGTGTGTTCTGTAAGGGGACAGCTCGAGAATGGTGGCCTGGAGCACCTGGCCTGGGCTTTCATCACCTGCGTGGACCCAGGGAAGTCCTGCCGCTGCCTCAGCCCCGTCCTCTGGCAGAGCACCTGGGAGGCGCAGGGAGGGCCCCGCAGACACTGCCTCTACCCCCTGAGAATGCCACCCCAGGCAGTGGCTTCGCTTCCACAGAGGTCTTTGACCCATGAGCAGGGGCAGCTGCAACTGGGCAGACGGACCAGGCCTTCCTGTGGGCACACGTTCCTAGACTGGGCAAGGGAGCAGGCAGGAGGCAGACGTGAGGAAATGTGCTCCTCACGGGGATGTGCACTCGTGTGTCTGTGTGCCTGAGCGTGTGCATGAGTGTGTGTGTGCACATGAGTGTACCTGTGACTGTGCAAACGTGGGTGTGTCTCAGTGTGCACAAATGTGTGTATGCACATGTGTGTGCCTGTGGCTGTGCAAGTGTGGGTGTGTGTCTGAGTGTGTGCCCCTGGCAGACATGGTGTGAACCCAGCCTCGGCCACTCCTGCTGCACTAGCGCTGGGCCTCACAGGCCACTGCCCCTTCCCGCTTGGCCACTCTGCTGGGGCAGTGGGCGCCTCAAGATGGATGAGCCTCGTCTTTGCTTGTCACGAGCTGGGGACGAGCCTGCTGGAGCCGGCTCTCCCCACACATGGACTGAGTTAGCCGCCCTCCCCCAGCTCCGCGTCCACCCAGCACTGTGCCCTGGTGGTCAGCCCCCGCCCCCACTGCCAGCCCACCTCTACTTCTAATTGGGCCGCAAAGCCATTTAATGGTGTCTGCTGTGTCTGCAGGGCTGCTCGGGGCAGAACAATGCCCTATTCATGTCCCAAACAGAACGCTAGTGATCGGGCTAATATCTTTAAGCTAAAAAACAAGACTTAATTGGGACAGATGCTGCGAATTCCAGAGCAGAAGGCCCGCTCCAGCGTGATCTAAACCAGGTATGTGCCAGGGCTTCGATTTTAATAGCAGCTTTTATTTTTTTATTGGCATTTACAAAACTCGCTGATACTCTGCACAATAGGCCAGCGGCGGACTCTGTGGGAACCTCTGTGGGCGCAGGCCTGCCGAGCCTGTGGCCACCCTGTTTGGGTGACGAGGAAAAGATGCCCACAGGTGGCAAGCTGTTTCGCTGTGGATGAAGGCCTCTTCCGCTCATGGGCCGAGGCCTTGGTGGTCTCTCCAGAACCTCGACATTGAGCCTCTCCCTGGAGAATCTACTGACCCTGTTCTGCAGCTCTGGTCCTCAGGGACATGGCCGTCCTTGTCAGCCACCCAGGTTCTCCAGCTGTGGGTAGGCCCCTGCCCTGACACCCAGCCCCGCCTTGGGCTCTAGGTTGTTTGACGGCTCCCAGCTGCCTGGCCTTCGAAGGCTGACCAGGCTCCTCGCCTGATGTCACTACACCCTTGGACAAACGGACTCCTTCTCACCTTGCGCATTTTCAGAGCCCAAGGCGCCTGGAAGGAGCCTGCCCCATCCAAAGCCGGTTTCCTTTCAGCCAACGGAAGGCAATGCCTCGGGCCCAGTTTACTGAGTCCTGGGAAGTGCCCAGGTACCTGAGAACATGGCTGCTCTTGCACACGGTCAAAGGAGGAGTCTTTCTGGCCAGCAAGGAAGCTCACTTGCTAGAACTCCTGGTCCCTCGGGAAAGCTGGGGGCAGGATTTATCAGAATAACCAGTACTTTGGGGAGAACCTCAGGTTCAGGTGGAGCCCATTGTCCACCATCCATCCATCGTCCATCCTCCCATCCATCCATCCATCCGTCCACCCTTTTATCCCCTAACGATCCGTCCATCCACTCAGCCTTTGCTAAGTGCCCATGATGCGGGGATACTCTGGCCTCCTGATGTGTGAGCTGTTTTGTGGGCTGTGACAGGGGCCTGGGATAGGCGGGGGCCTGGGGAGGAGGCCAGAGAGACTGGGGAGTTGAGGGTGACTGAGCGTGGTCGGGGGCCACTCCTAGCCCCTGGAGAGCCCCGCAGGAGAGGCTCTCCCTGCCCAACTCAAATTCTCCAATCGCTCTTCCTGGAGGCCAGGGGTCTTGAGAGCCTCAGATGGTCAATGGGCAGCGGAGGGGAGCCTGGTCCACTAACTGGGGCAGCCTGCCCTGGCAGGGCCTGCTGGGTGACCAGGTGCCTCCCTCCTGCCCTCTGCAGCACCCCAGGCCAGGGGAAGGTGGAGGCCCTCCCATGACCCCTCCCTGTGGTCCTTGCTGCCAGAACCTGGCCTGCCACCAGGCCCTCTCTGAACCAGCAGTGCATGTGCCCAGGGGCACAGGAAGCCATGGCCCGCGGTCCAGCTGCTGTGATCTTAAGACCTCGCCCTTCAGGCTGTCCACCCTGGATGGGGGGCAGCTGATAGCCCATGCTGGTCTCCAGCAGGGGTACACTCTGCTGCTCGGCCACGTGGGTTTGTCCAGTGGTGGTCATCAGGGGGGCTTTGGGCGTTTGCTGTCTTGCGGTGATCCACGGGGCTGGGTGAGAGCTCAGAGGTGTCCCTGTCCAGCAGAGAAGTTCCCTAAGGAAGACAGACCCACAGTCCATGGCCACACACAGACGGCAGCAGACATGGCCAGTCACCGTGGCCCTGAGTGAGAGCAGACCCCAGAGGCGGGAGGGCTCCCTGCAGGGCGTGAAGGGTGGACAGGGCAACAGAAGGAGCTGGGCAGGGCTCAGGGGCCACCCAGGCGCCTGTGTCTGTGGCCTTCAGTGAGGGACTTTTGTCACATGGAACCTTTGGAGCCTGGAGTCAAACATGGGGAATGGCCAGAGGGTTGCGCGTGGACCTCTGCCCTCCTGTTGGTCATCATGTGAGGTGGCTGGTCACCCTCCTCTGCTCCCACCGGGCCATCACCCATGGGCTCTATGACGCTCATCCTGGTTCCAGGGCTGTGAGGGCCTCCTCCTGTGGCTTCCTGCATTCTTCCTGCGTCGAGCTGACCTGGAGCCCCTTGGCCCTGCACAGGTGCTACGTCCAGCTGGGGACTGAGCTGGCTTCCTGGGGCGGGCCCTGGGCCCTGGTGGGTGTCTGCCGCTGCAGTCCTGTCCCTCCCACGTGGGCGGGGGCTTGCTGGGGTCAGGCTCCAGCAGGCTGGGCCCCCTACCTCTCCCCTGACAGAACTTGTCCCAGGACAGGAGGGCCATGCCAGCTGTGCCCGCCCCCCGGGGCACTGGGGCAGCCAGCGCTTGGTGGGGGCAGCCTGTGTTCAGCCGCTGGAGGCCGGTGAGGCCCAGGCAGCCTCCTTCACAGAGCCTCCCTCACAGTGAGCCCTGGGCTGGGGCAGGTGTGGGCACTGGGGTCCCCACCCTGTGAAGCTCCTACACTTCCCACTCTCGTTTGTCTTCCAGCTTTGCTTCCCGTGGTTCATCTGTTTTGAAAACACGTGGCGGTGGCAAGTGGGCAGTGGGTGGACAGTGGGGGCTGGTCAGACGGTGTGTCCAGCACCGGGGTCAAGGTGCCCCAGGCCCTGCATCTCCTGGCGAGTGTGAGTCACTCTGCTGTTTGTTGCTGTGATCAAAACATCGGACGAGAGCCACTTGGAGGAGGAAGGATTGTCTGGGGTCAGTTTCAGGGCCCTGTCCACTGTCGGCCGGCTCCATTGCCCTGGGTGAGGTGGAGCATCATGGCGGAGGCAGGTGGGGGAGGGCAGCTCAGCTCACAGGGGCCAGGGGCAGGGCGGGGGAGGGAAAGCGCCAGAGACAGCACAGAGGCCCCACAGGCTGGCCCCAGGGCCCTGCCTCCGCCACCACGGGCCTGCCTGTGGCTACCACCCGGTCGTCCATCAACCGGATCAACCTGCCCCTGGGCACAGCTCCCTCATCAGACCACCTCACTCTGGGCTTTGGCACAGGAGTGCTTCTGAGGGACACCTGGCGTCCGAGCCGCAACCCTCATGGCCCGCGGAGCCCCTGTGGGGAGGGTGGGCAGCTGCGGGAGAGCTTGGGTGCATCTTGCTCCTCCACGATGCTGCCCATCACAGGCGTGGTCCACTCACCTTCTGAACTCTGATCACACTCTCTGCTGAGTACCCGCCCAGAAGGATTTCCCAGCCAGGGGCACGTCTCGGGGCTGCAGGTAGGATTCCCCAGTGTCTCTCCTCCCGCGTCCGTGGCCTCCCCCGGCTCCACACTCCTGCCTCCGGGGACTGCCAGGCTCTGGGATGCCACAAGGCTGCGCGTGTGGTGGTGGCTCAGGAGGTGGGCACTGCCTTTCCCAGGCCTGTGTGCGGGGATCTCTTCCCCATGTGCCACATGGCTCTGGGGGAGAGCTGACCTGCTCCAGGGCCTGAGCTTCCAGACGCCTCCTGCTGCTCGTGGCTGCAGGGCCCGGCCAGGCCTGGGTGTGCCTCCTCTCTCCTCACCAGGGTGTTGGGGCTGGAATTCCTTCCCTTCCACGTGGTGTGAGGCATGACCTTTACCCCACCGTGGGTGCTTCAGGGTTCCCCTTAACGCCAAAGGGCTACCCCAGTCATGCACATCCCAGCTGGGCTGCAGCTGTGCCCTCTCCTCTCATATACACAGCATGATCCACTGGACTGTCCTTCCTGCCTGCAGGGAGGCCAGGGGGAAGCTCTGCCTCCGTCCAGTGGACCTAGTCCCTGGGAGGTCAGGGGGAAGCTCTGCCTCCTCCTGCCTCTGTCCAGTGGGCCCAGTCCCTGGGAGGTCAGGGGGAAGCTCTGCCTCTGTCCAGTGGGCCCAGTACCACTTATTAAAAACACTGTTCTTTCCCGGGTATTTTGCCCTGCTGGCGTTGGGGGAAGCCATGTGTGGGTACATTTGCTTTTAAACGTGGTTCTGTTCCGAGTCTGGAAGGACAGGCCTGCTTGGAGGGGCCCGTGGGCTGCGAGTAGAGAGAAATGAGTTGGATTTCTGTGCTGCCTGATGAACTGCCCAGCACGCCACAGCTTGGCTGCCATCAGCTCATCTCACGGTTTCTGTGGGTCAGGAGTCTGGCTGCTTTCTTGGCTCAGCATTTCCAGAGGCTGCGATTAAGGTGTCAGCTGGCTTGTGTCCCTCTCTGAATTTCAGGATCCACTTTCAAGCTTGTGTGGCTATTGGCAAAAGCCTGTTCCTGGTGGCTGCAGAACCAAGGTCTTCAATTCTTGCTGGCCATTGGCCGGCTCTGTTATTAGCTCCCAGAACTGTTCTCAAGGCCTTGACACAGGGTCTCCCCCATGTTCAAGACCAGCAACAAAGGCTGTCCCTCATGTCTCATCTCTTGTATTCCAAAATCTTGTCTGTACCCCCACCTTAAAGGCTCATCTGATTAGATGAGACCCACCAAGGTCAGTCTCCCTCTCAACTGACTGGGCACCTTGAGGGCATCTGCAAAGCCCTTCTGCTCCCTCTTACTACTGCTGTGTGCTGGATGTGTTGGGGTGGATGACTCTTCTGCTGTTCTGCAGAGAGCCATTTCCAGACCCTGGGCTACCATGGGCTCTGAAAGGACTAGATAGAAATCCATTCTACCAGAGCAATAGAGCTCCAGCACGTGACCATCCAGAATAAGCCCACAGCCAAGCCCACTGGTGGCTGGTGTGTTCATGCTGCGGAGTTGATAACCCAGTGGACCGGACATGCACAGCTCCCTGCCTGTGTGCATCTTGCTAGGTGCCAACCATACCGACACGGGCTGTAGCTGGGGAGCACCTTGGAGCGCACAGAGAACAAGACAGAAGAGGCTGGCTCCTCAGATGACCTCTGAGCACGGCACCACGCCAGGCGGGAGGGCTTCTCCAATGTGCTCGGTGAGGGAGAGTGAGACCACACGGGTTTAAACCACAGTGTATTCAACTCCACAGTTGATGCGTACGGCGGCTGACCTGAACCAGACTTTCCAGGGTCCGACTATCCTTGCATTCCTCTGATAAGCCCATGTTGGTCACACTCTGCAGGGTGCATTTCCAGGTGTCACATTGCTGGATTTAACCTTTAGCTGTTTTATTTATGGCTTCAAAAAAAAATCTATGGCCAAGAAGGAATCTAACCTGTGACCTCTGATCGAAACATCAAGGTGATTTTATCATCACTGCGTGATTTAGGAACTTTCCTTCTTTGTCTTCTTGGAAACAGTTGGTGAGAGTCGGGATTTTATAGTGGCTAAACATTTCAGAGACTGCAGTGGTCAGATGTGGGTGTCCCCCAAGAGCTCCTGTGGGAGACAACGGAGGAAGTGCAGAGTGCAATGAGGTGATGGGGGCCTGACTCCATGGGGCACTGACCTCCCACAGGGGTCAGTGGGCTGTGGCTGGAGGAGGTCCCGGGGGCGTGCCTCGGGGGTTTATAGTCTGTCCTTGCTGAGCAGAGCTCTCTCTCTGCTTCCTGGTGCCATGCCCTGAGCTGCTTTCCTGGTGGCCACGTCCTTCTGTCACCATATTCTGCCCCGTTTCAGGCCCTGACGGGTGGAGACGGCACCTCTGGACTTAGGCCTCCGAAACTGGCCCCAAATCAACTTTTCTTCCTCTAAAACTTTTCTTGTCGGGCCTTTAGGTCACGGTGGCAAAACAGCCGGCTGCAGCAGAGGCCCTCCTGAGAATGCTCTGAGTCTGAAGGGGTAGATGTGGAATTCAATATAAAAGTCAAAAAATTCCCCAGATGTTCGTATTTCTTTTTCAGACAATTCTTTTGAACAGAGTTATGGACTCTGGAGAAATTTCCTCAGCCTTCCACTGACACCTTCTGTTCCGACGCGGGCTAGGGTGCTGGCTGGATTAGTCTCCCACTCCCTGTCCCTCCCATCCGAGGCAGGAGCTCCCCCGGGTGTCACCCTTGTGAAGACCTGGGGCAGGTGCACACCCCGAGTCTGTGACGCTTTCTCACAATAAGGTCATGGTTATGGGGTTGGGGAAGTGTGCCTAGTGCTTGGACCAGGGGTCTCAGACGTCACTCCATTGTACTGGGGGGTTGGCACCCACCCTAGATGACGGTGGTGTCCCCCAGGACTTTCTGCCATAATGTCACTATTTTTCATTTACAATTAATAAATATTTGAGGGAGATACCTGCACTGGGGTCATGCAGGTATCCAGTTTCTCTCTAAACTTTTGCTCACTCACGACAGCACTCACCTGTGGATCTCGCCTGCAGCACATCACCGTGGTGGTTTGAAATTGCCCATCAACTGATGTTACGTGTACTAGTTGGAACGTTTCTATACAGAAGAATCACACATTATCCCATATTTATTTATTCACAATTTAAATTTGTGGGCTGCTTGCTACCTCTTTCCCTCTGGGTTTTACTCCAATATCCCCGTTATTTATTTTACGACCCAAACGGTTCCAGCTTTGGGCAGTGAGAGCCCTTTCTGATGGTTCCTGGGTCCTCAGCCATTCTCTCCCCATTAAGGAGAAAACTCTTTTTAGCCTCCTCACTTTCTAGCCTCTCAAGGTGTTCCAGGTCATTTCATATGACCCCTGTTTGGTCGTAAGATAAGCCACTCTTCCAAAAAAATTGTCCTTGACTACTGTTGTGTCCAGAGGCTGGGGACAGCCGTCACGATGGCTACGTGCTGGAGTCTTGCCCTCAGAGTGAGTGTTGGGAGGTGGTGGGCCTCTAAGAGGTGGTCTGTGGGAGGCCTGGGGCCAGCGGAGCATGCCCGTGGAAGGGCTGAGGTGCCGCTCACCACCCCTGCGTGGTCCTCGGGACAGGCTGCTGCCCGGGCTTGAGCCTGGCTTCTGGTTTGAAGATGTGATCCTGCCTCCTGCACACGCTCCACCAGCTCCACAAGGTCCCCCTCTGCACCATCACCTTGTCCTTGGGCCTCCGACGCCGTGAGCGAAGGAACCTCTGTTCTTTGTACAGTCGGCCACCTTGGATGTGTTGTTCATGGTTTTCATGTTGGAGAAGCCTCACGTCGTGAATGAATTCTGCTTGGTCAAGATGTGTACGTTTTTATATGGGTTGAATTTGAATCGTCCGTCTTTTCAGGACTTTCGCATCAGTATTGATAAAGGATTCCAACTGCAGTTTCTTCCCCCTGGGAATGACGTTTTCTGGTCAGATGCCAGGATGATATGGCCTTCACAGCACGCGTGCCTCTGTTTCCTCTGACACGTTGACTGTAAGGCACCTAAGTGTGGACCTCATGGGTTTATCCCACTGGAAGTTCATTGAGCTTCTTGAAAGTGTCGGTTCATGTTTTTCATAAAATCCAGACAGTTTGGGTCTCAGTTTACCCAGCTTCAAGGTCACCAGCTCTGCTGCCAGTCAGATCTGTTCCTGTGCTCTCTATCTTGCTTTTCACTTCAGTTTTTATAGTCTTCAACTCTGGATTTCCTATGTGATGTTTTATGATTTCTGTTGAGTTATTGATGTTCTCTCTTTGACAAGCTATCGTTCTCATACTTCCTTTGTAGTTCTTTGAACATATGGTTAATAGTATAGTAAGTGCAGATCTGGACTTCCACAGGGGCAATTTTTACTGACTTTTCTTTAACCTTATGTATGTTTTACACAAAATTTCTTTGCACATTTCATACTGTATTTATTATTATTATTATTATTATTATTATTATTATTATTATGGTGGTACTGGGAATTGGACTCAAGGTTGCTCTGCCATTAAATTATATCTCCAGCTCTTTTTTTTTTTAATTTTAAGACAGAGTCTCACTAAGTTGCTAGGCTGGCCTCAAACTTGCAATCCTCCTGCCTCAGCCTCCCATCCCTGGGATTTCATGCCTGTATTACCACACCTGGCTCATATATATATTTTTTAAAGTAGACATTTTAAGTAATATAATGCTGTTAACTTTGGAACTTAGAGTCCCCTCGCCCACTCAGAGTTCTTGTTGTTGTTATATGTTCTTTGCTGCCCTTTGTTTATTTAGTGGATTTATTAACTCTTTCTATGACGGCCACTGAAGTCTCACTTTTGCCTAGTGGTAGTTGATGTTTAGAAAGAGATTTCCTGACCCTGAAGGAGACGTCCATATTCCAGCTGCCAGGTCACAGCTCTGCCTTGGCCTTCTGCTTTTGCCGCCTCAGGTCAGCCAGGGGTGAGAGCTGGGGCCTCGCGGTCTTCCCTGGGTACGTGCATGGCCCTGCGATGCCTGTGGCCTTCTGAGTCCCAGGGCTCTGTGGGGACTTCCCTGCAGGGTGGTTAGGCCTGTTTTTCACACTGATCGTGATGGACGGGCTGTTGGTTTTCAAGGCCACGAGGTGCCTGGGAGGAGGGGAAGGGCAGGTAAAAATGCCACAAATCTCACCGAAATCCAAACTTTCCCGTTTTTAACGATTTCTCTTCAGATTGTTGGAGCCTCTTGGGAACTACCGGGTTCTGGAAGACTTGATCTTGACGATTTCTTTCCAGTGTCCTTGCTTCTCTAGAAAAGTGGGATTCGGGGGTCCTTACATCACTGTTGTAGAAATGCTCCTCGTCAGCATTTAAAAGGAGAAACTTTTTAAAGACCCCCTTCTGCCTAGTCACCTTTGTGTTACTAAAGCAAATACTTGAGGCAGCAGTGCAATCAAAAGAGGTGGTCTGTTTAGGTCTCAGATTTGGGGGCTCCAGTGCAACTTGGGGCCGCCCCACTGGCTTGGGACCTGATAGTGCCCCAGACGCAATGGCAGGAGCACGTTAGGGCAAGTGGGCACACGACAGCTCAGGGACACGGAGAGACTGAGAGCCCAGTGCCGCAGTCTGGCTGGGCACAAATCACGAGCCACTCAAGCAGGAACAAACTTTATTTCCGAACTCCCTCAGCACCCCACGCACACTCCCCGGGGCCTCTCCCAGGAACACACCACACGCCAACCGGAACGCCTTCCCCTGGGCTGCGCGTGTGCACTCACTCTCCGAATCCCGAGAGAACTCAACGGGAACTCCAAAGTCGCGGGCGCTGGAGGCCTCAAGAGCCGTAAAGGTCTGATACACAATTGCATCGATCCAGCAGCATCTTAATGGCTCGCCTCTTAACCCTTACTTCTGGCAAATGCCAGGGGCCGGTCCGTCTGCTGTGGCTCTCAACAGCCCAGGTCCCACGGTCCCTTTTGAGGGCAGGCCCCCAGAGGCCTGAGGACCTTCCACTAGGGAGGTGCCCAAAGGTCCACAGCACCCCCAAGACCACCACCCTGGGGCCAACCCTTTACACATGGGCTTGGGGGACACCAGATCCACCCAGACTGCAGCCCCACCTCCGTGTGGAGCCCAGCAGGAAACGGCGTGTCCACCGAGCAGGTGGCCGGTCTGCGAATACCTTTCTTCCTGCTGAAGCCGTAGCAGGGACCTGGTTTATGCAGAAGTCTCAGCTTTGGCTCTCACCCTTTGGGGTCACAGGGCCTCAGTCCCTGTCCTGGGAGCCCATTCCAGGCCCTGGTGTGGAGGCAGGCATCTGGGGCCAGCCCCCCAGCAGCTTTGCCTCCCCACCATGACTACTCTGGGTTGTGGACCTCTCCGTTCCTCTCCCACAGGCTCCGTCCTCCCTTTACAGGATTCGCCTCCGTTTCACCGGCTTCGGAGCCTGGCTTTTCTGCACAGGAGTGCTCTTAGGCCGCGTAGATCAGAGGGCTCCTGGTTCTCTGTCTGCCCGAAACCTGTGGCCACCACAAGATGCACACCGAGGAGCAGGGTCCGTCCAGCGAGGCCAGGTTCCCTGGGGGGCTTCTGTCTGTGTGCCGTGGGGAGCCTGACCAGGTCCAGGGGGCTCCAGGCACCCCCCAGCTATTGAACCATGTGGGTGGGGTGTTGGGGCTGCTGCCGACACCCAGAGCCAAGGGAGCGAGGTGTCCCAGAGCCTCGGCCCCCCCTGGACAGGGGCCTGCCTCTCCCAGAGCCGCGTCCAGAACCCAAGTTAGCGCTTCAGGCCAGGAGTAGCAGAGGGACCCCCCCACCCCGCATGCAGAGAGCTAGGTTCATAGACCAGACCCAAGGCCCGATGGGCAGAGTGCTGCCCGGGGCTGCAGGCCAGGAGAATCTTCTAGAAAGAGGGGTACCCTGGGAGAGGACAGGGACGCTCGGGACCCCAGGAGCAGGGCTGGTTTTCTGAGAAACTTCTGAGTTGGGAATAAGGTTGGGTAGAAGGGCAGTGCCCAGGGACTCCGGGTGTGATTTGAAAGGAGTGTGTCCATCTCACAGGCTCAGCCTCCAGCGGTGGACCAGGAGCAGAGCGGTGGCAGCGTCCTGCAGAGGAGGGGGTTTCTTAGGGAGCGCGGATGCCCAGCCATCGGGACCTAAGTGCCACCTGTCCCTCACCCGGCGCTGAGCCCGCTCTCACAGTCCCACTTCTCCTTCTGCCTCTGACTGCACAGCCCTGTCTCAGCTGCAGGCTCAGCCGCGGGGACTGAGAAGAGGCTCCAGGCATCGGGTGACGGTGACCCCGCTGGTACCATGTCTGATTGCTAGGAAGCCTGGTGGGGGCTTCAGCGCTGGGACCACGTTCCCTGCCCTCCTCGTCACCGTTGCCGTCAGCGTGCGCTGGGCACGGCCCCTGGGCGGGCGCAGCCCTAAGTGCTTCATGGCACCCAGCTGCCCACTGCCTTCAGACTGGCCAGCCCCTGGGGTCCCACCATTCCCTCTCCTTCACAAAAAATGGATCTCAGAGAGGTTGGGCAGTGGCTCGCGCAGGGTCCCAGAGCTACCAAGGTGACGATGTGGGAGTGCACACGGGGCTCTGCTGCCCTGGAGCCCGAGTGGCTCATTTTAATCATCTGTCCCAAAAGACCTTTGTGGGGGGACATTCAGCTCAGGTCACGTGTCCAGGAGGAGACCAAGAGGCAGACCCGGGGAGGAGGCGAGCAGCGGAGGGAGGGATGCCACAACATCGTGACCCGTGCCGGCCGAGGCGGGCCGTCTCTGTACACCCAGGATTCTGGCAGCCGGACAGCACAAGCTGTGGGTGACTCTGGGGTGATTCTGGTTGCGCAGTGAGAGGCCCAGCCCTGCCAGGGCAAGGAGAGTGTCAGGGACTGCGTTGGAAAGGTGGCCAGCTGTCCAGTGCGGTCTGTGAAGACACCGCTCTGGAGCCGTGGCCCTCTGTGGGGACATCCTGTCCTCCCATGCATGGTCTGGTGGCCAAGGGCCGAGAGGCTGCTTTACCTCCACCCCACCATCCCGGGAGCTCTTTCTGGCCTGTGCCCACTCATATTTAGCAGGCGTCCCTGGACCTGATGAGTGGGCCCGGTCAGTGTTGCTGCAGCGGTCCTTCCTGGGCAGCACACAGAGGCTGCCCGGCCTGCGTTTCCTTCTTAGTGGCAGAGAATCAACACCCAACAACGGGCCTGGGTGCCGCCCTGACTCCCTGCTGGCGGCCCACGTGCCCCCGCGGGGCACACACTCACCGTTTCCGACTCACTAGCTTCATCTGCTCGAGGCTTGGACGGACCACACCAGCGGATGCTCTACGGAGCGTAAGGCCGGTCAGGGGCCCGCGATCTGATCAAGCCAAAGAGCAGAGAGTTGCATGTGCTGCCGTCCACCCCTCGTGCTGAGAGCTGAGCCTCACCTTCCGATGGACGAGGAGGCAAACTCACTCCTGAGGGCTGACCACAGTGTGCAGCAAGGTACTGGAAACTGAGAGAGTGGCCACCCAGGCCGCCCTGCCCACACCTGCCAGTCAGAGGAGAGGATGCCCTGCAGGGTGCGGGGGTGGGGGGCCAGAGCTGGGGAGGAGTGAAGGGGGCAGGAGGCTGTCTACAGCCCGCGTGAGCTCAGGCCAAGATTCTCCAAGGGAACAGAGAACGTGGGGTACAGCGGAGTCGCCGCGTGAAAGGGGGCTAAGGGAGGGTCTGACCCAGAGAGGCCACCGCGGGGCACCGTGCGAGTCGTCTGCACGCAGGGTTGACAAGGAGCTCTGGTCTCCACCGAGGAAGGCTACATGTCCCAGGAGGTGGAGCTGACCACCCAAATCAGTTCCACCCACGGAAGACCCTGCGGGGCCGTCACATGACCAAGGCCCTCCTGGCCCCTGGGGAGTCGGGTGTCCACCAGGAGATTCCTCATGGGGACGTGCTGCTGCCCCTTCAGCTGGGCCTGGCCATATGGCCACAGTGAGGAGCTGCCAGAAGCTCATAAGCCCTGGTCCTGCCCCAGGCGGGACCCAGGCCGAGGAATGCTGACCACTTAATGCAGTAGCAGGCCATCTGCCAGCACGGGAGGGGCCCGGGGCCTCTCTGGGGGAGGCTCCTGTCCCCTGCAGGGCCACCTCCCCACCCAGGCTATGCCATCATGCCTGGAATGGGGACCACCCGCCCCCAGGGCTGCACAAACAGGCAGCAGGAGGAAGGGTCCGAGAACAAGGGGACCTGGGCCCACAGTGGGGGGTGGCCTCAGGGCCTGGGCACTGGGCTAAGCTCCTCAACAGGGACATCTCTAATATCCTGGGTCTAGACTGGTCAGGACATACCCAGGTCAGAGAGGTGGAGCTTGCGAAGGGCAGGCCACCAGGGCTGGACATCCTCCCTGCCCCAGGGCCTTGGCTAGGGCGCGCTGGACCTGCAGCTCCAGGCCTGCCGTGGCACCCTGTCCTGTCCCTCGGGTCTCAGCTCTGGGGGAACCTGGTGATAAGACATGTCACTCTGACAGGTAGGTGACTTCACCGTCCACTCTCGGCAGGATCAGGGCCACATGAAGGTTGGCGTTCCCAGCGGCTGGTTTCCAGGGCCCCTCCCCTGGGTCTGGACGCTCAGGGCGGGGGCACGAGAGAGGGAGGCCTGTTTCCATCTTTGGGGTGAATTCCCTTCTGGAAAGTCCAGGCCGATCTTTGGGTCAGACACAGTGAAGGCAGTGGAGCCCCAGCCCCAGCAGGACCATCGGTGACCACACGTCCAGTCGAGTTCCTCTTCCTGGAGTGTATCCTTCAGCCCAGGGTGGAGGGGCGAGAGCCTGACTGTCCAGCGACTCTGTCCTTCAACACTCGCGTTTGGAAAGCACCATCAGCCGACGTCACGGGGCCACGGTGTTGCAGGGGGCCGGGGGCCGGGCCCACGAGGGGCAGGGGGGGAGCACACACAGGCGCCGAGGCCCAGTGGGACTGATTTTCAGACCCTCGAGGACGGCTGTGCACTGGTGCGCCGTGTGGTGTCTGGCAAGCCAGGACGGTCCCCTGGTGCTCCTCAGCTGCCCTCCTGGTCCCGCACAGGTAGGCAGGCCAAGGCGCTCTGACCGATGGAGTGTGCGCAGGAGGGACAGGTGCCACTGCCGCCAGGGCACCATCCTCCATGCCCCCTCTAGGGTGACCAGATGGGGCCCAAGGGTGTGACGACCGTCTCTTTGGGGCTCGGAGTGACATCTTAACCAGGTGCAGAGCGGCCTGAGGAGATGGGCCTGGGGCCACCAGTGTCGACACCCGGGGGCCCCAGGATCCTGGACCACTTCTGGACAGCTGTTCCCCGCAGAATCCACCCAAAATAAAGCCATTAACTGCTGTCACGGGGCCCGGGGCCGGGCTGCAAGGTAAGGAGGGGGAGGTCCACGATGCCCTCCCGGAGCCCTCGCACCAGCTCAGCGAGGCCACAGGGCAGCTGCCTCCGAAGCCAGGCTCCAGGGCCTCCCGGGCAGCTGGCAAGGACCCTCCCCAGCAGCTTGAGCGTCTGCGTCTGCGGACAGCGGGGGCAGGGGATGGCCCGCAGCTCAGGCAGGCCTGGTGGCGTCCTGGGACCTGACGACCCGTGTGTCCGCTGCTGAGGTTTCATGACCTTGTCCCATCTGGTGGCTGTCCTCTCAGGGTCTGGAGGCCAGAAGCCCCAAATCAAGGGGTCAGCAGGACAGTGCCCCCTTGGGGGCTCTGGGTGGGATTGCGCCGGCCTCTGCAGCGTCCAGTGGCCGCTGGCCACCCGGAGGCCCTTCCTTCACAGGCTTGTGGCCCCTTCTCTGCTCCCTTCTCACGGCCTCTTTCCCCAGGTCCCTTCTGAGGACCCAACCGTGAGGCTCGGGGCTGTCTAACCTGCTGTGGCCTCATCGCGTTGACCTGATTTTATCAGCGAAGATCCTATTTCCCAATAGAGTCACCCCCTGGTTCCTGGGGGGCGTGAACTGGGGGCCTGTTCAACCCAGTAGGTGCAGACCGGCAGAGCCTCGGGAGCTGAGCGTGGGCCCAGCCCAGCCCCCTCTGGGCAGCCAGGCAGGAAGGGGACAAGCCAACCAGGCCCCCCCACTGACGGCTCAGCCCCGTGGGGCATCTGGTGGCCCTCCGGCCAGGAGGAGGGGCAGAACAGGCACAGCGTGTCCTGGGCACGGCCGCGGGCCTGCTGTGACCTCTCCTGCACCCAGCGCTCCCACCCAGACCCCTCAGGGCCTCGGAGCCTCCTCCAGGAGAGCGTGGGCCAGCAGCTCCGCTCCTCCAGGCCCAGGGCTTGCCAGGCAGCAGCCCCGCGGGGACAGGTCTTTCCACCTGGAGCTGAACCTCCACGGAGATGATAAATCTCCCCGTGTCTGGCTCTTGGAAAGGATGCTGCCATTTATAACCCGAGGAGCGGCGGCTGGCTGCCCGGGCGCACGTGGTAAGAGGGTTAGCTCTCATACCTCACCCCGAACACAAAGCCTTTCTCTCTCCAGCTGGAAACGAGTACAGCCCATGAATGCAAAGAGCTCTTTCAACATTAGATTTTAAATTATTTGAATTAAATCTGGAATCCTTCCGGGCCCTGAGCTCTCTCGGTTATTTATCATTGGCTAAGTGTGGAAGTCTGTTCAGCATCTCCAGGGACTGCCCTGACTTCGGAGCCGCATCTGAAATGCTATAAACTATTTAAAACCAAAAGCTGGGCTGTGTCCGGTTGGAGGGAGCGCATTAGCACGCGGCTTGGGGGAGGCTGTGTGGGGAGGCCGCGGGCCCATCTGCACGCTCCCTGGCTCGGTGGGGCTTTCCTCTGGGTAATCACTGTAATACACTTGAAAACAACCCTTTTCCCCACCGAGGCAGGCTGGTTCCCCCCTTATTTAGCAAACATTGATTTTCCCCTCTCCAGTGTCCTCTCTCACTGTGAAATTAGCCAGGGCTCCTGTCCCCCCTCCCCCCCAACCCCGGGCCCCATGGCAGTTCCTCCTGGGCGCCAGCAGGGGGCGGGGAGCGCTCTTTTTTGAGGGCCACACAGTGACTCTCCCAGGGGACTGACCTGGGGTCTGGGGCTCAGCCTTTCTGTCCTCCACTTCCCCCCCCACCACCACCCCAGCTCAGGAGGTGGACTGCCCTGGGGACTGAGAGGCAGGGGAGGCCAAGGCTTTGCTCCCAAGATGCAGAGGAGAGGGACAGCTCCTAGTTGGTTTGGGACATCTCAGGGCAGGACATAGCATCTCCCAGGACTGAGATCTAACTGGGCAGCTGTCCTGGTTTAAAGAGCAGGGCCTCAGGAGGGCCCTGGCCTGACCCTCAGGGACCAGAGGCAGCTGAGCCCAGCCAGGGTGCACCTGCCGCTGACCTGCGCTCAGGGCCCAGACTCCTCAAAGACCTGTGCCCGTGCCCCTTAGACCTCAGGGTGCCCGGACACGGGCCTGCGGGCCGTTCCTGTGGACAGCAGAGGAAGCTAGAGCCCAGGGGGGCTCTGGTTGGGTTGGGGTGGTGGGCAGTGACCCTCTGCCCCATCCTGGTGCTCCACTGAGGGGGGCCTGGTGGTCCCTCCTTCCTATGTGGCCCCTCCCCACTTCTGGCAAATGAAAAACTGCACAAGAAATGGAGGGTCCCTTTCCATCAGGTGACAAAGCACCAGGCCACTGTTCGATGGCTGTGGTCAAGATAAGCCAGCCGGGGGCTGGGGCTGGGTGGAGCACTTGCCTTGTGTGTGGGAGGCACTGGGTTTGCTCCTGGGCACCACGTAGAAATAAGTAGATATTGTGTCCACCTACAACTGAAAAATAGATAGAGAGAGAGAGAGAGAGAGAGAGGCCAGCCGACACACGGTGAGGCCCTTGGAGAGGGACCGTGAGTTTGGAGTTGGGTTCCCCCCTCCTCCTGTGGAGCCTTCAGAGACCCCCAGCTTCTGCCTGCAGCTTGACCACAGCCTGGGGGGACCCTGAGCTGGGGTGCCCGTGTGAGCTGTGCCCGATGCCAGATCTCAGCAGCCACGAGACAGCAGCTGAGGTTTTCAGCTGCTTGCTTTGGGGGCAACTCTGCAGCAACGGAGAGCACGTCCCAGATCCTGCTGGAGAGCAAGGGTTCTCTGGGGGTTCTGCTGGGCTCTGCCTTCTTCGGGACGCCACACTGGGGCCAGGAGCTCAAGGATGGAGCTCAAGGCTGGAGCCCGTGGCCTCTACACACCTCTGCAGCTGCCCGTTGGGGGACTGTGTCCAGTGTTGAGACCCTCGCCCCGGGGCCTGTGCATGCGGCCTTATTTGGAAACAGGGTCTCTGCAGATGGTTGAGCTAGGATGAAGTCACCAGGTGTCCTACTCCTGAACACTGGTGTCCTGTGCAGATTCACACAGACATGAACACGGGAGAACATGGGAAGAGACTGGAGCCATGTGGCCACAAGCCCAGAAGGTGCTGGGCACTGGGAGAGGGGCTGAATAGACCCCCCTGGGGCCTTGGAGGGGCTCCTGCCCACACCTCGCCTGCGGACCTCTGGCCTCCAGACGGGATGACTCCGTGTGGAACTCTCGGCTCGCGGTGTTTGTCGCAGTGGCCCGAGGCTGCCACCCGGCCCCACCAGGCCTTCCCTCCCTGCCTCGGTGCTTCCCGTGGAGGTTTCCTGACAACCAGAAAGGAAGGAGGCCCTGGGCAGCTGGCTGGGCCCTCCAAGGCTGGGGTGCCAGGTGCCTCTGCCTTGCCCTTCAGGGGCACGGATGTCGGACAGCTTAGCGGTGTCCCCCTGTGTGCAGGGTCAGACGCACCGGCCACTGCCTAGCACTCAGGCTCCGAGCTACCACCTGGCCTGGCCCCTGGTGCCTGGGCCAGGGAGCTGCGCTCTGGTCCCTGCCGTGGGTGTGGAGAGAGGCCAGCTCCTTGGACTGAATCCTGTGTCCCCTGTAGATTCCTTGGTTGAGGCCCTGACCCTCCGTGTGATGGTGGTTGGAGGTGGTCCTGGGGGAGGGGGTGGGGTCAGGTAGGTCATGAGGGTGATGCCCCACCATGGGGTGGACCCTCGTGTCCTCATGGAGGAGCAGACTGGAGTGTTCTCTCTCTCTCTCTCTCTCTCTCTCTCTCTGTCTCTCTCTCTCTCTGGCCCTCCCCAGGACCTGGCTGTGCGGGTACTCTGATCACAGATGTCCAGCCTCTAACCTGTGGTCCACCCCACCTGAGGCATCTTGTTATGGCAGCCTGAGCTGGCTGAGACCGCCCCCTGCCCCGGGTGTGCTGTGGCTGCTGCTGCTGGGTCGTGAGCTTGTGCCAGCGGCTTGCCCACCTGGTGTCTGACACCCCCCCAACACCCCCAGGGAGGTGACCCAGGGGGCTGCATTCCCCAGCCTGCCAGGCAGTCAGGGGGCCCAAGTCGAGGCACAGAGCCCTGACACTGCTGCCGCCAGGCCCCTATCTTGCTGGCATCTGGAATCTGAGACCCCAAACCTCAGCGTCACAGTTCCAGTCACACCTGTTCCTAGCACATGCCCAGGTGGGGTCCTGCCTGTCCAGAGAGGCTGGAGCCTCCACTCCTGCCCGACTTGGGGCATTTCTCCCAAGTGCTGGTTCACGACCCCACAAGCCAACAGCGAGGGTGATAGACCGGATCTCACCCTGTGTGGGAATCCACAGGAGATGCCAAGGGGCCGGGGCAGCTGGGGGCCAGGGTACGGGAGGCTGGCTGTGAAGAGCCTCTATCCAGCTGACACCATAAAGGTGCTCCTGAACCCAGCCACACCTGCAGGTGACTAAGTGCCCTCAAGTCCTGTCCTTGCCTGTGTGGTAGAGACCCCGGCCCTCCAAGCCCCTTGAGCCCCTAGAGAAAATGCAGTGGTACACAGAGGACAGGGCAGCAGGAGTGTGCGTCACCACAAGACACCTCTTCAGGGGCTCCGTGGCCCTGTCCTAGAGAAAATGCAGTGGTACGCAGAGGACAGGGCAGCAGGAGTGTGCGTCACCACAAGACACCTCTTCAGGGGCTCGGTGGCCCTGTCCTCCTTCCAGGGAAGTGAGGGCCAGGAGGGTTCTGGACACACAGCAGCAGGGCACTCAGCAAAGGAACAGACGGTGCGGCTGGCCTCAGACTGCCTCTCTCCCCTTGCCCTCCCTGGGTCCTCCGCAGAGCCACGGGGAACGTGGACCGCCTCCCCAGGGCCTTGGCTCCCCACTAGGTGGACCTGTGCCAAGCCCTCCCCCTGGTCCTGGAGGCTGGCTTGTTGGCAGAAGGGGCCAGGCCCCACCCAGGCCCATGTTGTGAGCCAGCCTGGGGGCTGCGGACCTGTGCCACATTAGCTGAGAAGGAGCATCAGAGCAAGGGGTCTCCTGGGTGCTGGGCTGGCAGATGTGAAGGCCCCACAGACCCTGCTGGAGCTGGAAGGTTCCCAGGGAAGGAGATGGAGGGAGGCAAGAGGGGACAATCACTTCAGCCATGAAGGGAGGAGGAAGGAGGAAGAAAAGGAAGGAAAGAAAAGCAAGGGAATGCAAAAACTGATAGATGAATACAGTTGAGTGGATGGATGGTGGGTGGGTGGTGGGTGGATGGTGGGCAGATGGTGGGTAGATGGTGGGTGGGTGGATGATGGGTGGATGGTGGGTAGATGGTGGGTAGATGGTGGGTGGATGGTGGATGGATGATGGGTGGATGGTGGGTGGATGATGGGTGGATGGTGGATGGATGGTGGGTGGATGGTGGGTGGATGGTGGGTGGATGATGGGTGGATGGTGGGTGGATGGTGGATGGATGATGGGTGGATGGTGGGTGGATGATGGGTGGATGGTGGATGGATGGTGGGTAGATGGTGGGTGGATGGTGGGTGGATGATGGGTGGATGGTGGGTAGATGGTGGATGGATGATGGGTGGATGGTGGATGGATGGTGGATGGATGGTGGATGGATGGTGGGTGGATGGTGGATGGATGGTGGGTGGATGATGGGTGGATGGTGGGTGGATAGATGTTGGATGGATGATAGGTAGATGGACAGATGGATAGGATGGATGAATATATGACTGGATGGATGGATGGATAGATGGGTGGATGATGTGTGGGTGATGGGTGGATGATGGGTGGATGGACAGATGGATAGATGGATGGATGGATATATGCCTGGGTGGATGGATGGATAGATGAGTGGATAAATGGATCGATAGATGGGTGTGTGGAGGAATAGATGGGTGTGTGGGTGAATGGATAGATGGGTGGCTGGATGGATAGATGTGTGGATGGGTGGATGAATAGATGGGTGGATGGGTGGATGGATAGATGGGTGGGTGGATAGGTGGATGAATGGATGGATAGATGGGTGGGTGGATAGATGGGTGACTGGATGAATGAATGGATGGATAGACTGGTGGATGGGTGGATAGATAGATGAACAAATAGATGAATGGGTGACTGGATGGATGGATGGATGGATAGATGGGTGGGTAGATAGATGAGTGGATGGATGGATGGATGGATGAATAGATGGATGGGTGACTAGATGGATGGATGGATGAGTCGATGAGTGAATGAATGGATGATAGCTGAATTTGAATGAGTAGATGAATGAATGGGTGATCAGGTGAGTGAAATGGCATGTAGATGAATAGATGGGTGGGTAGGTGTGTGGATGGGTGGGTGGATGGGCATATGGGTGTGGGGATACAATTTCCATTTCAGAGATTCAAGGGCTAACTGCTAAGGAACCTGTTCCAGAGCTTGGGTTCCTGGGGTGTGAGTGTGTGTGTGTGACTGAGGCAGAGAGGTACAAGAGCTGATACCATCCCAGGGGGTGTCCCCATGATCCCCATTCAGCCTTACACCCCATTCTCTCTCTGGCAAGGACAGAGCACATCGCCATCTGAGTGGTCTCCGTTCCTGCAGGCTGCTGACAGCTGGGCCAGCCCTCAGCAAGAGGACCCAGCTGCTGAGTGTTGGCCGGCACTAATGAGCCCAGTCTGATGGCCACTAATTGAGGCTTTGGATACCAGTGACAGGATTAGAGATGAAGGGACAGACAGGCCTGGCCCAGGACTTGGGGGCCCCAGCACTCCAAGCCAGGCCAGTGTCCAGCTGACCCCGAGGTACCCATTCCCAAGTCTGGACGCCTGGCGACTTCTCTAGGGGCCTGCTTCCCTGTCTGCCTCAGGAGAGGCTTCTTCCGGCCTCCGCACTGGTGTAGAGGCTGGCGGGCAAGGATGGCCCTCCAGAAGGGCCAGGAGTGTGTCCTTCCTGCTGGAGAGGACGGAGTGACCGCCGTTCACCTGTGAACTTGTTGAAATGATGTATGAGGCTTGGGGGCTGGAGTGGGCAGAGGAGAGGACCCTGGCTTGACACCTCCTGTGACTTCTCCCTGGGGCCACGCGTCTGCCCAGCCACAGGTGTCTCTGTGGGACGGAGCTGCGTACCCTTGAAGTGACAGGGAGGGCCTTAGCTTCACTGAGATGCGCGTGGCCCTCTGGGCTGTCGGAGGGCCAGGAGTTCCTGAGATGGAGCTCCCGGTCTCACAGGGAGGACTTGGCAGAGGGCTGCGGGGGCTCCAGTCACCTGAGGACCATGGTGGGCTTTCCCCCCAGGAAAGGGAGCCGGAAACTGGCACACGTCACCAGGCGAGGCTTATAGACCACTCAATTTTCCCGATGTTCGTGTCACATCTACCCCAGGGAACAGCCTGCTTCTTTGGCCTCTGATGGGCCGTGGACAGTCTGAAGGCCCAGTCAGACGCTTGGCATCGGGGCAGGCTCTGGGCTCCCACGGCAAACCAGAAATACCACTCAGGAGCCAGCCTCAACCCATTGTCCCAGGCTCCTGCTTGGTGCCTGAGGAAGGTCACAACTGGTGGCTCACTGCTTCCCCGAGTAGAGGAAAAAAGTGGCGGCTGCCCCTGGGCCCCCTCTGCCAGCACTCGAGGTCCCAGTGGCCACCTCAGGTGGTCAGGACAGAGGTGGGTACAGCAGGGCAAAGGCCAGCACCTCTCCTGGCTCAAGGGGAAGACCCAGAGAGAAAGGAGCAGGGCACTCAGGCCACGGGCCACTGTCCTGACGGTGGCCTTGTTTTTCCCAAGTCACCTCCAGGGAGGGGCTTGTCTTCCTGAAAGCAGGGTCAGCAGGGGTCAGGAAGGAGCCAAGAGCAGCCGCAACAGGCGGAGATGCCCCAACCTCACGGGGCTGGGCCGAGAGCCAGGCCTAGGGCAGTCTTAGGAGACCTGCACCTGGGCAAGGTGCTGCTGGCCCTGGGACACTGTTAGGGGGTTGTCACAGCAACGGGTACCTCACAGGGGAAAAGTCCAGGCTTTGGGGAACCTCACGGGGGAAAAGTCCAGGCTTTGGGGAACCTCACGGGGGAAAAGTGCAGGCTTTGGGGTACCTCACGGGAAAAAGTCCAGGCTTTGGGGTACCTCACGGGGGAAAAGTCCAGGCTTTGGGGTACCTCATGGGGAAAAGTCCAGGCTTTGGGGTACCTCACGGGGAAAAGTCCAGGCTTTGGGGTACCTCATGGGGGAAAAGTCCAGGCTTTGGGGTACCTCACGGGGAAAAGTCCAGGCTTTGGGGTACCTCACGGGAAAAAGTCCAGGCTTTGGGGTACCTCATGGGGAAAAGTCCAGGCTTTGGGGTACCTCACGGGGAAAAGTCCAGGCTTTGGGGTACCTCACGGGGGAAAAGTCCAGGCTTTGGGGTACCTCACGGGGGAAAAGTCCAGGCTTTGGGGTACCTCACGGGGAAAAGTCCAGGCTTTGGGGTACTTCACGGGGAAAAGTCCAGGCTTTGGGGTACCTCACGGGGGAAAAGTCCAGGCTTTGGGGTACCTCATGGGGGAAAAGGCCAGGCTTTGGGGTACCTCATGGGGGAAAAGGCCAGGCTTTGGGGTACCTCACGGGGAAAAGTCCAGGCTTTGGGGTACCTCACGGGAAAAAGTCCAGGCTTTGGGGTACCTCACGGGGAAAAGTCCAGGCTTTGGGGTACCTCACGGGGAAAAGTCCAGGCTTTGGGGTACCTCACGGGGGAAAAGGCCAGGCTTTGGGGTACCTCATGGGGGAAAAGGCCAGGCTTTGGGGTACCTCACGGGGAAAAGTCCAGGCTTTGGGGTACCTCACGGGAAAAAGTCCAGGCTTTGGGGTACCTCACGGGGAAAAGTCCAGGCTTTGGGGTACCTCACGGGGGAAAAGTCCAGGCTTTGGGGTACCTCACGGGGGAAAAGTCCAGGCTTTGGGGTACCTCACGGGGAAAAGTCCAGGCTTTGGGGTACCTCATGGGGGAAAAGGCCAGGCTTTGGGGTACCTCATGGGGGAAAAGTCCAGGCTTTGGGGTACCTCACGGGGAAAAGTCCAGGCTTTGGGGTACCTCACGGGGAAAAGTCCAGGCTTTGGGGTACCTCACGGGGAAAAGTCCAGGCTTTGGGGTACCTCACGGGGGAAAAGTCCAGGCTTTGGGGTACCTCACGGGGGAAAAGTCCAGGCTTTGGGGTACCTCATGGGGGAAAAGTCCAGGCTTTGGGGTACCTCACGGGGGAAAAGTCCAGGCTTTGGGGTACCTCACGGGGGAAAAGTCCAGGCTTTGGGGTACCTCACGGGGGAAAAGTCCAGGCTTTGGGGTACCTCACGGGGGAAAAGTCCAGGCTTTGGGGTACCTCACGGGGGAAAAGGCCAGGCTTTGGGGTACCTCACGGGGGAAAAGGCCAGGCTTTGGGGTACCTCACGGGAAAAAGGCCAGGCTTTGGGGTACCTCATGGGGGAAAAGTCCAGGCTTTGGGGTACCTCACGGGGAAAAGTCCAGGCTTTGGGGTACCTCATGGGGGAAAAGTCCAGGCTTTGGGGTACCTCACGGGGGAAAAGTCCAGGCTTTGGGGTACCTCACGGGGGAAAAGTCCAGGCTTTGGGGTACCTCACGGGGAAAAGTCCAGGCTTTGGGGAACCTCACGGGGGAAAAGGCGTTCCAGGCTTTGGGGTACCTCACGGGGAAAAGTCCAGGCTTTGGGGAACCTCACGGGGGAAAAGGCGGTCCGGGCTTTGAAACCTAAGCTCTCTCTCTGTCACTGCCACAGATGCCCAAAGCTCCCGCAGGCCCAGGGCCACAGGGCCACGCCAGTGCCCTGACCCAGGTGCCCTCTGCACCCGGCACTGGGCTGTCACTGCCCACGGTGGACCACGTGAGGGTTGAAGCTGGAGACCTCAGCAGCCTCTCTCCTGAATCAGCCTGGAGCATGGGGCAGCCAGGGAGAAGTCTGGCGATGCCCGAGAGGTGTCCACGCACCCCTGTGACGGGAGCCGGCTGGACCCCACCGCCCAGCAGAACGCTCTACTCCTCTCCCCACGGCAGCCTGCTGGGGACACACACTCCCCAGAATGCTGGACGCTGGGTAGTGGACGCTGCCCATGGGCTGAGCAGAGCCGGGTTGCCAAGGCCACAGCCCCTCTGCCAGGCACAGAGCAGAGGCCCACGCTGGGCAGGGAATGCTGTCCTGAACAGGCCCACCGCCCCAGGTCAGCGTGGTGTCCATCCAGAGCCACGTCCAAACACAGTGGGGCGTACTGACTGGGGTGGCCCCTGCCCTCAGCAAAACTCTTGTCTGAAGGTTCCAGGGGCTGGCAGTGGACCACACTGGCCAGTTACCCACCTGTCAGGACTCCAGGCCTTTTGTGGACGATGGGGATGGGCTTACTCTGGCCACCCATCTTCCAGGACTATTACTCTCTACCTCTGGTCTCCCTCGTAGCATTGCAGGTGGGGACACCCCAGGGCACTCCTGCAGGGCTGCTCTTGTGACCAGGGCTGACCCAGAGGCTCGACAGATGTTTGGGAGCAACTTGGCCTCATAGCCCAGTTGTTTGAGAAAAAGCTCCAACAATGACCAGGTCTTATGAATTTCCCAGGGTTTAGAGGTGCCCACAAAGCCACATGTCAAAGCCACACATCTTTAGCATACGTCCACATGGCCAGTCCCTAGCACACGTCCACAGCACCTCTACACGACACGACACTAGGCGTCTACACCACACGTCTACACCACGTCTCTGGCATTTGCCTTCTTAATGTCTGATCGTGGTGCAGAGGGGTCAGCAGATCCCAGAGAGACCTGCAGCTCTGGGAGCCCAGGGGCTGGAGGGACATGGAGGAACCTCCAGTGGGGAAGGAGCTGGCCTAGAGGGGGACTGTGGGCACAGCAGGAGGGGAAATGCCAGAGTGGCCTGTTTTCCCCGAGGCCACTCCACCCAGGGAGCCAGGACAGCTGGCCCTGGTCCTTCTCTCCCACTTCCTTCCCAGGGAACACCATGCCAGGGCCCAGGGCCCAGTGCCCAGGGTGTGCTGTGGGCCCTCCAAGAGGCCAGAGTCAGTGCCCTCAGCCTGGCCCCAGAGCCACCTTCCTGCCTTGCTCTCAGGCCTCATCCCTGAGTGCCTGGCCTTCCCTGGACATGTCCCTTAGTGGGCTTGGCCTGAGTGAGCAAAGGACTCTTGACACACAGCTGCCCAGGGCCCCAGGTCTTCTAGGTCCATGGGGTTCCCCGTGCTGTGTGCCACTGGACATTGCTCTCTGCTGGCCTTAGATTGGCAGAGAGGAACCCAGGGCCCTGACCTAGGTCGGAGCAGCGAGGTGTGTACGTGGTCAGGATCAGTGGGCTGGGAGGGTCTGCTCCGTGTCTGTCCTGGGGGACAGAGGGTGAGAACCAGTGGGAGGGAGGGAGAGACTTCCCTGAAGGAGTCTGCACGTAAAAAGGCCACACGCATAATCCCAGCCTCCTCAGGAGGCTGAGGCAGGAGAATCACAAGTTTGAGACCAGTGTGGACAACTAGCAAGACAGTCTCAGAAAATAAAATAAAAAGATCCCAGGATGCAGCTCAGTGGAAGAATGCCCCTGGGTTCAGTCCCCAGTAACAAAGATAAAGGAAAGGAAAACAGGGAGGGAGGGGTGGATGGATGGAGGGAGGGAGGGGTGGATGGAGGGAGGGAGGGAGGGAGGGGTGGATGGAGGGAGGTGTGGATGGAGGGAGGGAGGGAGGGAGGGAGGGAGGTGTGGATGGAGGGAGGGAGGGAGGGAGGGAGGTGTGGATGGAGGGAAGGGTGGATGGAGGGAGGGGTGGATGGATGGAGGGAGGGAGGTGTGGATGGGGGGAGGGAGGGAGGGAAGGCAGGAGGAGAGGAGGAGTGCCAGGCTGCATACTGCTCAAGGTGGGAGGAGGGAGCACCCACACTGGGCCCTTGGCTGGCTTGGAGGTGAGGCCTCAGCTGTGGGTCGGTGGGCTTATGGACCCGGCCCAGGCCCCCCCCCTCCTCCCTTGGTGTCTCCCCTGCAGCAGGCCCAGAGCCCCGCCCCCGGGCTCTGACGCTGCGTGGACAATGGTTGCCTTGGCTGGATTGTTACCTACGCACAGGTTCCTGGAAAGGCCCTGGCAGGCGGGGCCACTTGGTGGGAAAGTAGGCGCAGTGGAGGATGGAGGTCCCCCAGGCTCTGTGGGTGACCTGCTAGCCCGGCTGGGAGGTGCCCCCAGGAACAGTGGGATCCCAGGAGCTTCCTTCTGGAAAGCCTGCTGTGACTCAAAGAGGCCCCCAGGGTTCGGTCTTTATTTTGGTGACGCCCAGAGGAGAATGCTGCAGACATGTTTAACCCACACATATTAGAGTCTCCAGCTGTTATTTTCGACAATGGATCTGGGCTCTGCAAAGCAGGGCTGTCAGGGGAGATCGGACCCCGCCACGTCATCAGCTCCATCGTGGGGCACCCCAAATTCAAGACGCCCAATCCGGGAGCCAACCAGAAGAAGTACTTTGTGGGGGAGGAGGCCCTGTACAAGCACGAGACCCTGCACCTGCGCTCGCCCATCGAGCGGGGCCTGATCACGGGCTGGGACGACATGGAGAAGCTCTGGAGGCACCTCTTCGAGTGGGAGCTGGGCGTGAAGCCCAGTGACCAGCCCGTGCTCATGACAGAGCCCTCCCTGAACCCCAGAGAGAATCGGGAGAAGATGGCCGAGGTGATGTTCGAGAGCTTCAGCGTGCCCGCCTTCTACCTGTCTGACCAGGCGGTGTTGGCGCTCTACGCCTCGGCCTGCGTCACGGGCCTCGTGGTGGACAGCGGGGATGGGGTCACCTGCACCGTGCCCATCTTTGAGGGCTACTCCCTGCCCCACGCGGTCACCAAGCTCTACGTAGCAGGCAGGGACGTCACGGAGCTCCTCACCCGGCTCCTCCTGGCCAGCGGGCGGACCTTCCCGTGCCTGCTGGACAAGGCCCTGGTGGATGACATCAAGGAGAAGCTGTGCTACGTGGCCCTGGAGCCTGAGAAGGAGCTCTGCCGGCGGCCAGAGGAGGTCCTGAGAGAGTACAAGCTGCCAGACGGGAATGTCATCTACATCGGGGACCAGCTGTACCAGGCCCCCGAGGCCTTGTTCTCCCCCGAGCAACTGGGCACCCAAAACCCGGGGCTGGCGAAGATGGCCTCCAGCAGCATCACCAAGTGTGACGGGGACATCCAGAAGACACTCTTTGGGGAGATTGTGCTGTCGGGAGGCACCACGCTCTTCCAGGGGCTGGACGACCGGCTGCTGCGGGAGCTGGAGCAGCTGGCCTCCAAAGGCACCCCCATCAAGATCACGGCCCCCCCCGACCGCTGGTTCTCCACCTGGATCGGGGCCTCCATCGTCACTTCCCTGAGCAGCTTCAAGCAGATGTGGGTCACCTCCGCGGACTTCAAGGAGTTTGGGACATCCGTGGTCCAGAGAAGATGCTTCTGAAGGAAGGGCCTTGCGCCTGGGGCGGCCGGTGGCAAGGCCCTCCTGGGAAGTGAGCTGACCTGCCGCTCGAGCAGGGTGTCCAATAAATGACAGAATGTGGAGTGTTCGGCGGCGTGAGTTCTCGCTCCTTCTCGGCAGCAACAGAGTCTCTTCTGACCTGGGCAGCGGGGCTGTCGAGGGGGTCTGTCCACATCCCCTCCCTGCCGCCCGAGAAAGCCCGGGGCTGGGGGTCGAGGCTAGACACACCTGCAGGTGGTCCTGAATTTCGGGCCAGAGCCCGATTCAGTGGTTTTGAACCACAGTCTGGGGATCGGGGGTCTGGGAGATGGGGCAGGGGGCAAGGGACAGGCAGGACGCTGCCCTACCTGAGCCCTCACCTGGGTGGACCCTGTGTGATTGATGGCCTGTGGAGAGAGAGCCCTAAACTTATGGCATTTCTGCTCCCCACTGTGCCATCTGCCAAGGTGTGCCATCTGCCAGGCTGTGTCCCTTTTAGCTGTCTGGCCTTGTAAACGCAGAGCAAGGGCCCAGGGCGCTGTCGCCCACTCTGTGTGGTGATTGTACCTTTTCAGTTTGTGTTTACTTTCAGGGATATTTGTAGCATCCTGGTTTGGGGGCAAAAGAGTGGGGGCAAAGCTGAGAGCAACGGTTGAGTAACTTAGGCACCAGGGGAAAATTTCCACGTGGACTTGGCGAAATTCTCCCAAGATGTTATTGAGAAAAGAAATGGAGAACTCAGAGGCATTCTTAAAATATGTTCTATATTCTCCTCTTCTTTTGGTTTTTAATAAAAGGCACTCTCCCAGGCTCATGTGGACGGAGCACATGGGTATGTGCCTGTTTAGAGAGGAGTGTCTTTTACGAAGACAGAAGGGAGAGGCGCATACCATGGTGGTGCACCAGGCTGGCGGCAGGCGGGGGTGGTACTGGGAGCAGGAAGAGGCAGAGCGAAGGGAAAACGAACGGGACTTTGTTCAAGAAACGCAGCAAGAATGGAAAAACCCACTTTGTCTACAAGGGGCGTTTGCCCGCGTGGAACGTCCAGGTTTGTACACCATCTCCGCGTCAACCTATGCGGTATTTGAGCGGAGCCTTTGGTGGATTGGAAGGCAGAGCGAAGTTGGGTGATTTTTTTTGGATCCAGTCTTGATCTCTGCCTTTTACCTGGTGTGTTTAGACAGCCTATAGTTAACTGAAATGTCCCTGATGTCCCCTCCCCTGTTAGGGCTTGGCTTGTCCCTGTCTCATTCCTGCTTCTCACTTTTCTGGGGGTTGGGAACATTTCTCATTAGTCCATGCTGATCCGCTGCTGGGGTGTTTAGTGTTTTTCTTGGTGTAGGTGTTGGGGGGAGTGCCCTAGGCGTCTTAGTATGCATACCTGTATGTGTGTGAACATATGGGCTCACCGTCTGCAGGTAGTGACATTTTATCACTTGGAGTAATGTGTAAACTCCCACCTCTGCCTAGGATGCTTTGGCCTCCCCACTTTGAAAATACCATCCTCTCGTCTTCTGTGTACACTGAGCACAGCCTCAGAGGTGTTAGAATTTTTTTCTCAACCACTAAACGCGATTAAAGAAGCTCACGAGAGGAGTCTACAGTACTTCCCTCCATCTGACCCACCTGGTGCTCTCCTTTCCTCTCGGAAGTCCCAAGCCACCTCCTGCGGTTCTCCGTGTTCAGAGAACCTCCCTGGCTAGCAGCAACTTCCCGAGTTCTCCTGGTCTCCGCCCTGGGAGGGCACCTTGGCCAAGGCTGATTGCAATCCACCCTTTCCTTTAGCACTTGAAAAACCGCAGTGCCAGAGGCACTGTCCTGCTGCCTGTGTGGTTCCGGATAAAACACCCTCTGTCACTCAATGGGTGTCCCCTGTAGGGAATATGTCATTTTCCTCTCTGCTTTCTGGTTTTTCACATCTTTCGATTTCAGAGGTTTAAATATGATGGGGGTTTCTTTGAGGTTATTCCACTACCATCTTCTACCTCACCAGGGCTGGGTGGGGCTGGAGGCTCGGCTCCCACTGGGACCCGAGGACACAGGTGCGGCTGAAGGACAGCTGACCAGCCCTGGCCCCGCCACCCTGTTCAGCCTCACCCCGTGGGTGGGGTGGGTTGTGGTGGATGTTTGTTCCACTTTCCATGGAGCGACATGGCTTTCCCTTGGCCCTCAGGTTGAGCAGGGAGGGTGGGCAGAAAGGGGGTCTTTATTCTTAGCCACACTTGGTGGGAATGGCTTTTCTTGGCACTTTGATGGTCGGCAGCTGTGGGAGATCTTGAGGGAGAGGCTTCTGAGCACGGTATAAAAACTGCAAGGAAACCCAGGGATCCCAGGGCTCCGGGTCCCCGGGCAGCTCCCGCCGACCTGCCACCTTTCAGTCTTCCTCTGCTGCGTTATGGCCAGGGCTTTCTGGTGGTAAGAGGGAGAACTGGGGACTGGGATAATGATCTCTGCAGTTCCTGAAGGTTGCAAGGGCTCAGAGAGGCCTGTCAAACCCTCCTATCAGCACCACCCAGTTTTATGGTGGCTGGGGCTTCCCAAGGCTCACGGGTGAGTTCAGAGTTCCAGATTAGGGCTCCGTCCCCCTCCTACACTCCTTTATCCTTCTCTGCCTGAGACTGTGCCCATATTACTGATCACACTGCAAATACATGGTGCCGAAAACAACTCTTTTTTTTCCCAAGCTACTCTGCTCCTCTTATGCTGGCCACTGCTCTTGCTTCAGTTGCTATGGGTGATGGTGGTGGTGGTGATGGTGATGGTGATGGTGATGGTGATGGTGGTGATGGTGGTGGTGGTGATGGTGATGGTGGTGGTGGTAATGGTGGTGGTGATGGTGATGGTGATGGTGATGGTGGTGGTGGTGGTGATGGTGATGGTGATGGTGATGGTGGTGGTGGTGATGGTGATGGTGGTGATGGTGATGGTGGTTGTGGTAGTGATGGTGATGGTGGTGGTGGTGATGGTGGTGGTGGTGGTGGTGATGGTGATGGTGATGGTGGTAGTGGTGATGGTGATGGTGATGGTGGTGGTGGTGATGGTGGTGGTGGTGGAGATGGTGATGGTAGTGGTGGTGGTGGTGATGGTGATGGTAGTGGTGGTGATGGTGATGGTAGTGGTGGTGGTGGTGATGGTGATGGTGGTGGTGATGGTGATGGTGGTAGTGATGGTGGTGGTGATTCTGATGGTGGTGATGATGGTGGTGGTGGTGGTGATGGTGATGGTGGTGGTGGTGGTGGTGATGGTGGTGGTAGTGGTGATGGTGATGATGGTGGTGGTGATGGCGATGGTGGTGGTGATGGTGATGGTAGTGGTGGTGATGGTGATGGTAGTGGTGGTGGTGGTGATGGTGATGGTGGTGGTGATGGTGGTAGTGATGGTGGTGGTGGTGGTGGTGGTGGTGGTGGTGATGGTGATGGTGGTGGTGGTGATGGTGATGGTGATGGTGATGGTAGTGGTGGTGGTGGTGATGGTGATGGTGGTGGTGGTGATGGTGGTGGTGATGGTGGTGGTAGTGGTGATGGTGATGATGGTGGTGGTGATGGTGGTGGTGGTGATGGTGATGGTGGTGGTGGTGGTGATGATGGTGGTGGTGGTGGTGGTGGTGGTGGTAGTGATGATGGTGATGATAATGGTGGTGATGGCAATGATATTCTTCAGCACAGTCCTTCTCAGGATGTGCAATCAGTAGAGGGAAAACAGCCCCCCACCTTGTGCCCATTACGTCATTAGCAGGAGCATTGTAACTAAGCTGCTTCTAATTCTGGCTTTGTTGAAGAAGTGGAAGTCCCAGAGAGTGTCAGGCAGGCTAAGCTATCGCTAGTGAGGGAAATAAAGTCTCAGGAGCCGTGGGGTCATCCTTTGCATTTGCAGCTTGGCCCTGCTTGAGCCTGGGGTGTCTAATGTGAAGGACCAGGGATTGGGGCTGGACTGGGTTGAATGTGGGAAGAGGGGAAAGTCTCCCTCTGGCTTTGAACTACTCAGACCTTGCCTGCAACGTCCCACAGGAACTATGGAGCCGTTTCCCCATTCCTAAGGTGTGGGTTCCCCTGCCCAACCAGAGCAGGGGCCTCTTCAAACCATCCCACAGCTCCCAGCCTTTGGCCCTTCCCAGGGTCGTTCTGTGAAGAAACATTTGGCTGCTTTAGACCAGAGCTTCACTTGGGGAATTCTTGGCTCAAAACTAAACTCCTGAGCAAGACAAGGAGGAAGAGCGAGGCACGGAGGCACACCTGTAATTCTATGGCTCAGGCAGCTGAGGCAGGAGGATCTCAAGTTCAAAGCCAGCCTCAGTAACTTAGCGAGGCCCTAGGCAATTTAGCAAGACCCTGTTTCAAAACATGAGAGGTCTGGGGATGTGGCTCAGTGGTAAGCACCCCTGGGTTCAATCCCTGGTACAAAAAGGGAAAAAAAGACAAGGCAGGACCCAGAGAACAGAGCCAGAGAAGCCAGGACCATGTGGCTTCAGGTCCCTTCCTGTGCCATCGACAGATGGTGCCCAGGGCCACCTCACTCTCTATAGAGTCCCCTGCCACAGGGCTTGACTTTACCCACT